>NC_086451.1:71420432-71769599 GCF_028390025.1 Pseudophryne corroboree
TCTCGGGCTTCACTTAATTTACTCAAAATAACCAGACACCAGGCTGAAGTTCTAATCTCCCCCACTAGTGTGAAGTCCTTTTTTTGAATCACGGCGTCCTAGAGTATATGAATTTTTTCCACTGCACCTCTAGGCCAACAGTTTCTTTTTGCGAAATTTAGAAATAAATATTAAATTAATAATAAGAATTTACTTACCGATAATTCTATTTCTCGTAGTCCGTAGTGGATGCTGGGAACTCCGTAAGGACCATGGGGAATAGCGGCTCCGCAGGAGACTGGGCACAAAAAGTAAAGCTTTAGGACTACCTGGTGTGCACTGGCTCCTCCCCCTATGACCCTCCTCCAAGCCTCAGTTAGGATACTGTGCCCGGACGAGCGTACACAATAAGGAAGGATTTATGAATCCCGGGTAAGACTCATACCAGCCACACCAATCACACCGTACAACCTGTGATCTGAACCCAGTTAACAGCATGATAACAGAGGAGCCTCTGGATAGATGGCTCACAACAACAATAACCCGATTTAGTTAACAATAACTATGTACAAGTATTGCAGACAATCCACTACGGACTACGAGAAATAGAATTATCGGTAAGTAAATTCTTATTTTCTCTGACGTCCTAGTGGATGCTGGGAACTCCGTAAGGACCATGGGGATTATACCAAAGCTCCCAAACGGGCGGGAGAGTGCGGATGACTCTGCAGCACCGAATGAGAGAACTCCAGGTCCTCCTCAGCCAGGGTATCAAATTTGTAGAATTTTGCAAACGTGTTTGCCCCTGACCAAGTAGCTGCTCGGCAAAGTTGTAAAGCCGAGACCCCTCGGGCAGCCGCCCAAGATGAGCCCACCTTCCTTGTGGAATGGGCTTTTACAGATTTTGGCTGTGGCAGGCCTGCCACAGAATGTGCAAGCTGAATTGTATTACAAATCCAACGAGCAATAGTCTGCTTAGAAGCAGGAGCACCCAACTTGTTGGGTGCATACAGGATAAACAGCGAGTCAGATTTTCTGACTCCAGCCGTCCTGGAAACATATATTTTCAGGGCCCTGACTATGTCCAACAACTTGGAGTCCTCCAAGTCACTAGTAGCCGCAGGTACCACAATAGGTTGGTTCAGATGAAACGCTGAAACCACCTTAGGGAGAAAATGAGGACGAGTCCTCAATTCCGCCCTGTCTGAATGGAAGATCAGATAAGGGCTTTTACAGGATAAAGCCGCCCATTCTGACACGCGCCTGGCCGAGGCCAGGGCCAACAGCATGACCACTTTCCATGTGAGATATTTTAACTCCACAGATTCAAGTGGTTCAAACCATTGTGACTTTAGGAACCCCAAAACTACATTGAGTTCCCAAGGTGCCACTGGAGGCACAAAAAGGAGGCTGTATATGCAGTACCCCTTTTACAAACGTCTGAACTTCAGGAACTGAAGCTAGTTCTTTCTGGAAGAAAATTGACAGGGCCGAAATTTGAACCTTAATGGACCCCAATTTTAGGCCCATAGACACTCCTGTTTGCAGGAAATGCAGGAATCGACCTAGTTGAAATTCCTCCATCGGGGCCTTACTGGCCTCGCACCACGCAACATATTTTCACCAAATGCGGTGATAATGCTTTGCGGTTACATCCTTCCTGGCTTTGATCAGGGTAGGGATGACTTCATCCGGAATGCCTTTTTCCTTCAGGATCCGGCGTTCAACCGCCCTGCCGTCAAACGCAGCCGCGGTAAGTCTTGGAATAGACAGGGTCCTTGATGGAGCAGGTCCCTTCTTAGTTCTTACTCCCCTCCGTCTTATAATTCTCAGTACTTTTGGTAAGAGAGGAAGAGGAGGGAACACATACACTGACTGGTACACCCACGGTGTTACCAGAGCGTCCACAGCTATTGCCTGAGGGTCCCTTGACCTGGCGCAATACCTGTCCAATTTTTTGTTTAGGCGGGACGCCATCATGTCCACCTTTGGTTTTTCCCAACGGCTTACAATCATGTGGAAGACTTCTGCTGAGGAAGTCTGTTTCCCAGTTGTTCACTCCCGGAATGAACACTGCTGACAATGCTATCACATGATTTTCCGCCCAGCGAAAAATCCTTGCAGCTTCTGCCATTGCCCTCCTGCTTCTTGTGCCGCCCTGTCTGTCTACGTGGGCGACTGCCGTGATGTTGTTCGACTGGATCAGCACCGGCTGACCTTAAAGCAGAGGTCTTGCTTGGCTTAGGGCATTGTAAATGGCCCTTAGCTCCAAGATATTTATGTGAAGTGATGTCTCCAGGCTTGACCACAAGCCCTGGAGATTTTTTCCCTGTGTGACTGCTCCCCAGCCTCGCAGGCTGGCATCCGTGGTCACCAGGACCCAGTCCTGAATGCCGAATCTGCGCCCTCTAGAAGATGAGCACTCTGCAACCACCACAGAAGAAACACCCTTGTCTTTGGTGACGGAAGCCACCATTATTTCCCAGGACCCTTGTGCACTGATGCACTGACACTTGGCCTGGTTTTAGGAGGTTTCTGACTAGTTCGGATAACTCCCTAGCTTTCTCCTCCGGGAGAAACACCTTTTTCTGGACTGTGTCCAGGATCATCCTTAGGAATAGAAGACGTGTCGTCGGGATCAGCTGCGATTTTGGAATATTAAGAATCCAACCGTGCTGCCGCAACACTACTTGAGATAGTGCTACCCCGACTACCAACTGTTCCCTGGATCTTGCCCTTATCCGGAGATCGTCCAAGTAAGGGATAATTAAAACTCCCTTCCTTCGAAGGAGTATCATCATTTCGGCCATTACTTTGGTAAAGACCCGGGGTGCCGTGGACAAACCAAACGGCAGCGTCTGAAACTGATAGTGACAGTTCTGTACCACAAACCTGAGGTACCCTTGGTGAGAAGGGTAAATTGGGACATGGAGATAAGCATCCTTGATGTCCAGAGACACCATATAATCCCCTTCTTCCAGGTTTGCAATCACCGCTCTGAGTGACTCCATCTTGAATTTGAACCTTTGTATGTAAGTGTTCAAGGATTTCAGATTTAAATTAGGTCTCACCGAGCCGTCCGGCTTCGGTACCACAAACAGCGTGGAATAATACCCCTTTCCCTGTTGTAGGAGGGGTACCTTGATTATCACCTGCTGGGAATACAGCTTGTGAATGGCTTCCCATACCGCCTCCCTGTCGGAGGGAGACGTCGGTAAAGCAGACTTTAGGAAACGGCGAAGGGGAGACGTCTCGAATTCCAATTTGTACCCTTGAGATACCACCTGAAGGATCCAGGGGTCCACCTGTGAGTGAGCCCACTGCACGCTGAAATTTTTGAGACGGGCCCCCACCGTGCCTGAGTCCGCTTGTAAAGCCCCAGCGTCATGCTGAGGACTTGGCAGAAAACGGGAGAGGGCTTCTGTTCCTGGGAACTGGCTGTTTGCTGCAGCCTTTTTCCTCTCCCTCTGCCACGGGGCAGAAATGAGGAGCCTTTTGCCCGCTTGCCCTTATGGGGCCCAAAGGACTGCGCCTGATAATACGGCGTCTTCTTATGTTGAGAGGCTACCTGGGGTAAAAATGTGGATTTCCCAGCCGTTGCCGTGGCCACCAGGTCTGTTAGACCTACCCCAAATAACTCCTCCCTTTTATAAGGCGATACTTCCATATGCCTTTTGGAATCAGCATCACCTGACCACTGTCTTGTCCATAACCCTCTTCTGGCAGAAATGGACAGCGCACTTACTCTTGATGCCAGTCGGCAAATATCCCTCTGTGCATCACGCATATATAGAAATGCATCTTTTAAATGCTCTATAGTCAGTAATATACTGTCCCTATCTAGGGTATCAATATTGTCAGTCAGGGAATCCGACCAAGCCACCCCAGCACTGCACATCCAGGCTGAGGCGATTGCTGGTCGCAGTATCACACCCGTGTGAGTGTATATACATTTTACTGCTTTCTGTCAGCAGGTTCCTTAAGGGCGGCCGTAGCCGGGGACGGTAGTGCCACCTGTTTAGACAAGCGTGTGAGCGCTTTAT
Source organism: Pseudophryne corroboree (assembly GCF_028390025.1). Lineage (NCBI taxonomy): Eukaryota > Metazoa > Chordata > Amphibia > Anura > Myobatrachidae > Pseudophryne > Pseudophryne corroboree. Next base: position 71,424,455 of record NC_086451.1, read on the forward strand.
TCACCCTAGGGGGTGTTTCCCAACGTGCCCAAACCTCTGGCGGGAAGGGGTATGATGCTAATAACTTTTTAGGAATTAACAGTTTTTATCGGGGGAAACCCACGCATCATCACACACTTCATTTAATTCCTCAGATGCAGGAAAAACTACAGGCAGTTTTTTCTCACCCAACATAATACCCTTTTTAGTGGTACTGGTATTATCAGAAATGTGTAAAAACATTTTCCATAGCCTCAATCATGTAACGTGTGGCCCTACTGGAAGTCACATTCGTCTCTTAATCGTCGACACTGGAGTCAGTATCCGTGTCGGCGTCTGTATCTGCCATCTGCGGTAACGGCCGTTTTAGAGCCCCTGATGGCTTTTGAGACCCCTGGACAGGCACAGGCTGAGTCGCCGGCTGTCTCATGTCATCAATCTTTTGTAAAAAGAGCTGACACTGTCACATATTCCTTCCATAAGCTCATCCACTCAGGTGTCGACTCCCTAGGGGGCGACACCTCTGTTACAGGCAATTTCTCCGCCTCCACATCATTTTCCTCCTCATACATGTCGACACAACGTACCGACACACAGCACACACACAGGGAATGCTCTGATAGAGGACAGGACCCCACTAGCCCTTTGGGGAGACAGAGGGAGAGTATGCCAGCACACCCCAGAGCGCTATATATATATATACAGGGATAACCTTATATAAGTGTTTTTCCCCTTATAGCTGCTGTATTGTTATACTGCGCCTAATTAGTGCCCCCCTCTCTTTTTTAACCCCTTTCTGTAGTGTAGTAACTGCAGGGGAGAGCCAGGGAGCTTCCCTCCAACGGAGCTGTGAGAGAAAATGGCGCCAGTGTGCTGAGGAGATAGGCTCCGCCCCCTTCTCGGCGGCCTTTTCTCCCATTTTTCTGTGGAATCTGGCAGGGGTTAAAATTCATCCATATAGCCCTGGGGGCTTGTATTTTCGCCAGCCAAGGTGTTTTTATTGCTGCTCAGGGCGCCCCCCCCTAGCGCCCTGCACCCTCAGTGACCGAAGTGTGAAGTGTGCTGAGGAGCAATGGCGCACAGCTGCAGTGCTGTGCGCTACCTTGGTGAAGACAGGATGTCTTCTGCCGCCGATTTTCCGGACCTCTTCTTGCTTCTGGCTCTGTAAGGGGGACGGCGGCGCGGCTCTGGGACCGGACTCCGAGGCTGGGCCTGTGTTCGGTCCCTCTGGAGCTAATGGTGTCCAGTAGCCTAAGAAGCCCAATCCACTCTGCACGCAGGTGAGTTCGCTTCTTCTCCCCTTAGTCCCTCGATGCAGTGAGCCTGTTGCCAGCAGGTCTCACTGAAAATAAAAAAACCTAAAACTAAACTTTCACTAAGAAGCTCAGGAGAGCCCCTAGTGTGCACCCTTCTCGGCCGGGCACAAAAATCTAACTGAGGCTTGGAGGAGGGTCATAGGGGGAGGAGCCAGTGCACACCAGGTAGTCCTAAAGCTTTACTTTTTGTGCCCAGTCTCCTGCGGAGCCGCTATTCCCCATGGTCCTTACGGAGTTCCCAGCATCCACTAGGACGTCAGAGAAAAGTAAATTGTGATTATATGTCACCCTTAGGTTCAATTGTGTGGTGAGGGACAAGATTTGCTTTTCCACATTTTATGATTGGCAGCCACCAGCACTGGTTTGTTCCCTTACATTTACCATAAATAATTTGAATTGTTCCTTGACCACCAACCCAGGGCACCCCTGCAAGTGTCCCAAGGCAACCCAGGATGCCACGGCACACAGTTTGAGAACCACTGCCTTAGAGTCATTTGCAAACATAAGACTTTAAAGGTCCCAGGCCTTGATGGGTTTAATAGAGAATTTAACTTATAAAAAATATTCAGCTATATATAACAGGACCATTACAGGGGTATTTACTAGAGATGGGCGGGTTCAGTTCCTCGGAATCCGAACCCGCCCGAACTTCAGCTTTTTTTACACGGATCCGAGCGACTCGGATCTTCCCGCCTTGCTCGGTTAACCCGAGCGCGCCCGAACGTCATCATGACGCTGTCGGATTCTCGCGAGGCTCGGATTCTATCGCGAGACTCGGATTCTATATAAGGAGCCGCGCGTCGCCGCCATTTTCACACGTGCATTGAGATTGATAGGGAGAGGACGTGGCTGGCGTCCTCTCCATTTAGATTAGAAGAGAGAGAGTGAGATTGAGACAGAGACACTTGATTTACTGGAGCTTAGGAGTACTAGAGAGTGCAGAGTTTACTAGTGACTGACCACTGACCAGTGACCACCAGTGCAGTTTTATTTAATATAATCCGTTCTCTGCCTGAAAAAAACGATACACAGTGACTCAGTCACATACCATATCTGTGCTCAGCCCAGTGTGCTGCATCATCTATGTATAATATCTGACTGTGCTCACACAGCTTAATTGTGGGGGAGACTGGGGAGCAGTTATAGGTTATAGCAGGAGCCAGGAGTACATATTATTAAAATTAAACAGTGCACACTTTTGCTGCAGGAGTGCCACTGCCAGTGTGACTGACCAGTGACCTGACCACACTGACCACCAGTATAGTATACTATATTGTGATTGCCTGAAAAAGTTAAACACTCGTCGTGTGACTTGTGTGGTGTTTTTTTATTCTATAAAAAACTCATTCTGCTGACAGACAGTGTCCAGCAGGTCCGTCATTATATAATATATACCTGTCCGGCTGCAGTAGTGATATATATATATTTTTTATATCATTATTTATCATCCAGTCGCAGCAGACACAGTACGGTAGTTCACGGCTGTAGCTACCTCTGTGTCGGCACTCGGCAGTCCATCCATAATTGTATACCACCTACCCGTGGTTTTTTTTTTCTTTCTTCTTTATACATACTACATCTCATTATCATCCAGTCTATATTAGCAGCAGACACAGTACAGTACGGTAGTCCACGGCTGTAGCTACCTCTGTGTCGGCACTCGGCAGTCCATCCATAATTGTATACCACCTACCCGTGTTTTTTTTTTTTCTTCTTTATACATACTACATCTCATTATCATCCAGTCTATATTAGCAGCAGACACATTACAGTACGGTAGTCCACGGCTGTAGCTACCTCTGTGTCGGCACTCGGCAGCCCATCCATAATTGTATACCACCTACCCGTGTTTTTTTTTTCTTTCTTCTTTATACATACTACATCTCATTATCATCCAGTCTATATTAGCAGCAGACACAGTACAGTACGGTAGTCCACGGCTGTAGCTACCTCTGTGTCGGCACTCGGCAGTCCGTCCATAATTGTATACCACCTACCCGTGGTTTTTTTTTCTTTCTTCTTTATACATACTACATCTCATTATCATCCAGTCTATATTAGCAGCAGACACAGTACAGTATGGTAGTCCACGGCTGTAGCTACCTCTGTGTCGGCACTCGGCAGTCCGTCCATAATTGTATACCACCTACCCGTGGTTTTTTTTTCTTTCTTCTTTATACATACATACTACATCTCATTATCAACCAGTCTATATTAGCAGCAGACACAGTACAGTACGGTAGTCCACGGCTGTAGCTACCTCTGTGTCGGCACTCGGCAGTCCATCCATAATTGTATACCACCTACCCGTGGTTTTTTTTTTCTTCTTTATACATACTACATCTCATTATCATCCAGTCTATATTAGCAGCAGACACAGTACAGTACGGTAGTCCACGGCTGTAGCTACCTCTGTGTCGGCACTCGGCAGTCCGTCCATAATTGTATACCACCTACCCGTGGTTTTTTTTTCTTTCTTCTTTATACATACTACATCTCATTATCATCCAGTCTATATTAGCAGCAGACACAGTACAGTACGGTAGTCCACGGCTGTAGCTACCTCTGTGTCGGCACTCGGCAGTCCGTCCATAATTGTATACCACCTACCCGTGGTTTTTTTTTCTTTCTTCTTTATACATACATACTACATCTCATTATCAACCAGTCTATATTAGCAGCAGACACAGTACAGTACGGTAGTCCACGGCTGTAGCTACCTCTGTGTCGGCACTCGGCAGTCCGTCCATAATTGTATACCACCTACCCGTGGTTTTTTTTTCTTTCTTCTTTATACATACTACATCTCATTATCATCCAGTCTATATTAGCAGCAGACACAGTACAGTACGGTAGTCCACGGCTGTAGCTACCTCTGTGTCGGCACTCGGCAGTCCGTCCATAATTGTATACCACCTACCCGTGGTTTTTTTTCTCTTCTTTATACATACTACATCTCATTATCATCCAGTCTATATTAGCAGCAGACACAGTACAGTACGGTAGTCCACGGCTGTAGCTACCTCTGTGTCGGCACTCGGCAGTCCATCCATAATTGTATACCACCTACCCGTGTTTTTTTTTTCCTTCTTTATACATACTACATCTCATTATCAACCAGTCTATATTAGCAGCAGACACAGTACAGTACGGTAGTCCACGGCTGTAGCTACCTCTGTGTCGGCACTCGGCAGTCCGTCCATAATTGTATACCACCTACCCGTGTTTTTTTTTTTTTTCTTCTTTATACATACATACTACATCTCATTATCAACCAGTCTATATTAGCAGCAGACACAGTACAGTACGGTAGTCCACGGCTGTAGCTACCTCTGTGTCGGCACTCGGCAGTCCGTCCATAATTGTATACCACCTACCCGTGGTTTTTTTTTCTTTCTTCTTTATACATACATACTACATCTCATTATCAACCAGTCTATATTAGCAGCAGACACAGTACAGTACGGTAGTCCACGGCTGTAGCTACCTCTGTGTCGGCACTCGGCAGTCCATCCATAATTGTATACTAGTATCCATCCATCTCCATTGTTTACCTGAGGTGCCTTTTAGTTGTGCCTATTAAAATATGGAGAACAAAAATGTTGAGGTTCCAAAATTAGGGAAAGATCAAGATCCACTTCCACCTCGTGCTGAAGCTGCTGCCACTAGTCATGGCCGAGACGATGAAATGCCAGCAACGTCGTCTGCCAAGGCCGATGCCCAATGTCATAGTACAGAGCATGTCAAATCCAAAACACCAAATATCAGTAAAAAAAGGACTCCAAAACCTAAAATAAAATTGTCGGAGAAGCGTAAACTTGCCAATATGCCATTTACCACACGGAGTGGCAAGGAACGGCTGAGGCCCTGGCCTATGTTCATGGCTAGTGGTTCAGCTTCACATGAGGATGGAAGCACTCAGCCTCTCGCTAGAAAAATGAAAAGACTCAAGCTGGAAAAAGCACAGCAAAGAACTGTGCGTTCTTCGAAATCCCAAATCCACAAGGAGAGTCCAATTGTGTCGGTTGCGATGCCTGACCTTCCCAACACTGGACGTGAAGAGCATGCGCCTTCCACCATTTGCACGCCCCCTGCAAGTGCTGGAAGGAGCACCCGCAGTCCAGTTCCTGATAGTCAGATTGAAGGTGTCAGTGTTGAAGTACACCAGGATGAGGAGGATATGGGTGTTGCTGGCGCTGGGGAGGAAATTGACCAGGAGGATTCTGATGGTGAGGTGGTTTGTTTAAGTCAGGCACCCGGGGAGACACCTGTTGTCCGTGGGAGGAATATGGCCGTTGACATGCCTGGTGAAAATACCCAAAAAATCAGCTCTTCGGTGTGGAAGTATTTCACCAGAAATGCGGACAACATTTGTCAAGCCGTGTGTTCCCTTTGTCAAGCTGTAATAAGTAGGGGTAAGGACGTTAACCACCTCGGAACATCCTCCCTTATACGTCACCTGCAGCGCATTCATAATAAGTCAGTGACAAGTTCAAAAACTTTGGCCGACAGCGGAAGCAGTCCACTGACCAGTAAATCCCTTCCTCTTGTAACCAAGCTCACGCAAACCACCCCACCAACTCCCTCAGTGTCAATTTCCTCCTTCCCCAGGAATGCCAATAGTCCTGCAGGCCATGTCACTGGCAATTCTGATGATTCCTCTCCTGCCTGGGATTCCTCCGATGCATCCTTGCGCGTAACGCCTACTGCTGCTGGCGCTGCTGTTGTTGCTGCTGGGAGTCGATGGTCATCCCAGAGGGGAAGTCGTAAGCCCACTTGTACTACTTCCAGTAAGCAATTGACTGTTCAACAGTCCTTTGCGAGGAAGATGAAATATCACAGCAGTCATCCTGCTGCAAAGCGGATAACTGAGGCCTTGACAACTATGTTGGTGCTAGACGTGCGTCCGGTATCCGCCGTTAGTTCACAGGGAACTAGACAATTTATTGAGGCAGTGTGCCCCCGTTACCAAATACCATCTAGGTTCCACTTCTCTAGGCAGGCGATACCGAGAATGTACACGGACGTCAGAAAAAGACTCACCAGTGTCCTAAAAAATGCAGTTGTACCCAATGTCCACTTAACCACGGACATGTGGACAAGTGGAGCAGGGCAGGGTCAGGACTATATGACTGTGACAGCCCACTGGGTAGATGTATGGACTCCCGCCGCAAGAACAGCAGCGGCGGCACCAGTAGCAGCATCTCGCAAACGCCAACTCTTTCCTAGGCAGGCTACGCTTTGTATCACCGCTTTCCAGAATACGCACACAGCTGAAAACCTCTTACGGCAACTGAGGAAGATCATCGCGGAATGGCTTACCCCAATTGGACTCTCCTGTGGATTTGTGGCATCGGACAACGCCAGCAATATTGTGTGTGCATTAAATATGGGCAAATTCCAGCACGTCCCATGTTTTGCACATACCTTGAATTTGGTGGTGCAGAATTTTTTAAAAAACGACAGGGGCGTGCAAGAGATGCTGTCGGTGGCCAGAAGAATTGCGGGACACTTTCGGCGTACAGGCACCACGTACAGAAGACTGGAGCACCACCAAAAACTACTGAACCTGCCCTGCCATCATCTGAAGCAAGAAGTGGTAACGAGGTGGAATTCAACCCTCTATATGCTTCAGAGGTTGGAGGAGCAGCAAAAGGCCATTCAAGCCTATACAATTGAGCACGATATAGGAGGTGGAATGCACCTGTCTCAAGCGCAGTGGAGAATGATTTCAACGTTGTGCAAGGTTCTGATGCCCTTTGAACTTGCCACACGTGAAGTCAGTTCAGACACTGCCAGCCTGAGTCAGGTCATTCCCCTCATCAGGCTTTTGCAGAAGAAGCTGGAGACATTGAAGGAGGAGCTAACACGGAGCGATTCCGCTAGGCATGTGGGACTTGTGGATGGAGCCCTTAATTCGCTTAACAAGGATTCACGGGTGGTCAATCTGTTGAAATCAGAGCACTACATTTTGGCCACCGTGCACGATCCTAGATTTAAAGCCTACCTTGGATCTCTCTTTCCGGCAGACACAAGTCTGCTGGGGTTGAAAGACCTGCTGGTGAGAAAATTGTCAAGTCAAGCGGAACGCGACCTGTCAACATCTCCTCCTTCACATTCTCCCGCAACTGGGGGTGCGAGGAAAAGGCTCAGAATTCCGAGCCCACCCGCTGGCGGTGATGCAGGGCAGTCTGGAGCGACTGCTGATGCTGACATCTGGTCCGGACTGAAGGACCTGACAACGATTACGGATACGGACATGTCGTCTACTGGCACTGCATATGATTCTCTCCCCATTGAAAGAATGGTGGAGGATTATATGAGTGACCGCATCCTAGTAGGCACGTCACACAGTCCGTACTTATACTGGCAGGAAAAAGAGGCAATTTGGAGGCCCTTGCACAAACTGGCTTTATTCTACCTAAGTTGCCCTCCCACAAGTGTGTACTCCAAAAGAGTGTTTAGTGCCGCCGCTCACCTTGTCAGCAATCGGCGTACGAGGTTACATCCAGAAAATGTGGAGAAGATGATGTTCATTAAAATGAATTATAATCAATTCCTCCGCGGAGACATTGACCAGCAGCAATTGCCTCCACAAAGTACACAGGGAGCTGAGATGGTGGATTCCAGTGGGGACGAATTGATAATCTGTGAGGAGGGGGATGTACACGGTGATATATCGGAGGATGATGATGAGGTGGACATCTTGCCTCTGTAGAGCCAGTTTGTGCAAGGAGAGATTAATTGCTTCTTTTTTGGGGGGGGGTCCAAACCAACCCGTCATATCAGTCACAGTCGTGTGGCAGACCCTGTCACTGAAATGATGGGTTGGTTAAAGTGTGCATGTCCTGTTTTGTTTATACAACATAAGGGTGGGTGGGAGGGCCCAAGGACAATTCCATCTTGCACCTCTTTTTTCTTTTATTTTTCTTTGCGTCATGTGCTGTTTGGGGAGGGTTTTTTGGAAGGGCCATCCTGCGTGACACTGCAGTGCCACTCCTAGATGGGCCCGGTGTTTGTGTCGGCCACTAGGGTCGCTTATCTTACTCACACAGTCAGCTACCTCATTGCGCCTCTTTTTTTCTTTGCGTCATGTGCTGTTTGGGGAGGGTTTTTTGGAAGGGACATCCTGCGTGACACTCCTAGATGGGCCCGGTGTTTGTGTCGGCCACTAGGGTCGCTTATCTTACTCACACAATCAGCTACCTCATTGCGCCTCTTTTTTTCTTTGCGTCATGTGCTGTTTGGGGAGGGTTTTTTGGAAGGGACATCCTGCGTGACACTGCAGTGCCACTCCTAGATGGGCCCGGTGTTTGTGTCGGCCACTAGGGTCGCTTATCTTACTCACACAGCTACCTCATTGCGCCTCTTTTTTTCTTTGCATCATGTGCTGTTTGGGGAGGGTTTTTTGGAAGGGACATCCTGCGTGACACTGCAGTGCCACTCCTAGATGGGCCCGGTGTTTGTGTCGGCCACTAGGGTCGCTTATCTTACTCACACAGTCAGCTACCTCATTGCGCCTCTTTTTTTCTTTGCGTCATGTGCTGTTTGGGGAGGGTTTTTTGGAAGGGACATCCTGCGTGACACTGCAGTGCCACTCCTAGATGGGCCCGGTGTTTGTGTCGGCCACTAGGGTCGCTTATCTTACTCACACAGCTACCTCATTGCGCCTCTTTTTTTCTTTGCGTCATGTGCTGTTTGGGGAGGGTTTTTTGGAAGGGACATCCTGCGTGACACTGCAGTGCCACTCCTAGATGGGCCCGGTGTTTGTGTCGGCCACTAGGGTCGCTTATCTTACTCACACAGCGACCTCTGTGCAAATTTTAGGACTAAAAATAATATTGTGAGGTATTCAGAATAGACTGAAAATGAGTGGAAATTATGGTTTTTGAGGTTAATAATACTTTGGGATCAAAATGACCCCCAAATTCTATGATTTAAGCTGTTTTTTAGGGTTTTTTGAAAAAAAACACCCGAATCCAAAACACACCCGAATCCGACAAAAAAAATTCGGTGAGGTTTTGCCAAAACGCGGTCGAACCCAAAACACGGCCGCGGAACCGAACCCAAAACCAAAACACAAAACCCGAAAAATTTCCGGCGCTCATCTCTAGTATTTACTGCTATTATTTCCAAAAACAAACATTCAATTAATTTCACTATATTAAAGGTATTGCCGTTGTCTTCCTGCATGACAGACAGCGCTATGGAGGAGCAGCACTGTGATTACAGGTTGTCCTCCTGCGTGACAGACAGCGCTATGGAGGAGCAGCACTGTGATTACAGGTTGTCCTCCTGCATGACAGACAGCGCTATGGAGGAGCAGCACTGTGATTACAGGTTGTCCTCCTGCATGACAGACAGCGCTATGGAGGAGCAGCACTTTGATTACAAGTTGTCCTCCTGCATGACAGACAGCGCTATGGAGGAGCAGCACTGTGATTACAGGTTGTCCTCCTGCATGACAGACAGCGCTATGGAGGAGCAGCACTGTGATTACAGGTTGTCCTCCTGCATGACAGACAGCGCTATGGAGGAGCAGCACTGTGATTACAGGTTGTCCTCCTGCATGACAGACAGCGCTATGGAGGAGCAGCACTGTGATTACAAGTTGTCCTCCTGCATGACAGACAGCGCTATGGAGGAGCAGCACTGTGATTACAGGTTGTCCTCCTGCATGACAGACAGCGCTATGGAGGAGCAGCACTGTGATTACAGGTTGTCCTCCTGCATGACAGACAGTGCTATGGAGGAGGAGCAGCACTGTGATTACAGGTTGTCCTCCTGCATGACAGACAGCACTATGGAGGAGCAGCACTGTGATTACAGGTTGTCCTCCTGCATGACAGACAGCGCTATGGAGGAGCAGCACTGTGATTACAAGTTGTCCTCCTGCATGACAGACAGCGCTATGGAGGAGCAGCACTGTGATTACAGGTTGTCCTCCTGCATGACAGACAGCGCTATGGAGGAGCAGCACTGTGATTACAGGTTGTCCTCCTGCATGACAGACAGCGCTATGGAGGAGCAGCACTGTGATTACAGGTTGTCCTCCTGCATGACAGACAGCGCTATGGAGGAGCAGCACTGTGATTACAGGTTGTCCTCCTGCATGACAGACAGCACTATGGAGGAGCGGCACTGTGATTACAGGTTATCCTCCTGCATGACAGACAGCGCTATGGAGGAGCAGCAGTGCGCCTGTAAACCTGGAAGAGATTCTAAGCTCCCTGCCTCCTATAGGCCAATTTCCCTTTTATAAATGTGTCCTCACATATCTAGCCTCAATACGCCATCCAGTGTGAGATGCCTGGTGTGAGTAAGTCGACAAGTCCTGTGCAACTCTACTAATGACGGGCATCTATTTTATTGAAAATGCGTCCTAGTCGCAACGCAATGCCAAGTCGCAGTTTCAGCAATGAAGACAGAAAGAAGACACCTGACACTAACAGATTCTCACAGCACCTGGTGCATCAGGAGGGGCAGTTTGGCGCAACTGCCGCAATGATGTATAAGGACATACCCTGCATCTGTACATGTTGATTAGAAATTTTGAACCAAGCTTATGGCAGAGAAGGTTAAATTGATGGTTTAAATTATTGGCAGGGATTAAGCAGACTTCATCAACTGCCAAATTTGATTTCAAAGAAAATTTTACAGTAATTCATCGCCTGAGGGCGTCTGGAGCAACTGATCACTCTCATTGTATCTTTGTTTTAGTGACGTGAGATAATTTGTTCGAAACTCTCCAGAGATTTGGATTCCAAAGGGTGTATATCCAACTTTAAGAAACCCTTTAGAATCGCCCCCTTTATAGTTTGACGGTTGCCCTGCAGAATAATTAAAATAATAGTGCTGGGAAAATGGGAGAATAAAATAAGATTTTAAACCTACCGGTAAATCTTTTACTCCTAGTCCGTAGAGGATGCTGGGGACTCCGTAAGGACCATGGGGTAAATACGGGCTCCGCAGGAGACATGGGCACTCTAAAGACTTTAGATGGGTGTGCACTGGCTCCTCCCTCTATGCCCCTCCTCCAGACCTCAGTTAGAGAACTGTGCCCAGAGGAGACGGACTGAACGAGGAAAGGATTTTTGTTAATCTAAGGGCAAGATACATACCAGCCCACACCATCCACACCGTACAACTCGGAACATACGAACCAGTTAACAGTATGAAACAAAACAGCATCAGCCCGAGACTGATCAAAACTGTAACATAACCCTTATGCAAGCAATAACTATAAACAAATCTTGCAGAATTTTGTCCGTACTGGGACGGGCGCCCAGCATCCTCTACGGACTAGGAGAAAAAGATTTACCGGTAGGTTTAAAATCTTATTTTCTCTTACGTCCCAAAGGATGCTGGGGACTCCGTAAGGACCATGGGGATTATACCAAAGCTCCAGACTGGGCGGGAGAGTGCAGATGACTCTGCAGCACCGATTGAGCAAACATAAGGTCCTCCTCAGCCAAGGTATCAAACTTGTAGAATTTAGCAAAACTGTTTGAACCCGATCAAGTCGCCGCTCAGCAAAGCTGTAATGCCGAGACGCCTCGGGCAGCCGCCCAAGAAGAGCCCACCTTCCTAGTGGAATGGGCCTTTACCGAATTTGGTAACGGCAATCCAGCCGTAGAATGAGCCTGCTGAATCGTGTTACAGATCCAGCGAGCAATAATCTGTTTAGAAGCAGGAGCGCCAAGCTTGTTGGCTGCATACAGGACAAACAGTGCCTCTGTTTTCCTAACCCGAGCCGTCCTGGCTGCATAAATCTTTAAGGCCCTGACTACATCAAGGGACTTGGAATCCTCCAAGTCACCCGTAGCCACAGGCACCACGATAGGTTGGTTCATATGAAAAGATGAAACCACCTTAGGCAAAAATTGAAGACGAGTCCTTAATTCTGCTCTGTCCACATGGAAAATCAGATAGGGGCTCTTGTGAGACAAAGCCGCCAATTCGGACACCCGCCGTGCAGATGCCAAGGCCAACAACATGACCACCTTCCAAGTGAGAAATTTTAAATCCACCGTTTGAAGAGGCTCAAACCAGTGAAATTTTAGTAACTGTAACACCACGTTAAGGACCCATGGTGCCACTGGGGGCACAAAAGGAGGCTGGATGTGCAGCACTCCCTTCACAAAAGTCTGGACTTCTGGGAGAGAAGCCAATTCCTTCTGAAAGAAAATTGATAAGGCCAAAATCTGTACCTTAATGGAGCCTAACTTTAGGCCCATATCCACTCCTGTCTGTAGAAAGTGAAGAAAACGGCCCAGATGGAAATCTTCAGCAGGAGCATTCTTGGCTTCACACCAAGATACATACTTCCTCCAGATGCGGTGATAATGTTTCGCCGTCACCTCCTCCCTAGCCTTAATCAGAGTAGGGATGACTTCCTCCGGAATACCTTTCCCCGCTAGGATTTGGTGTTCAACCGCCATGTCATCAAATGTAACCGCGGTAAGTCTTGGAACACGCAGGGCCCCTGCTGCAACAGGTCTTCCCTGAGAGGAAGAGACCACGGATCTTCTGTGAGCATTTCCTGAAGATCTGAATACCAGGCCCTTCGAGGCCAATCCGGAACAATGAGTATTGTCTGCACTCCTTTTCGTCTTATGATTCTCAGTATTTTTGAGATGAGCGGAAGAGGAGGGAACACATAGACCGACTGAAACACCCATGGTGTCACCAGGGTGTCCACCGCTACTGCCTGAGGGTCCCTTGACCTGGCACAATACCTCCGAAGCTTCTTGTTGAGGCGTGACGCCATCATGTCTATTTGTGGAAGTCCCCACTGACTTGTTATCTCTGCAAAAACTTCTTGATGAAGTCCCCACTCTCCTGGATGGAGATCGTGTCTGCTGAGGAAGTCTGCTTCCCAGTTGTCCACTCCCGGAATGAAGACTGCTGACAGAGCGCTTGCGTGATTTTCCGCCCAGCGAAGAATCCTGGTGGCTTCCGCCATTGCCACTCTGCTCCTTGTCCCGCCTTGGCGGTTTACATGAGCCACGGCTGTGACGTTGTCCGATTGAATCGGAACCGGTAGGTCGCGAAGATTCTTCGCTTGACGAAGGCCATTGTATATGGCCCTCAATTCCAGTACGTTGATGTGTAGACAAGCCTCCTGGCTTGACCATAGTCCCTGAAAATTTCTTCCTTGTGTGACTGCTCCCCATCCTCGGAGGCTCGCGTCCGTGGTCACCAGAACCCAGTCTTGAATGCCGAACCTGCGACCTTCGAGAAGGTGAGCACTCTGCAGCCATCACAGGAGAGACACCCTGGCCCTGGTGGACAGGCTTATTTTCTGATGCATCTGTAGATGGGACCCCCACCACTTGTCCAGAAGGTCCCACTGAAACGTCCTCGCATGAAACCTGCCGAAGGGGATGGCCTCGTAGGTCGCCACCATTTTTCCCAGTACTCGAGTGCATTGATTGACTGACACTTTGTCGGTTTTAACAGGTCTCTGACCATGTTCTGGAGTTCCTGGGCTTTTTCCATCGGGAGAAAAACCCTCTTTTGTTCCGTGTCCAGAATCATGCCTAAGAAAGATAGCCGAGTCGTTGGAATCAACTGTGACTTTGGTAGATTTAGAATTCAGCCATGCTGCTGCAGCACTCTCAGGGAGAGTGACACGCTTTTCTGCAATTGACCTCTCGATCTCGCTTTTATCAGGAGATCGTCCAAGTACGGGATAATTGTGACTCCCTGCACCATCCTTTCCGCCATTACCTTGGTGAAAATCCTCGGGGCCGTGGAAAGCCCAAAACGGCAACATCTGAAACTGGTAATGACAGTCCTGTACAGCGAATCTCAGGTATGCCTGATGAGGGGATATATGGGGACATGAAGGTATGCATCCTTTATGTCTAGTGACACCATAAAATCCCCCCCCCCCCTCCAGGCTGGAGATAACTGCCCGGAGTGATTCCATCTTGAATTTGAACTTTTTCAAGTACAGGTTTAGGGATTTTAGATTTAGAATGGGTCTGACCGAGCCATCCGGTTTCGGGACCACAAACAGGGTTGAATAGTACCCCTTCCCCTGTTGAACTAGGTGCACCTTGACAATCACTTGTTGTTGACAAAGTTTTTGAATCGCAGCTAAAACTATCTCTCTTTCTGGGGGAGAAGCTGGTAAAGCCGATTTGAGAAATCGGCGAGGAGGCACATCTTCGAATTCCAGCTTGTAGCCTTGGGATACAATTTCCATCGCCCAAGGATCCACGGCTGACTGAACCCAGACCTGGCTGAAGAGTCGAAGACGTGCCCCCACCGGCGCGGACTCCCTCAGTGGAGCCCCAGCGTCATGCGGTGGAACTAGCCGTAGCAGGCATTCTTTTCCCTCTACCCTTACCTCTGGCGAGGAAGGAAGAGCCCCGACCTCTTTTGGACTTATGCGACCGAAAGGACTGCATCTGATATTGCGGTGTTTTCTTTTGCTGTGGGGGAACATAAGGTAAAAATGTAGATTTTCCTGTGGTAGCTGCGGAAACTAGGTCCGCGAGACCTTCCCCAAATAAAACCTCACCCTTGTAAGGCAAAACTTCCATATGTCTTTTTGAGTCAGCATCACCCGTCCATTGACGGGTCCACAGGGCTCGCCAAGCAGAAATAGCCATGGCGTTGGCTCTTGAACCTAACAGCCCAACGTCCCTGGAAGCGTCTCTCATATACAAGACTGCGTCCTTAATATGACCTAAGGTCAATAAAATGCTATCCCTATCTAGGGTATCAATTTCAGATGACAAGGTATCTGCCCAAGCTGCAACAGCGCTACAAACCCAAGCCGACGCTATTGCCGGTCTGAGCAAGGCACCCGTATGTGCATAAATTGATTTTAAGGTAGTTTCCGGTCTGCGATCAGCAGGATCCTTGAGGGCTGCCGTATCTGGAGACGGTAGCGCCACCTTTTTGGACAAGCGCGTTAAAGCCTTGTCCACCTTGGGCGAGGATTCCCACCGTAACCTGTCCTGTGCAGGGTAACCTGTCCTTATGGCAGGGTACGCCATAAGAATTCTCTTGGGAATCTGCAGTTTCTTGTCTGGAGTTTCCCAAGCCTTTTCAAATAACGCGTTCAGCTCATGAGATGGGGGAAGGTTACCTCAGGTTTCTTTTCCTTAAACATGCATACCCTCGTGTCAGGGACAAAGGGGTCATCTGTGATATGTAAAACATCTTTTATTGCAATAATCATATAATGAATACTTTTGGCTACCCTTGGCTGCAACCTTGCATCATTGTAGTCAACACTGGAGTCAGAATCTGTGTCGGAATCAGTGTCTGCTACTTGGGACAGGGGACGTTTCTGAGACCCTGGAGGACCCTGTGATACAGCCAAAGCCATGGCTTGACTCCCTGTCTTTTCTCTGGACTCTACTTTGTCCATTCTCTTATGTAATAAAGACACATTTGCATTTAGAACATTCCACATATCCAGCCAATCAGGTGTCGGCGTCGCCGACGGAGACACCACAATCATCTGCTCCACCTCCTCCTTAGACGAGCCTTCCGCTTCAGACATGCTGACACACACGTACCGACACCCCCACACACTCAGGGATAGATATATATCTGGATACTGGCGCCCAAGATGGCTGCCTCTCCTTTTGTATGCTCCTGATCATCTCCATAAAACAGCTTAAATTCACCACAACTGACCTATGAATCATCATAAATATCCAAGGACTTACCTTTAACTTGTACTACTCTACGCGGACATCTCATCAAAACCAACGGATTGCATTCCTGCGCTGAGATACACACTGGATTGAATCCTGGACTGAATCCTCTGCATATCTCCACTGAGAAATCCTTCAGTTTAGCAGCTCTGCATTGGACATTACCCAGATAAGGTACTGTGGATTACAACCTATCTTTGGCTACATCCAGCCCCTCACTTAGACATCATCCACCTCTGTTCTCTGAGCAACAAATAACTGACTTATTGCATTAATCTACTAATATCAGTATATTCAGGCTCTGAATTGCTGAAGGCTCACTGTTTCAACTCAGGATCCATTTCCCAGGACATGTTATCACTACCCCCCACACAAGAAATCTACATCAAAGGCCTCTCACACTGAGACTTTTCACACCTACACAGTAGGAACTGGCTTCTAACACCTTTCCAAAGTCTGCCTATCCTAGGATAATTGACTAAATCAGCAGTTATTTTATTTATCACTTGCTTCAAATATACCCAATAGGTTATAGCAATAACTTTGTTCATAAACCCATTATAATTTTGGATCACATACCGAATTGGGGGAAAACAAAACACAAAAAGGAAAAAGAAAAAAAGAAAAAAAAAAACCCACTGCTTTCTCTCCCTCTCTCATCATCATCATATGCAGCTCAAACTTATAGTAATCTGTCATTGATGTCCAAATGTATACGTATTGCTCCAGCTTCATTCTTTCACTCCGCCCACCACGTTCTGCAGTTCCTATCACACCATTACAGGCTTCTATTCTCCAATCCCTTGGCATTTTAAAAAGAAAACACAGGCGCATTCGTGGGAAGCGAGCAGGCCGGAAATGTATCTCCCCCGGTAACCATCTACGTCCTTTGCCCACCTGCTCACCCCCATACTCAAAGAACAATCAAATAGAAGTGATACCCAAAAGACGGCCCTATGTTTGGAAGGACAAAACGGTCAACTCTTGCTTTGTGACCCCCATACCCAGAGCTCCTGCAATTAACATAAAGAAAACTGAAGGCCCTCTTGTATGCCCAATCAGGTCAGTTCTTTGTAATGCCAGATCTATAAGAAACAAGACTGCAACAATTGCTGACCTTATTGAATCTGCAGATCTAGCCTGTATTACAGAGACCTGGCTAGATGAAAATGCAGCACCTATATTGGAGGCTGCAGTACCAACAAACTACTCGGTCATCCACAACCCAAGACTGGACCGCAGGGGTGGCGGGGTGGCTATCTGCTTCAAAAAAGAACTTAAACTTAGGGTCCACCCTATTGAAATTACTCGCTCATTCGAGTGCATTGCTGCCCGGAGTTCGACAGGATTAGGTTTCAGAGTACTTCTCATTTACCGTCCACCTGGAGATGGAAAGATATTTCTACAAGAAATTGCAGACACTGTTGCTGGCCTGGTTCTGGAACATCAAAGATGGCTCATCCTCTGGGATTTCAATGCATGGGTGGATGATGAGCTCTCACGCCTTGGCCAAGACCTCCTGTGCACAATGAATGGTCTGGGCTTCACACAGGTCATTCCCTCTGCCACACATAAAAGTGGTCATACTCTTGATCTTGTCTTTCAGATTGGATTAGAAGTCAC
Source organism: Pseudophryne corroboree (assembly GCF_028390025.1). Lineage (NCBI taxonomy): Eukaryota > Metazoa > Chordata > Amphibia > Anura > Myobatrachidae > Pseudophryne > Pseudophryne corroboree. The sequence continues at coordinate 71,442,054 of NC_086451.1, forward strand.
TGACCTAAAAATAAACCCAGTCATCTGGTCAGACCACTACTCCCTCTGGTTCTCAGTTGCAACCCCTCAAATAAGATCTCTGCCCGTGGAGTTGACCAGGTATCGTCCAAGGAGGGGTATGACTCCCCAGGCTCTTGCAGCAAATCTGGATCTCTCTGCTATACTGGGTGCCTGTGAAGATCCCTGTTCCCTAGTCCGTTATTATAATAGGGATGTTATGGCTGCAATTGATATTATCGCCCCTGTGCGTATAAGACCTCGCAAACCACAACGTCAAGCTCCATGGTTCGACAACAGTGTTAGTGAGCTCAAGAAAAGGGGGCGTAGACTGGAAAGACGATGGAGGAAGACTAACCTAGTGGATGACAAAATAAAACTAATAAAGCATAACGAAGAATATCAATCGACAATCACTCGTAAGAAATCACAGTTCCTGTCAAATGAGATCACAGCAGCAAACAATAGGCCAGCTCAACTTGTCCGCACAGTGGAGATGCTTTGCAAGCCAGCATGCCTGCAGACTGATGAGACCCTTTCCCAGGCAAGATGCAACGAGTTTGCAAACTTCTTTGCAGATAAAATATCCACCATCCGGGCTGGAATCTCCACAGTGCCATCAAAGGAGTGCCAAACTACAAAGCCTGCCAATATAAGCTACCTGCCTTCATGGACCAGCTTTGACCCAGTGGATGTAAAGGACACTGCTGAAATTGCTCGGATTTTGCGTCCCACCACCTGTGGTCTGGACCCAGCCTCAACAAAGCTTCTAATAGGTTGTATGGATATAATTGGTCCTGTCTTTGCAAAAATTGTTCAATGCTCTTTGCAGACAGGCATTTTTCCTGGACCCCTAAAGGAAGCAATTGTTAGACCGCTTCTTAAAAAACCTAATTTAGATCCCGACTGCATGACCAACTACAGACCGGTATCAAACCTTCCTTTCCTAGGAAAGGTTATTGAGAAAGTGGTGGCAAATCAACTGGAAACCCGCCTGACAACCCATGATATTTATGATCCATTTCAATCAGGATTCAGGAGAAGACATAGCACTGAAACAGCCCTGGTGTGTGTGTTAAATGATCTTCTGATGGCAAAAGACAGAGGTGACTGTTCAATATTAATCCTTCTGGATCTCTCGGCAGCATTTGATACCGTGGACCATGGGCTTCTGATTGAGCGACTGATACATTTCTGTGGTTTGGATGGCACAGTCCTAAGCTGGTTCAAATCATTTCTCACAGGCAGGTCACAGAGAGTATCATCTGGATTATACTCATCACCACCAGTGCCATTGCCATGTGGTGTCCCACAAGGTTCTATACTATCCCCCATGCTTTTTGCAGTATACATGCTCCCATTGGGCGAAATAATCAGGCGCCATGGCCTGGTCTACCACTGCTATGCAGATGATACACAATTGTACTTGTCCTTTGCTCCGGGCACTGATAACCCAATAGCAACCCTAAATGGCTGTCTAGCTGAACTACAGGAGTGGATGAGCGCCAGCTGGCTACGACTGAACCCGGATAAAACAGAGGTCCTTATAATACGACCGCAACATCAAAGGACAGGACTGCAGCATAGCCAACCAACTGGACTTACACTCGGGGATTCAGAATTACAGACCAGTGATCGTGTGCGGATTCTTGGCGTTGTCCTGGATGGTGGCTTGACACTTAAACATCAGATATCAGCCACAATCAAATCCTCATTCTTTCACCTGAGGAACATAGCCAGAATCAAGCACTTAATTCCCTCAGATGATCTGCCAAAAGTCACACATGCATTTGTATCATCTCGATTAGACTACTGTAATGCCCTCTACCTTGGTCTACCAGCAAAAGAATTGCAACGCTTACAGCTGGTGCAAAACACAGCTGCCAGGCTGTTAACCAACCAGCCCCGTTCTAGCCACATAACACCCATCCTCTACTCCCTTCACTGGCTGCCTGTAAGATGGCGAATCATCTTCAAGATTGGCTTACTGAGTTTCAAAGCATTACATGACCAAGGCCCAAGGTACCTGAAACAGCTTCTGACCCCATACTGCCCCACTCGATTACTGCGATCTGTAGATGAAGGACTTTTAGCTGTACCTAGAATCTACCGTAATTCATCTGGGGGTCGAGCTTTTAGTCATGCGGCTCCGACTCTATGGAACTCACTTCCCCGCACAGTGCGAGAGGCCCCAACTATAGAATCCTTCAAAAGTAGACTCAAGACTTTCCTGTTTACTCAAGCATTTCCATAGTGTCCCTTTTAGTATCTTCGTGCTTCTGTATTTTATGAAAATGTACTTCATTATTTTCTGTATTATATCATGCTATATATCTGTTAAGCGCATTGAGTCCTATTGGAGAAAGAGCGCTATATAAATAAAATTATTATTATATATATATATATATATATATATATATATATGGAGATAGTCCCCCAATAAGGCCCCTTGGAGAGACAGAGAGAGAGTATGCCAGCACACACCCAGCGCCACCGGATACTGGAATAAAATCCCAGTCAGTACAGCGCTTTTATAAATATACTCACTGCGCCAAATAAATGTGCCCCCCCCCCTCTTTTTTGCCCTCTGTATGTGTTCAGCAGGGGAGAGTCCGGGGAGCCAGCTTCTCTGCCGCGTGCTGTGGAGAAAATGGCGCTGGGCTTCGATCCCGCTCAAATCTTTATACTGGCGGGGGTTTTTGCCATATACAGTCTCCGCCGTATATATGTCTGCCAGTGTCCCTAGAGGTTAACAATTGCTGCCCAGGGCACGCCCCCTGCACCCATACAGTGCCGCCAGTGTGTGTGTGTGTTGGGAGCAATGGCGTGCAGCGGTTACCTCAGAAGATCCGAAGTCTTCTGCCGCCTTTGAAGTCTTCTATCTTCTCATACTCACTCAGCTTCTGTCTTCCGGCTCTGTGAGGAGGACGGCGGCGCAGCTCCGGGATGAACGGCGAGGGTGAGACCTGCGTACCGACCCTCTGGAGCTAATGGTGTCCAGTAGCCTAAGAAGCAGAGCCTATCATTTAAGTAGGTCTGCTTCTCTCCCCTCAGTCCCACGATGCAGGGAGCCTGTTGCCAGCAGTGCTCCCTGAAAATAAAAAACCTAACAAAAGTCTTTTACAGAGAAACTCAGTAGAGCTCCCCTGCAGTGCACCCAGTCTCCTCTGGGCACAGGGTCTAACTGAGGTCTGGAGGAGGGGCATAGAGGGAGGAGCCAGAGCACACCCATCTAAAGTCTTTAGAGTGCCCATGTCTCCTGCGGAGCCCGTCTATACCCCATGGTCCTTACGGAGTCCCCAGCATCCTCTGGGACGTAAGAGAAAATTGCATTATTTGCAAATGAAACGCTGTTGACGGCCTCAGACCGACCAATTCCAGCCATTCTAGTACTAGGACATCTCATCATTTAATAAAATTATCTATGAAGAAATGTAAATACTGCAGCATGTCAATCATGCTAGGGTAAGGTGGGGCTGCAGAATACATCTTACCCAGGGGCAGACCACTAGCCATCGGATTTTCCGTAGAGCATTGGGTTTGCTTCCAAATCCGAATTAGGCTCAAAGGGGGAATTCAATTGTTTGAAAAATAAGAATTTACTTACCGATAATTCTATTTCTCGGAGTCCGTAGTGGATGCTGGGGTTCCTGAAAGGACCATGGGGAATAGCGGCTCCGCAGGAGACAGGGCACAAAAAGTAAAGCTTTAGGATCAGGTGGTGTGCACTGGCTCCTCCCCCTATGACCCTCCTCCAAGCCTCAGTTAGGATACTGTGCCCGGACGAGCGTACACAATAAGGAAGGATTTATGAATCCCGGGTAAGACTCATACCAGCCACACCAATCACACTGTACAACCTGTGATCTGAACCCAGTTAACAGTATGATAACAGCGGAGCCTCTGAAAGATGGCTCACAACAATAATAACCCGATTTTTGTAACTATGTACAAGTATTGCAGATAATCCGCACTTGGGATGGGCGCCCAGCATCCACTACGGACTCCGAGAAATAGAATTATCGGTAAGTAAATTCTTATTTTCTCTATCGTCCTAGTGGATGCTGGGGTTCCTGAAAGGACCATGGGGATTATACCAAAGCTCCCAAACGGGCGGGAGAGTGCGGATGACTCTGCAGCACCGAATGAGAGAACTCCAGGTCCTCCTTAGCCAGGTTATCAAATTTGTAGGATTTTACAAACGTGTTTGCCCCTGACTAAATAGCCGCTCGGCAAAGTTGTAAAGCCGAGACCCCTCGGGCAGCCGCCCAAGATGAGCCCACCTTCCTTGTGGAATGGGCATTTACATATTTTGGCTGTGGCAGGCCTGCCACAGAATGTGCAAGCTGAATTGTATTACACATCCAACTAGCAAAAGTCTGCTTAGAAGCAAGAGCACCCAGTTTGTTGGGTGCATACAGGATAACAGCAAGTCAGTTTTCCTGACTCCAGCCGTCCTGGAACCTATATTTTCAGGGCCCTGACCACATCTAGCAACTTGGAGTCCTCCAAGTCCCTAGTAGGCGCAAGACACCACAATAAGCTGGTTCAGGTGAAACACTGACACCACCTTAGGGAGAGAACTGGGGACGAGTCCGCAGCTCTGCCCTGTCCGAATGGACAAACAGATATGGGCTTTTTTGAGAAAAAAACCACCAATTTGACACTCGCCTGGTCCAGGCCAGGTCCAAGAGCATGTTCACTTTTCATGTGAGATGCTTCAAATCCACAGATTTGACTGGTTTTAAACCAATGTGTTTTGAGGAATCCCAGAACTACGTTGAGATCCCACAGTGCCACTGGAGGCACAAAAGGGGGTTGTATATGCAATACTCCCTTGACAAACTTCTGGACTTCAGGAACTGAAGCCAATTCTTTCTGGAAGAAAAATCGACAGGGCCGAAATTTGAACCTTAATGGACCCCAATTTGAGGCCCATAGACACTCCTGTTTGCAGGAAATGCAGGAATCGACCGAGTTGAAATTTCTTCGTGGGGCCTTCCTGGCCTCACACCACGCAACATATTTTCGCCACATGTGGTGATAATGTTGTGCGGTCACCTCCTTTCTGGCTTTGACCAGGGTAGGAATGACCTCTTCCTGAATGCCTTTTCCCTTAGGATGCGGCGTTCCACCGCCATGCCGTCAAACGCAGCTGCGGTAAGTCTTGGAACAGACATGGTACTTGCTGAAACAAGTCCCTTCTTAGCGGCAGAGGCCATAAGTCCTCTGTGAGCATCTCTTGAAGTTCCGGGTACCAAGTCCTTCTTGGCCAATCCGGAGCCATGAGTATAGTTCTTACTCCTCTACGTCTTATAATTCTCAGTACCTTAGGTATGAAAAGCAGAGGATGGAACACATACACCGACTGGTACACCCACGGTGTTACCAGAACGTCCACAGCTATTGCCTGAGGGTCTCTTAACCTGGCGCAATACCTGTCCCGTTTTTTGTTCAGACGGGACGCCATCATGTCCACCTTTGGTAATTCCCAACGGTTTACAATCATGTGGAAAACTTCCCCATGAAGTTCCCACTCTGCCGGGTGGAGGTCGTGCCTACTGAGGAAGTCTGCTTCCCAGTTTCCATTCCCGGAATGAAACACTGCTGACAGTGCTATCACATGATTTTCCGCCCAGCGAAAAGTCCTTGCAGTTTTTGCCACTGCCCTCCTGCTTCTTGTGCCGCCCTGTCTATTTACGTGGGCGACTGCCGTGATGTTTTATCCCACTAGATCAATACCGGCTGACCTTGAAGCAGAGGTCTTGCTAAGCTTAGAGCATTATAAATTTACCCTTAGCTATATTTATGTGGAGAAAAGTCTCCAGACTTGATCACACTCCCTGGAAATTTTTTCCTTGTGTGACTGCTCCCCAGCCTCTCGGGCTGGCCTCCGTGGTCACCAACATCCAAAACTGAATGCCGAATCTGCGGCCCTCTAGAAGATGAGCACTCTGTAACCACCACAGGAGAGACACCCTTGTCCTTGGATATAGGGTTATCCGCTGATGCATCTGAAGATGCGATCCGGACCATTTGTCCAGCAGATCCCACTGAAAAGTTCTTGCATGAAATCTGCCGACTGGAATTGCTTCGAAGGAAGTCACCATTTTTTTACCATGGCCCTTGTGCAATGATGCACTGATTTTAGGAGGTTCCTGACTAGCTCGGATAACTCCCTGGCTTTCTCTTCCGGGAGAAACACCTTTTTCTGGACTGTGTCCAGAATCATCCCTAAGCACAGGAGACTTGTTGTCGGGATCAGCTGCGATTTTGGAATATTTAGAATCCACCCCTGCTGTTGTAACAGTATCCGAGATAGTGCTACTCCGACCTCCAACTGTTCCCTGGACTTTGCCCTTATCAGGAGATCGTCCAAGTAAGGGATAATTAAGACGCCTTTTCTTCGAAGAAGAACCATCATTTCGGCCATTACCTTGGTAAAGACCCGGGGTGCCGTGGACAATCCAAACGGCAGCGTCTGAAACTGATAGTGACAGTTCTGTACCACGAACCTGAGGTACCCTTAGTGATAAGGGCAAATTTAGGACATGGAGGTAAGCATCCCTGATGTCTCGGGACACCATATAGTCCCCTTCTTCCCGGTTCGTTATCACTGCTCTGAGTGACTCCATCTTGACTTGAACCTTTGTAAGTGTTCAAATTTTTTTAGATTTAGAATAGGTCTCACCTAGCCTTCTGGCTTCAGTACCACAATATAGTGTGGAATAATACCCCTTTTCTTGGTGTAGGAGGGGTAATTTAATTATCACCTGCTGGGAATACAGCTCGTGAATTGTTTCCCATACTGCCTCCTTGTCGGAGGGAGACCTTGGTAAAGCAGACTTCAGGAGCCTGCGCAGGGGAAACGTCTCGACATTCCAATCTGTACCCCTGGGATACTACTTGTAGGATCCAGGGGTCCTGTACGGTCTCAGCGTCATGCTGAGAGCTTGTCAGAAGCGGTGGAACGCTTCTGTTCCTGGGAATGGGCTGCCTGCTGCAGTCTTCTTCCCTTTCCTCTATCCCTGGGCAGATATGACTCTTATAGGGACGAAAGGACTGAAGCTGAAAAGACGGTGTCTTTTTCTGCAGAGATGTGACTTAGGGTAAAAAACGGTGGATTTTCCAGCAGTTGCCGTGGCCACCAGGTCCGATGGACCGACCCCAAATAACTCCTCTTCCTTTATACGGCAATACACCTTTGTGCCGTTTGGAATCTGCATCACCTGACCACTGTCGTGTCCATAAACATCTTCTGGCAGATATGGACATCGCACTTACTCTTGATGCCAGAGTGCAAATATCCCTCTGTGCATCTCGCATATATAGAAATGCATCCTTTAAATGCTCTATAGTCAATAAAATACTGTCCCTGTCAAGGGTATCAATATTTTTAGTCAGGGAATCCGACCAAGCCACCCCAGCTCTGCACATCCAGGCTGAGGCGATCGCTGGTCGCAGTATAACACCAGTATGTGTGTATATTCTTTTTATGATATTTTCCAGCCTCCTGTCAGCTGGCTCCTTGAGGACGGCCCTATCTATAGACGGTACCGCCACTTGTTCTGATAAGCGTGTGAGCGCCTTATCCACCCTAAGGGGTGTTTCCCAACGCGCCCTAACTTCTGGCGGGAAAGGGTATACCGCCCATATTTTCTATCGGGGGGAACCCACGCATCATCACACACTTCATTTAATTTATCTGATTCAGGAAAAACTACGGTAGTTTTTTCACATCCCACATAATACCCTCTTTTGTGGTACTTGTAGTATCAGAAATATGTAACACCTCCTTCATTGCCCTTAACGTGTGGCCCTAATAAGGAATACGTTTGTTTATTCACCGTCGACACTGGATTCAGTGTCCCTGTCTGTGTCTGTGTCGACCGACTAAAGTAAACGGGCGTTTTAAAACCCCTGACGGTGTTTTTGAGACGTCTGGACCGGTACTAATTGTTTGTCGGCCGTCTCATGTCGTCAACCGACCTTGCCGAGTGTTGACATTATCACGTAATTCCCTAAATAAGCCATCCATTCCGGTGTCGACTCCCTAGAGAGTGACATCACCATTACAGGCAATTGCTCCGCCTCCTCACCAACATCGTCCTCATACATGTCGACACACACGTACCGACACACAGCACACACACAGGGAATGCTCTGATAGAGGACAGGACCTACTAGCCCTTTGGAGAGACAGAGGGAGAGTTTGCCAGCACACACCAAAAACGCTATAATTATATAGGGACAACCTTATATAAGTGTTTTCCCTTATAGCATCTTTTTTATATATTTCTAACGCCAAATTAGTGCCCCCCCCTCTCTGTTTTAACCCTGTTTCTGTAGTGCAGTGCAGGGGAGAGCCTGGGAGCCTTCCCTCCAGCCTTTCTGTGAGGGAAAATGGCGCTGTGTGCTGAGGAGATAGGCCCCGCCCCTTTTTCGGCGGCCTCGTCTCCCGCTCTTAACGGATTCTGGCAGGGGTTAAATATCTCCATATAGCCCCCGGAGGCTATATGTGAGGTATTTTTAGCCAAAAATAGGTTTTCATTGCCTCCCAGGGCGCCCCCCTTCCAGCGCCCTGCACCCTCAGTGACTGCCGTGTGAAGTGTGCTGAGAGGAAATGGCGCACAGCTGCAGTGCTGTGCGCTACCTTAAGAAGACTGAGGAGTCTTCATGCCGCCGATTCTGGACCTTCTTCTTGTTTCAGCATCTGCAAGGGGGCCGGCGGCGAGGCTCCGGTGACCATCCAGGCTGTACCTGTGATCGTCCCTCTGGAGCTAATGTCCAGTAGCCAAAGAAGCCAATCCATCCTGCACGCAGGTGAGTTCACTTCTTCTCCCCTAAGTCCCTCGTTGCAGTGATCCTGTTGCCAGCAGGACTCACTGTAAAATAAAAAACCTAAGCTAAACTTTTCTAAGCAGCTCTTTAGGAGAGCCACCTAGATTGCACCCTTCTCGGCCGGGCACAAAAATCTAACTGAGGCTTGGAGGAGGGTCATAGGGGGAGGAGCCAGTGCACACCACCTGATCCTAAAGCTTTACTTTTTGTGCCCTGTCTCCTGCGGAGCCGCTATTCCCCATGGTCCTTTCAGGAACCCCAGCATCCACTAGGACGATAGAGAAAGTTGGTTGGGTGTCTGTTTTTTTCCGGTCTATTAGATAGGAAAAAACAGACACTCAACTGACTTTTCAAACAATTGAGTATCCCCCAAAGAGTATGGTCCTTCCCAAGTTATCATACCACATCCAGGTGATTCCACTTATTCTCCCCCTGACTAATGAATACAAGTGCAAGAATTCTTCTCTTTTCACATGGCGCAATAAAAAAAACTTCACTTCAAGTGAAATAATTAGCACCACCTGTGAATTTTTGAAAGTGCACCAGCTAGGAGATCTGGAAAACATGCACTGTTAAAGGTGGCTGAGGATTGGAGTTAGGAAACTTCTTGAAATGGTTAGCCTTGATTGTACCCTTGCACCACAAAGATCATTACGGTTAGCCTTTGTTGTACTCCATCATTCCTCTCTTGGGATGTAGGCTGTAAAATCTTAGGGGTATATTTACTAAAGTGTGGGTTTAAACAAGTGAAGATGTTGCCCATAGCAACCAGATTGTATCATCTTCTAGAAGGTGCTAGATAAATGATAAACTGAATCTGATTGGTTGCTATGGGCAACATCTCCACTTCTATAAACTCTGCATTTTAGTCAATATACCCATTAATCTACTAAGAATATTGCAGAATGTTTGCAGATATTGCTTCCCAAAGATTCCACATTTCTGCAGAAGTGCACAATGAACAGTATGTTGTCATGTTCTTTATTCGGCTATCCTTGTGGAACCATGTGACCTCATATGTGCGTGACCATATATCCTATGTAAAAACTTCTCATTCTGAGTGGTTGTCCGAATATTTCTAATTTGTATATTTTAACAGTTTCTTCTAATACGTTTGGCCTGTGCTCTTGAGATGCCCAACCAGTATTTGTAGTGATTACTACAGGCAGGAAGAAAGTAGCTGCAATCTACTTTTGTATACGAAAATTTGTTTCTCTAGTGAACCATCTTCAACATATTTCTAGATCTAGGAAGCTTTCTCTAGACTTGTGTATAGTAACGTCACCCACCTCCAGTATATCAGGGGTAGGCGAGTTACACTGCGGAACTTACCATCCCAGCATGCCCTGCCAGTTATAATATGCCATAACAGAAAAACTATGGCAGAACAAGCTGAAATCTGCAGTTCCACAGCACCTGGAATGACACATGTCGCCTAGCCATGATCTATAGTATATAGCAATACTACACCCATGACAACAGATCATGCTCTTTGAGTGGGGTTCGTTAGCCCAAATGTTAGTGTATTACCAGTGTGCCATAAACAAGTTTGCATAGTAGGATGTAAGCTGGTTCTATGGATCTGTCCTTGAGTTAAAAATGACTGATGTAATCAGTCTGTTGAAGAGATGTCCGATTCGGATATGGCCAAGGATTGTGCATAAATATGTGACATGACATTATCAGAGTATAATGGGGTTGATGTAAAAGTTGCCCATAGCAACTAATCAGCTTTTGTCTATCATTTTACAGAATGTACTTTATAAATGCTATAACAAAGTTGATTGATTGCTACGGGCAACTTCTCCATTCTTTTCACTGCTTGATACTTGAACCCAAATGCTTTTGACATGGGATGTTTTAGTACCTATGCTGTCTTTTATATAGCTTTTTTGTTTAGTTATCAAAGGTTGTAATAGATGGTTCAAGACCGACCTGGCTAACCTGTGGCTCGCCAGATGTGAAACAACACATCCAAGCATGCCCTGCCAGTTTTAGCATTCACTAATAGCAAGACTGTGGCAAGGCATGATGGGACTTGTAGTTTTACAACAGCTGGAGAGCCACAGGTTGGCCAGGCCTGGTTTAGGAGTTGGAATGTTCTCTAATAGGAAAATGAACCCAACATGTGTGGTGCACCTCGTTGGCTAGTTAACCGTACATATTTTTTAGCAAGCAGTAAAGTGTCAGGGTCTAAATGTGTAAATGGAAAATCATCTTTATTCAGGACCATGTTTCTAGGGCATCCTTTAATGATATTCCCAATTCTTTATTGTACACGTTGATGATATCATTAGTTAATATTTCTCATGTGGAATTATACCCTAGCAGTCCCTCGGGTTTTTGTAGTGGGACTTGCTAGAAGCAATTTTGTCAATCTCAGCTGCAGATTTAAAGTGGCAATTATTTAAAGAGCAGACCCTGGTTGGTTTTGCTTTGCTAATTATTGCCGCTTTAATGCTGCAGCCAAAAACATTCTGCTTCACGCAACTCACACACTATTACGCAAACCCCTATAGGCCTTATTTAACAGCCTGCGAGATGTAGGCACAGGCACAAATCAACAGTTCGCTCGTATTTTTAAAGCTGAAATAATTTAAAAGGCAAAACCACCCTGCCAGTACTGCGAATTTAACCTTGTTGCTGTGAGGCAGTAATGCTAACCCCTACACAGACTGTGCTGTTTTATTGTTATTATATGGTCTCTTACATTCCCTGTCATTTCCAATATACCTTATCTTTTGTCCAGTTCCTATAATGATTCACAATAGGATATCAATTTATTTTGTTTGATCTGTATGGTCTTATCCTCTGCTACGTTTGTTCTGCATTAGTATTTCCAGAATTTTATAATTGCAATATACAATTTCTGCAGCATTACAAAATCTCTTGTGTAAACTAATAATATCAGAATAGTGGGAGGTAGTTATCACTCATCATATATTTATTGAGGAATAAATATTTGTATGTAGTATTCTAAAGTAACTCGGCAGTGGCGGATTTTTACTTTTGGAATGCGGGCTGCAGTCCCCCCAGTAAAATCTGCCACCTCAGTGAGCCAGACGCAATCTGTAAGACTGCACTGGCTACATTGTGACTGGCCGTGACTTCCAATAGGAAGTGCTACCTGCCAGTCACCCACAGGACAGGCAGTCCCATTGGGAGGTGTTTCCCCCTTCTGGGACTGCCAGACCGGGCTGCGATTAGCAGAGAGCTGAATTCTTGTTAGAGGCCACTCCCTGCCTTTTTAGCCCTAGCTCGCATCTACGGGCTGCAGCCAGAGCAGTCCACAGAAGCCAGAGTTTTGCGTATGCGCAGTACTGCCACTGCTACTGCACATGCGCTGGTCCCAGCCCCTGTCAGCTACATTGTAGATATGCTTGGACCTGGCAGGCAGCAGGGACAAGGCAACCCATAGCAGGCAGTACAGCCAGCTGCAGCTCCCCTCCTCCATCCAGGTAGGAGCTACCACTGAAGTGTAATGTCTTTATACTGTATAATATGGCCCTATACCACTCGTGGTCCTGTCCATACAGTGATTTTATAATCTGCCATTAGTAGGTGTGTCTTAAATTGTGGACTGACAAGGCCTGACAGACTAAACACATCACACAGTTGCAATTCAGGGCCAGGCATCTCCTTTACACCCTTCAGTAGAGCGGAGTATAGATACAATAACAGATACTGCTAGACATGTCCTCCATTATGCGGTCTAACTTGCAGTCACACCAACAGAGTGCCACAAACAACTGTGCGCTCCGCAATATTCATGGTGCACCATTTTCACCGTAACAGTGCAAACGCGGACGAGAGCCGATGTCAGCACGTGGCGCTAGACCACCGATTGCCTGCTCGCCATCAGAATTCAGCATTTACTATGGCAACTGGTTAAGCTCCTCCTCTGTTTTCCACCATCTTTGTACAGGCCGTAGGGTCAGTCCTTGTTCTCTGTTTAATATGAGCTAGCAACAACTCCACACCCCGCTCCAGAACTTGAGATTGCAGTTCCTGTTCAGGTTTTGTGAAGCGCCCAAGTACATACGTTGTCACAGAGGAACCGTCATCCGGACGCCCAATACCAATCAACAGCCGAATCATCTTCTGCAAAAAAATATTCATTTCGATTACAAAAGTTTTGTACATTAAAAGGTCTGTACGCTTGATGATGATGATTTGGTTTATAAACTTACATCTGATTTCAGATACTCAATACAGGAACGGACACCTTTGTGGCCCCTGAAACACACAGGCATATTCATAACAGCATGGCATTACTAGTTTTCGGAAGTTAACAGCCATAGCCTAATTTGACCCATATTAAATAGTCAAAAGGAAGATTAATAGAGACTCCATCTCCATAAACTCATCTGTTGTCATTATCACGTCGACAAGCTGATTATATACCGGGTTAAATACACCAGTAGCGACTGCGCAGAAGAGCAGCATTAAAATCTCAATCGCCTCCATTCCCTTTTTGACAAGTAAATGTAGAGGAGACAGAGACACCCACAAAACATCACTGATCGCTATGGAGAGACGTGGATGTGGTGCATAGAGTAATCCTTGCATGGCGAATGATGGTCTTTACGTTTTCCTATTCCAGGGATGTTATTGGCTTTAATAAAACAGCCCTGTGCCATATACAGATTAAGACATAAAAAGGCACCAGTCTAAAACTCCAGGTGGAACATTTAAGCAGATTAAGAACTTGGTAGCATGTACAGATGGAGCTACCTTTATCTTGGCCTTTAAAAGGATTGACTGAGACTGGGCAGTCGGACTTAATCCTCTACTGTAATGACTTTTCTCTAACGTCCTAGTGGATGCTGGGGATTCCGTCAGGACCATGGGGAATAGCGGCTCCGCAGGAGACAGGGCACAAAAGCAAGCTTTTAGGATCACATGGTGTGTACTGGCTCCTCCCCCTATGACCCTCCTCCAAGCCTCAGTTAGGTTTTTGTGCCCGTCCGAGAAGGGTGCAATCTAGGTGGCTCTCTTAAAGAGTTGCTTAGAAAAAGTTTTTAGGTTCTTTATTTTCAGTGAGTCCTGCTGGCAACAGGCTCACTGCATCGAGGGACTTAGGGGAGAGAATTTCAACTCACCTGCGTGCAGGATGGATTGGATTCTTAGGCTACTGGACACCATTAGCTTCAGAGGGAGTCGGAACACAGGTCTCGCCCTGGGGTTCGTCCCGGAGCCGCGCCGCCGACCCCCTTGCAGATGCTGAAGATTGAAGAGGTCCGGAACCAGGCGGCAGAAGACTTTTCAGTCTTCCTCAGGTAGCGCACAGCACTGCAGCTGTGCGCCATTGTCTGTCTGCACACTTCCCACAGCGATCACGGAGGGTGCAGGGCGCGGGGGGGGGGGCGCCCTGGCAGCAATGTAGAATACCTGTATGGCGAAAAATACATCACATATAGCCCTTGAGGCTATATGGATGTATTTAACCCCTGCCAGACTTCACAATCTCCGGAGAAGAAGCCCGCCGAAAAAGGGGCGGGGCCTATTCTCCTCAGCACACAGCGCCATTTTCCCTCACAGAAAGGCTGAGGGGAAGGCTCCCAGGCTCTCCCCTGCACTGCACTACAGAAACAGGGTTAAAACAGAGAGGGGGGGCACTGATTTGGCGATATACATATATATTAAATGCTATATGGGAGGAACACTTATATAAGGGTTGTCCCTGTATAATTATAGCATTTTGGTGTGTGCTGGCAAACTCTCCCTCTGTCTCCCCAAAGGGCTAGTGGGTCCTGTCCTCTATCAGAGCATTCCCTATGTGTGTGCTGTATGTCGGTACGTGTGTGTCGACATGTATGAGGAAAATGTTGGTGAGGAGGCGGAGCAAATTGCCTGTAATGGTGATGTCACTCTCTAGGGAGTCGACACCGGAATGGATGGCTTACTTATGGAATTACGTGATAATGTCAACACGCTGCAAGTGGGTTGACGACATGAGACGGCCGGCGAACAAATTAGTACCGGTCCAGGCGTCTCAGACACCGTCAGGGGCTTGTAAAAACGCCCATTTACCTCAGTCGGTCGACATAGACCCAGACACGGACACTGATTTCAGTGTCGACGGTGAAGAAACAAACGTATTTTCCTTTAGGGCCACACGTTAAGGGCAATGAAGGAGGTGTTACATATTTCTGATACTCCAAGTACCACAAAGAAGGGTATTATGTGTGAGGTGAAAAAACTACCTGTAGTTTTTCCTGAATCAGATAAATTAAATGAAGTGTGTGATGATGCGTGGGTTTCCCCCGATAGAAAATTATTGGCGGTATACCCTTTCCCGCCAGAAGTTAAGGCGCATTGGGAAACACCCCTCAGGGTGGATAAGGCGCTCACATGCTTATCAGAAAAATATCCTAAAAAGTATACACACACATGCTGGTGTTATACTGTGACCAGCGATCGCCTCAGCCTGGATGTGCAGAGCTGAGGTGGCTTGGTCGGATTCCCTGACTAAAAATATTGATACCCTTGACAGGGACAGTATTTTATTGACTATAGAGCATTTAAAGGATGCATTTCTATATATACGAGATGCGCAGAGGGATATTTGCACTCTGGCATCAAGAGTAAATGCGATGTCCATATCTGCAAGAAGATGTTTATGGACACGACAGTGGTCAGGGGATGCAGATTCCAAACGGCACAAAGATGTATTGCCGTATAAAAGGGGAGGAGTTATTTGGGGTCGGTCCATGGGACCTGGTGGCCACGGCAACTGCTGGAAGATCCACCGTTTTTTACCCTAAGTCACATCTCTGCAGAAAAAGACACCGTCTTTTCAGCCTCAGTCTTTTCGTTCCTATAAGATATCTGCCCAGGGATAGAGGAAAGGGAAGAAGACTGCAGCAGGCAGCCCATTCCCAGTAACAGAAGCCCTCCACCGCTTCTACTAAGTTCTCAGCATGACGCTGGGACCGTACAGGACCCCTGGATCCTACAAGTAGTATCAAAGGGGCACAGATTGGAATGTCGAGGCGTTTCCCCCCTCGCAGGTTCCTGTAGTCTGCTGTACCAATGTCCCCCTCCGACAGGGAGGCAGTATTGAAAACAATTCACAAGCTGTATTCCCAGCAGGTGATAATAAAATTACCCCTCCTACAACAAGGAAAGGGGTATTGTTCCACACTATAGGGTGGTACTGAAGCCAGGCGGCTAGGTGAGACCGATTCTAAATCTGAAAAATTTGAACACTTACAAGGGTTCAAATCCAGATGGAGTCACTCAGAGCAGTGATAGCGAACTGGGAACAAGGGGACTATATGGTGTCCCGGGACATCAGGGATGCTTACCTCCATGTCCCAAAATTTGCTTTTCTCACCAAGGGTACCTCAGGTTCGTGGTACAGAACTGTCACTATCAGTTTCAGACGATGCCGTTGGAGTGTCCAAGGCACCCCGGGTCTTTACCAAGGTAATGACCGAAATGAGGATTCGTCTTCAAAGAAAATGGACGACCTCCTGATAAG
The DNA here is from genome assembly GCF_028390025.1 of Pseudophryne corroboree. Taxonomy (NCBI): domain Eukaryota; kingdom Metazoa; phylum Chordata; class Amphibia; order Anura; family Myobatrachidae; genus Pseudophryne; species Pseudophryne corroboree. The sequence continues at coordinate 71,458,378 of NC_086451.1, forward strand.
AACAAGGTCCAGAGAACAGTTGGAGGTCGGAGTAGCACTATCTCAAGTAGTTCTACGACAGCACGGGTGGATTCTAAATATTCCAAAACCGCAGTTGTTCCGACGACACGTCTGCTGGTCCTAGGGATGATTCTGGACACAGTCCAGGAAAAGGGTGTTTCTCCCAGAGGAGAAAGCCAGGGAGTTATCCGAGCTAATCGGGATCCTCCTAAAACCAGGAAAAGTGTCAGTGCATCATTGCACAAGAGTCCTGGTAAAAAATGGTGGCTTATTACGAAGCGCTTCCATTCGGCAGATTTCACGCAAGAACTCTTCAGTGGGATCTGCTGGACAAATGGTCCGGATCGCATCTTCAGATGCATCAGCGGATAACCCTATATCCAAGGACAAGGGTGTCTCTCCTGTGGTGATTACAGAGTGCTCATCTTCTAGAGGGCCGCAGATTCGGCATTCAGGATTGGATGCTGGTATCCACGGAGGCCAGCCTGAGAGGCTGGGGAGCAGTCACACAGGGAAAAAATTTCCAGGGAGTGTGATCAAGTCTGGAGAATTCTCTCCACATAAATATACTGGAGCTAAGAGCGAATTTGTAATGCTATAAGCTTAGCAAGGCCTCTGCTTCAAGGTCAGCCGGTATTGATCCAGTGGGATAACATCACGGCAGTCGCCCACGTAAACAGATAGGGCGGCACAAGAAGCAGGAGGGCAGTGGTCAAAACTGCAAGGATTTTTCGCTAGACGGAAAATCATGTGATAGCACTGTCAGCAGTGTTCATTCCGGGAGTGGACGACTGGGAAGCAGACTTCCTCAGCAGGCACGACCTCCACCCGGGAGAGTGGGAACTTCATCGGGAAGTTTTCCGCATGATTGTGAACCGTTGGGAAAGACCAAAGGTGGAAATGATGGCGTCCCGCCCGAACAAAAAACGGGACAGGTATTGCGCCAGGTCACGAGACCTTCAGGCGATAGCTGTGGACGTCCTGGTAACACCGTGGGTGTAACAGTCGGTGTATGTGTTCCCTCTTCTGCTTCTCATAACCAAGGTATTGAGAATTATAAGACGTAGAGGAGTAAGAACTATACTCGTGGCTCCGGCTTGGCCAAGAGGGACTTGGTACCCGGAACTTCAAGAGATGCTCACAGAGGACTAATGGCCTCGGGAGCTAAGATGGGATTTGCTTTCAGCAAGAACCATGTCTGTTCCAAGAGGAACCGTGGCATCTGCCTCTAAGAAAGGACCTGCTCCAGCAGGGACCTTGTCTGTTCCAAGACTTACCGCGACTGCGTTTGACGGCATGGCGGTTGAACGCCGGATCCTAAGGGAAAAGGCATTCCGGAAGAGGTCATACCTACCCTGGTCAAAGCCAGGAAGGAGGTGACCGCACAACGTTATCACCACATGTGGTGAAAATATGTTGCGTGGGTGAGGCCAGGAAGGCCCCACGAAAAAATTTCAACTAGGTCGATTTCTGCACTTCCTGAAAACAGGAGTGTTTATGAGCCTCAAATTGGGGTCCATTAAGGTTCAAGTTTCGGCCCTGTAGATTTTCTTCCAGAAAAAATTGGCTTCAATTCCTGAAGTCCAGACGTTTGTCAAGGGAGTATTGCATATACAGCCCCTTGTGTGCCTCCAGTGGCACCGTGGGATCTCAACGTAGTGTTGGGATTCCTCAAATCATATTGGTTTGAACCGATCAAATCTGTGGATTTGAAATATCTCACATGGAAAGGGACCATGTTGTGGCCCTGGCCTCGGCCAGGCGATTGTCAGAATTGGGGGCTTTGTCTTAAAAAAAGCTCATATTTGTTTTTCCATTCGGACAGGGCAGAACTGCGGACTCGTCCCCAGTTTCTTCCTAAGGTGGTGTCAGCGTTTCGCCTGAAACAACATATTGTGGTGCCTGCGGCTACTAGGGACTTGGAGGACTCCAAGTTGCTAGACGTTGTCGGGGCCCTAAAAATATATATATATATATATATATATATATATATATATATATATATATATATATATATATATTTCCAGGACGGCTGGAGTCAGAAAGTCTGACTTGCTGTTTATATTGTATGCACCCCAAAAGATGGGTGCTCCTGCTTCTAAGCAGACTATTGCTCGTTGGATTTGTAGTACAATTCAGCTTGCACAGTCTGTGGCAGGCCTGCCACAGCCAAAATCTGTCAATGCCCATTCCACAAGGAAGGTGGGCTCATCTTGGGCGGATGCCCGAGGGGGTCTCGGCTTTAAAATTTTGCCGAGCAGCTACGTGGTCAGGGGGGAACACGTTTGTAAAATTCTACAAATTTGATACCCTGGCTGAGGAGGACCTGGAGTTCTCTCATTCGGTGCTGCAGAGTCACCCGCACTCTCCCGCCCGTTTGGGAGCTTTGGTATAATCCCCATGGTCCTGACGGAGTCCCCAGCATCCACTAGGACGTTAGAGAAAATAAGATTTTACTTACCGATAAATCTATTTCTCGTAGTCCGTAGTGGATGCTGGGCGCCCATCCCAAGTGCGGATTGTCTGCATTACTTGTACATAGTTATTGTTACAAAAATCGGGTTATTATTGTTGTGAGCCATCTTTTTTAGAGGCTACTTCATTGTTATCATACTGTTAACTGGGTTCAGATCACAAGTTGTACGGTGTGATTGGTGTGGCTGGTTTGGGTCTTACCCGGGATTCAAGATCCTTCCTTATTGTGTACGCTCGTCCGGGCACAGTACCTAACTGAGGCTTGGAGGAGGGTCATAGGGGGAGGAGCCAGTACACACCATGTGATCCTAAAAGCTTGCTTTTGTGCCCTGTCTCCTGCGGAGCCGCTATTCCCCATGGTCCTGACGGAGTCCCCAGCATCCACTACGGACTACGAGAAATAGATTTATCGGTAAGTAAAATCTTATCAATCCCCTGCTGTAATTACTTAATCCCCTGCTGTATTGTTCTCTCTGTATTGTATTGCAGCTGAGAACAATAGATGAAGGGTTTATGCTAATAAACCTTGGGGTGCCTAGGTGCAGCAGAGAATCCAAGATAAGCGTGGCTTCATCTGTATGACAGGGAATCATTTCCAATGTAGCACTACAGAAGCCTCTATTATGCAAATTATATATTCTCTCTCAGGCACATTTCCAGACAATTTGGCTCCCAGTGCGAACAGTAAAAAATGCACCCCCACCCATTACCCCATAGACATAGAAAAAAAGTGTGCCAAAAAAGGATAGTGATGCCCCTTACAAATAAGGCACCACACCATAATGCCCCTTATTACATTTAGTGCCACTTACACCCCATTATGCATCACCCATTAATGCCAGACACCATATTATGCCCCACAATTATGTCCCTGACACCATATTAAGCTTCACATAGTAATGACCATGCCCCTTACAAATTACGCAACACTATCTGCTCATCGTCAGGGGTGAGACCATTTCATGCCACTGCCTGCATCTTGAATGGTCCCTTACTTACCCCACCACCACCTCTAGCTGCAGCAACTTTATTCAGCGGTCCCGGTGCTTCCGACGACCGCTGTTTGTGCCTGCCTCATTGCTTCTTGTAAATGTCCCTCCCAAAATGGCCACCGTCGCCTCTGAGGCGGTGACCATTTTGGGAGGGACATTTTCAAAAGTACTCTATGCGGATGGGCAGACCACATGGAATACTGTGCCGACACTGGCCACAGGTGCCCCGTGTGCTTCCACGGCTCGTCTGGCCCTAGAAACGGCCTTGCTTTCTCGGCAGTAGGCTCACCTTGCGCTTCCTCCGAGCTTCAGAGACACTTTCCCCAGAGGTTTGTCCAGCTCATCGTGCAGGAGGTAGATATTCTCCGGTGCCAGGCGGAACTTTCCAGCTGAATTAACAAAATGCTAAAATAAATAACATGGAAAAAGTGTGTGTGTGTGTGTGTGTGTGTGTGTGTGTGTGTGTGATCTGGCATCTGCCAGGTCACCCTAGCTTCTCCGCTCCTGCCCTTCCTATTCCGCTATACTTACCGTCCCGGTCCTCTTCTCACTCCTTGCAACATTGCACACATGCCACGGCAACGATTAGGTCATCTTGCAAGTGTGCAGTAGATCAAACTCGAATTTAGAACAATAATAAACATGGGTAATCTGTTCCATCTCAACCACGTGAACTGCGAATCGGGGAGCAGGCGCACACCAATGGCTTCCCTCCGCAGTGACGGAGATGGAACAAATCACCATAAGAGGACCAGTAAGTACAGCAGGGAGGGGTGGGATGGGGCAGGTAGAGGTGACCCAGCAAATGCCTGGTCCATTTTACTAGCATTAGATATTCTTACACTTGTTTCTCTATTAAGCTTCTACACCACTGTCTAGCAATACTTTGTATAGGAAGCATTTTGCGCTATGTCGGTACAGTTTAGAGGAAGACCACAAACAAACCCACATACACTAAGGTGAAACTAAAAACAAATGTATACGTCCATTTCTTGAAGTAGCATAACGCCTGATGTGATATTATAGTGATAAATGTAAAAGCTGTAAGCAGGGTGTGTAGGGGCATTCAGATCTCTAGGTAATACTTTAGGGTGACCTTTATACTATTGCAGACGGGTACATTTTAATCTAAGGCCTAAGACTTGCAGAGTGTCTGCATAGATGTAGCATGATAGAGTGGAATGGTGACAGTGCGCCGATGTAGGTGCTATGTAAATGACAGTGATTTCCCTTGTTTTAACGGACACTTTTTTTTAGGTCGCCGACTAAAACTCAAAGCACTTAATAGATACATCACCTGCATTAGCCACACTTGTCCCATTGACATTCATAAACTGGCGCGGTTTCAGTAACACTAGCTGTGCGCCATCCAGCTGGGCAGTGACAAGATCAGCGCCGATCCGCCTGTCTGTTTTCCACTGATCAGCAACATTGAGTCTCCGTGCCAGCAGATTAATGGCTGCCATGCCAACACTATGCCGAGTGCTGGGCATACCATGGTTCCCCAGTCCTACCACCTAGACACAGAAAATCAGTAATATCATGTTTATCCCTGCCTGTGCATAACAAAGACAGGTATTAATTATTATCAGACCATCTGTATAGTCAGCAGCCCATTGGTGGAAGGATGCACATAAAACAGCACCTTCTGCAATAACCTTCAAATACTTTATCTTTAATAATTTCTAGAATGTAAGCTCTTCTTAAGCAGGGCTCTCCGCACCCTTATTTTTCATGTCTTCATTTATATGGTCTACCTTGTATGAGCAGCAGTGACCGGATGACGCGTGCATGCATTCCCTGTCCATTCATTGCAGGTAGAATCTGGGGGCAGCCCAGCAGCTGCTGGAATGTGAGGCTTTCCCCCAGCGTAACAAAAATTGCGTGTGTGACATGCAGGACCCCCCCCCAAAATAGCATGGTGTAGTGGGTATGAGATCGCCTGATCTATTACAGAGTTGGACGGTACAAATTAATTTATATACTTGTAATTTTTTAACTTTTACACCTGTAGTTTCCAGCATAAAACCCAAAAACAGTGTGTACTGTATGACAACTTGTGTACCCAATTCACAAGCATGACTACCTCTGAATATTATGATTTTTAAATTAGTCTTCATCATGTCAGTGATTGAGTGTTATCTTGCAAAACTTTAAGGGGCATATTCAATTGCGAGCAAAAGTTTAATTTTTACTGCGGCACGAGTTTTTCCTATAGGAATTACCGCAGCTTTTTTGTCTACCTTCAAAGCAGGTGCAAAGTCAGGGAAATATACGTTATGGTAAGAACTTACCATTGATAACGGTAATTCTCCTAAGTACACAGGTTCCACAGGATAACATTGGGATATGATAAAGCGACAGCAAATTTGAACCAATCGGTCAAAGCTTTTCGGCCTCCCAGCATGCAACGGGCCCATCCATATATCCCCGCCTCCTGGCTCAGGCAAATCAGTTGTATTCCCAAAGCTCAAGGCAGAAGCATCATAGATAGCCCTAATCAGGCAAGAACACAAATGCACACCCTTCCGTACAAGAAGGAAGAGGTTAGTGAGTAAAAAGATCCTCACTGTGGACATAGGAGCAATACCGTTATCAACGGTAAATTCTTACCATAACGCATATTTCTCCAGCAGGGTCCACAGATTATCCACAGGATAAGATTGGGATTTCCCAAAGAAATTTTATTGGTGGGGACGCTCCTGATTGGACAGTAGAATCCTTCGGCCGAATTCAGCATCGTGAGAGGCAAAGGTATCCATGGCATAATGTCTAATGAATGTGTTAACGGAAGACCATGTGGCTTCCTTACCAATCTTTTCTGCAGCAGCACCACATTGTGCTGCCCATGATGGACCTACCTTACGAGTAGAATGAGCAGAGACATTAGCTGGAATAGGAAGATCAGCTTGAGAATATGCTTCTGAAATGGTCATCCAAAGCCACCTTGCCAGTTTCTCCTCATCAGCAGGCCATCCTCTCTTGTGAAATCCGTTGAGAATGAAGAGAGAATCTGTATTTCTGATGGCACTGGTACGATCCATGTAGATCCTTAAGGCACGGATCACGTCCAGCGATGCATCTCCCGCAGAAAGGCCCGGTACCTGGAAAGCCGGGACTACAATTTCTTTGTTAAGGTGGAATTTAGACACCACCTTAGGAAGATACCCAGATCTAGTTCTGAGAACTGCTTTATCTGGATAAAAAAAAAAAAAAAATAATCAGAAATGGGGAATGACATGACAATGCCCATAAATCTGACACTCTTCTAGCTGACACCATGGCCAGTAGAAAGAGAACTTTGGCTGTCAACCACTTAAGATGCACTTAATTAAGTGGTTCAAATGGGGCAACTTGAAGGGCCTTTAGGACTATATGTAAGTCACAAGACACTGTAGGAGGAACAAAAGAAGGTTGAATGCGCAGCATTCCCTGGAAAAATTTATTCACATCATGTAAGTTAGCAATTTTCTTTTGGAACCATGCAGTCAATGCTGACACTTGCACTCTCAAGGAAGCCACCTTCAAACCTTTATCCATACCTGCCTGAAGGAATGCTAAAACCCTGGAAAATCTGAAAGACCTAGGGTCCATTTTCTGTTCACTGCACCAATGAATATAGGTTTGCCATATTCTGTGATAAATGCGAGCTGAGGAGGGTTTCCTTGCTCTGAGCATTGTTTGAATTACCTGTTGTGAGAATCCTCTTGACTTCAGGATAGAGGTTTCAAGAGCCACGCCGTCAAAGATAGTCGATCCAGATGTCTGTGATAACAAGGACCCTGCATCAGCAGGTCTGGACGTTGAGGGAGCAGGAGTGGAGCATCCATCGACATTCTCTGCAGATCTGTGTACCAATGCCTTCTGGGCCAAGCTGGAGCTATTAGTATCGCGGCACCCTCTCCTTGCTTTATCTTTCTCACCACCATGGGTAATAGGGTGATTGGAGGAAACACATAGGCCAGATGAAAGTCCCATCTCACCAACAGGGAATCCACAAAGATCGCTCTGGGATCCTTTGTTCTTGACCCGTATGCGAGAACTTTGTTGTTCTGACGGGACGCCATGAGGTCTATCTCTGGCAAACCCCACTTGTCGACTAGAGTCTGGAAGACCTCCGGGTGTAGAGCCCATTCGCTTGCCTGAATGGCGTGTCAGCTGAGAAAATCCGCTTCCCAGTTTAGGACTCCCGGATCGAACACTGCGGACAAGGCTGGATGATGAAGTTCTGCCCACTTTAGTATGTGACTTACCTTCTTCATCGCCTTTCGGCTGTGAGTTCCTCCCTGATGGTTGAGGTACGCTACTGCCGTTGCATTGTCCGAGCGGATCTGAACTGGTTTTCCCCGAAAAATGTCCTTTGCCTGAATCAGTGCCATGTATATGGCCCGAAGATCCAATATATTTATTGACAGGCAACCTTCTTCCTGGGTCCATTGCCCCTGAAAACACAACCTACCTGACACTGCTCCCCAAGCCCTGGAGACTGGCATCTGTTGTCAGAATTTCCCAATCCGATATCCAAAAGGGTCTCACCTTGTCCAGATGGGAAGTCTGTAGCCACCAGGCTAATGACCTTCTTACTTCTATCGTAAGAATGATAGTCTGCGTTTTTATCGTCTGATGCAATCCATTCTATTTAGCAAGAATCAGATGCTGCAGAGGCCTGCAGTGGAACTGTGCATATGCCACCATGTTGAATGTTGACACCATCAATCCCATCACACGCATTGCTGCGTGAATGGATACCTTTTGACTTTGTAGCAAGTCCTGAATCCTTGACTGAACCTTGGATATCTTGTTCAGAGGTAAAATTACTCTCTGAAGACTTGAAGCCAGTACAGCCCCCACGTGAATCATCCGCTGTGACGGAACCAGAGACGATTTTGCCCAATTTATGAGCCACCCGTGCCTTTGCAGACACGTTATTGTCTGTTGCAAATGACATAGGAGCAATTCCTGCGACTGTGCCAGGATTAAAAGATTATCGAGGCATGGAAAAATTCTTATCTCCTGCTGGCGGAGATAAGCTGCCATTACCACCATAATCTTGGTAAATACTCTGGGGGCTGTGGCTAACCCAAAAGGTAGGGCCTGTAACTGAAAATGCTGTTGGAGGATAGCAAACCTGAGATGGCACTGATGGGACAATGCTATAGGAACATGTAGGTAAGCATTCTGTATATCCAGGGATACCATATAATCCCCTGGCTCCATTGACAAAATGATGGAATGTCAAGTCTCCATATGAAACCAAGGTACCCAAATGTATTTGTTCAGCACTTTGAGATTGAGAATGGGCCGGAATGACCCATTTGGTTTCTGAACTAGAAAAAGGTTGGAGTAAAAACCCTGTCCTCATTGTGCAGGAGGAACTGGAATGACTACTCCTGACTGAAACAATTTCTGAACTGCCTCTTGCAAAGCCCTGGCCATCGTCTCTACCCGTGACGGGCTGGTACAACAAAAACCTTCGAGGAGGGTGCTTCTTGAAGGCAAAAGCATAACCTAGAGATATTACTTCCTGCACCCAGGCATCTGTTGTAGACTGCTGCCAGATCTGTGAAAAAAAAATCGGCCTCCCACCCTTGGATCCCCCAGGTGGAGGCCCGCACCACCAGGCTGATGGCTTAGTATCTGTTTTACCAACCGGTCCTCTGGTAGCCCAGACTTGTTGTATTGGGACTGCCTACCATCACTTTTTCCTTTAGCTTTTCCTTGAGACCAAAAGGGCTGAAAAGCTGGAACTTTAGGTTTGAAATTGTATGTGGAAGGAAACTTTACCTTCTTGGATGCTGCTTCTGACTCCAAAATATCTGTCAATTCTTTACCAAAAAGAATATCTCCAGAAAAAGGCAGATTCCAAAACCTTCTTAGATTCTGAATCAGCTTTCCACGTACGCAGCCAAACTGCTCTGCGAGCAGCTATTGTTGAAGCTGATGCCCTGGAGGCAATAGTACCCATATCCAATGCTGCTTCTTCCAAGAACATTGCAGCCTGTTTTATATGTGCTATATGGGATTTTTGCTCTCTAGATGCTATTGAAAAATACCCCTCCAATGCATCAGCCCAGGTAGCCACTGGCTTTGCCATCCAAGCTGAAGCCAAGGCTGGCCTTATGACTGCCCCAGACAGGGAAAAATAAGGATTTTACTTACCGATAAATCTATTTCTCGTAGTCCGTAGTGGATGCTGGGACTCCGTCAGGACCATGGGGATTAGCGGCTCCGCAGGAGACAGGGCACAAAAATAAAGCTTTAGGATCAGGTGGTGTGCACTGGCTCCTCCCCCTATGACCCTCCTCCAAGCCTCAGTTAGGATACTGTGCCCGGACGAGCGTACACAATAAGGAAGGATTTTGAATCCCGGGTAAGACTCATACCAGCCACACCAATCACACCGTACAACTTGTGATCTGAACCCAGTTAACAGTATGACAAACGTAGGAGCCTCTGAACAGACGGCTCACAACAATAACAACCCGATTTTTTTGTAACAATAACTGTGTACAAGTATTGCAGACAATCCGCACTTGGGATGGGCGCCCAGCATCCACTACGGACTACGAGAAATAGATTTATCGGTAAGTAAAATCTTATTTTCTCTGACGTCCTAGTGGATGCCGGGACTCAATCAGGACCATGGGGATTATACCAAAGCTCCCAAACGGGCGGGAGAGTGCGGATGACTCTGCAGCACCAAATGAGAGAACTCCAGGTCCTCTTTAGCCAGGGTATCAAATTTGTAGAATTTTACAAACGTGTTCTCCCCCGACCACGTAGCTGCTCGGCAGAGTTGTAATGCCGAGACCCCTCGGGCAGCCGCCCAGGATGAGCCCACCTTCCTTGTGGAATGGGCCTTGACAGATTTAGGCTGTGGCAGGCCTGCCACAGAATGTGCAAGTTGAATTGTGCTACAAATCCAACGAGCAATCGTCTGCTTAGAAGCAGGAGCACCCAGCTTGTTGGGTGCATACAGTATAAACAGCGAGTCAGATTTTCTGACTCCAGCCGTCCTTGAAATATATATTTTCAATGCCCGGACAACGTCCAGCAACTTGGAATCCTCCAAATCGCTAGTAGCCGCAGGCACCACAATAGGCTGGTTCAGGAGAAACGCTGACACCACCTTAGGCAGAAACTGAGGACGCGTCCGCAGTTCTGCCCTGTCCGAATGGAAAATCAGATATGGGCTTTTATACGATAAAGCCGCCAATTCTGATACTCTCCTGGCTGAAGCCAGGGCCAGTAGCATGGTTACTTTCCACGTAAGATATTTCAAATCCACCGATTTGAGTGGCTCAAACCAATGGGATTTGAGAAAATCCAAAACTACATTAAGGTCCCACGGAGCCACTGGGGGCACAACCGGGGGCTGTATATGTAGTACTCCTTTTACAAAAGTCTGGACTTCAGGAACTGAAGCCAATTCTTTCTGGAAGAAAATCGACAGGGCCGAAATTTGAACCTTAATGGACCCCAATTTGAGGCCCATAGACAATCCTGTTTGCAGGAAATGTAGGAATCGACCCAGTTGAAATTCCTCCGTGGGGGCCTTCCTGGCCTCACACCACGCAACATATTTTCTCCAAATGCGGTGATAATGTTGTGCAGTCACCTCCTTCCTGGCTTTTACCAGTGTAGGAATGACCTCTTCCGGAATGCCTTTTTCCCTTAGAATTCGGCGTTCAACCGCCATGCCGTCAAACGCAGCCGCGGTAAGTCTTGGAATAGACACGGTCCCTGCTGAAGCAGGTCCCGTCTTAGAGGTAGAGGCCACGGATCTTCCGTGAGCATCTCCTGAAGTTCCGGGTACCAAGTTCTTCTTGGCCAATCCAGAGCCACGAGTATCGTTCTTACTCCCCTTTGCCGTATAATTCTCCGTACTTTTGGTATGAGAGGCAGAGGAGGAAACACATACACTGACTGGAACACCCACGGTGTTACCAGAGCGTCCACAGCTATTGCCTGAGGGTCTCTTGACCTGGCGCAATACCTGTCCAGTTTTTTGTTGAGGCGAGATGCCATCATATCCACCTTTGGTTTTTCCCAACGGTTCACAATCATGTGGAAGACTTCTGGATGAAGTCCCCACTCTCCCGGGTGTAGATCGTGTCTGCTGAGGAAGTCTGCTTCCCAGTTGTCCACTCCCGGAATGAACACTGCTGACAGCGCTATCACATGATCTTCCGCCCAGCGAAGAATCCTTGCAGCTTCTGCCATTGCTCTCCTGCTTCTTGTGCCGCCCTGTCTGTTTACGTGGGCGACTGCCGTGATGTTGTCCGACTGGATCAACACCGGCTGACCCTGAAGCAGGGGTTTTGCCAGGCTTAGAGCATTGTAAATCGCTCTTAGCTCCAGTATATTTATGTGAAGAGACATCTCCAGGCTTGACCATACTCCCTGGAAGTTTCTTCCCTGTGTGACCGCTCCCCAGCCTCTCAGACTGGCATCCGTGGTCACCAGGACCCAGTCCTGTATGCCGAATCTGCGGCCCTCTAACAGATGAGCACTCTGCAACCACCACAGAAGAGACACCCTTGTCCGTGGCGATAAGGTTATCCGCTGATGCATCTGCAGATGCGATCCGGACCATTTGTCCAGCAGATCCCACTGAAAAGTTCGTGCGTGGAATCTGCCGAATGGAATCGCTTCGTAAGAAGCCACCATCTTTCCCAGGACTCTTGTGCATTGATGCACAGACACTTTTCCTGGTTTTAGGAGGTTCCTGACAAGTTCGGATAACTCCCTGGCTTTCTCCTCCGGAAGAAACACCTTTTTCTGAACAGTGTCCAGAATCATTCCCAGGAACAGCAGACGTGTCGTCGGGTTCAATTGAGATTTTTGAAAAATTCAGAATCCACCCGTGCTGTTGCAGCACTACTTGGGTTAGTGCTACTACGTCTTCCAGCTGTTCTCTGGACCTTGCCCTTATCAGGAGATCGTCCAAGTAAGGGATAATTAATACGCCTTTTCTTCGCAGAAGAAACATCATCTCGGCCATTACCTTGGTAAAGACCTGAGGTGCCGTGGACAATCCAAACGGCAGCGTCTGAAACTGATAATGACAGTTTTGCACCACGAACCTGAGGTACCCTTGGTGTGAAGGGCAAATTGGGACATGCAGGTAAGCGTCCTTGATGTCCAGGGACACCATAAAGTCCCCTTCTTCCAGATTCGCTATCACTGCTCTGAGTGACTCCATCTTGAACTTGAATTTTTGTATGTACAGGTTCAAAGATTTCAGATTTAGAATAGGTCTTACCGAGCCGTCCGGCTTCGGTACCACAAATAGCGTGGAGTAATACCCCTTTCCCTGTTGTAGGAGGGGTACCTTGACTATCACCTGCTGAGAAAACAGCTTGTGAATGGCTTCCAATACCGTCGCCCTGTCTGAGGGAGACGTTGGCAAAGCAGACTTTAGGAACCGGCGAGGGGGAGACTTCTCGAATTCCAACCTGTAACCCTGAGATACTACCTGCAGGATCCAGGGGTCCACCTGTGAGCAAGCCCACTGCGCGCTGAAATTCTTGAGTCGACCCCCCACCGCTCCTGAGTCCGCTTGTAAAGCCCCAGCATCATGCTGAGGGCTTTGCAGAACCCGGGGAGGGCTTCTGTTCCTGGGAAGGAGCTGCTTGCTGCCCTCTCTTACCCTTTCCTCTGCATCGGGGCAGATATGACTGTCCTTTTGCCCGCTTGTTCTTATAGGACCGAAAGGACTGCGGCTGAAAAGACTGTGTCTTTTTCTGTTGGGAGGGGGTCTGAGGCAAAAAGGTGGATTTCCCGGCAGTTGCCGTGGCCACCAGATCCGATAGACCCACGCCAAATAATTCCTCCCCTTTATACGGCAATACTTCCATATGCCGTTTGGAATCCGCATCACCTGACCACTGTCGCGTCCATAAACTTCTTCTGGCAGATATGGACATCGCACTTACTCTCGATGCCAGAGTGCAAATATCCCTCTGAGCATCTCGCATATAAAGAAAAGCATCCTTTAATTGCTCTAAAGTCAATAAAATACTGTCCCTATCCAGGGTATCAATATTTTCAGTCAGGGAATCCGACCAGACCACCCCAGCACTGCACATCCAGGCTGAGGCGATGGCTGGTCGCAGTATAACACCAGTATGTGCGTATATACTTTTTAGGGTAGTTTCCAGCCTCCTATCAGCTGGATCCTTGAGGGCGGCCGTATCAGGAGACGGTAACGCCACTTGTTTTGATAAGCGTGTGAGCGCCTTATCCACCCTAGGGGGTGTTTCCCAGCGCGCCCTAACCTCTGGCGGGAAAGGGTATAATGCCAATAAATTTTTTGAAATTAGCACTTTTCTATCTGGGTTAACCCACGCTTCATCACATACATCATTCAATTCCTCTGATTCAGGAAAAACTACAGGTAGTTTTTTCACACCCCACATAATACCCCTTTTTGTGGTACTTGCAGTATCAGAGATATGTAAAGCCTCCTTCATTGCCGTGATCATATAACGTGTGGCCCTACTGGAAAATACGTTTGTTTCTTCACCGTCGACACTAGATTCAGTGTCCGTGTCTGGGTCTGTGTCGACCGACTGAGGTAAAGGGCATTTTACAGCCCCTGACGGTGTCTGAGACGCCTGGGCAGGTACTAACTGGTTTGCCGGCCGTCTCATGTCGTCAACTGATTTTTGTAATGTGCTGACATTATCACGTAATTCCATAAACAAAGCCATCCATTCCGGTGTCGACTCCCTGGGGGGTGACATCACCATTACCGGCAATTGCTCTGCCTCCACACCAACATCGTCCTCATACATGTCGACACACACGTACCGACACACAGCAGACACACAGGGAATGCTCTATTGAAGACAGGACCCCACTAGCCCTTTGGGGAGACAGAGGGAGAGTTTGCCAGCACACACCCAAGCGCTATAATATATATGGGAACAACCCTATATAAGTGTTGTATCCTTATAGCAGCTTAAATATAGTAATATCGCCAAAAAAAGTGCCCCCCCTCTCTGTTTTACCCTGTTTCTGTAGTGCAGTGCAGGGGAGAGTCCTGGGAGCCTTCCTCACAGCGGAGCTGAGCAGGAAAATGGCGCTGTGTGCTGAGGAGAATAAGCCCCGCCCCCTATTTCGGCGGGCTCTTCTCCCGGAGTTTGTGAGATCTGGCAGGGGTTAAATACATCCATATAGCCTCAAGGGCTATATGTGATGTATTTTTAGCCATAAGAAAGGTATTATACATTGCTGCCCAGGGCGCCCCCCCCAGCGCCCTGCACCCTCAGTGACCGCTGTGTGAAGTGTGCTGACAACAATGGCGCACAGCTGCAGTGCTGTGCGCTACCTCATGAAGACTGAAAAGTCTTCTGCCGCCTGTTTCTGGACCTCTTCAATCTTCGGCATCTGCAAGGGGGGACGGCGGCGCGGCTCCGGGACCGGACTCCATGGCTGGGCCTGTGTTCGATCCCTCTGGAGCTAATGGTGTCCAGTAGCCTAAGAAGCCAATCCATCCTGCACACAGGTGAGTTCACTTCTCTCCCCTAAGTCCCTCGATGCAGTGAGCCTGTTGCCAGCAGGACTCACTGAAAATAAAAAACCTAAAAACTTTTTCTAAGCAGCTCTTTAGGAGAGCCACCTAGATTGCACCCTGCTCGGACGGGCACAAAAACCTAACTGAGGCTTGGAGGAGGGTCATAGGGGGAGGAGCCAGTGCACACCACCTGATCCTAAAGCTTTATTTTTGTGCCCTGTCTCCTGCGGAGCCGCTAATCCCCATGGTCCTGACGGAGTCCCAGCATCCACTAGGACGTCAGAGAAATATGTTTTAGAAAAAAAAACATCCACTCTATCTGTGAGATCATTTAATGATGTTGAAGGCAAAGGTAATGTAGATTTTCGTACTAATCGAATTACATGCGTATTTACTTTAGGAGCCACCTCCCTTTTTAAACAATCCCCAGCTGGAAGAGGATAAGTGGAATTCCAGTTCTTAGGAATTCTAAACTTCTTATTGGGCATAGTCCAAGCCTCTTCCATGATTTCCGTCAGCTGATCTGACCCCGGAAACTCAGTCTTAACTGTTTTGGGACATTTAAACACAGGTACCTTGGTTTTTAACACAGGCTCTGCTGAATCCTCTAAGGATAGAATGGCTTTCATTGCTTTAATTAACTCAGCTATATCCACTGAGCCGAGACCTTCCTCCTCCTCCTCTTCGTATGCAGAAGTAGAATGAGTTTCATCCTCCGATGAATCCTCATCTGAAACGTGTAGCCTGTGAGAATGAAGATTTACTTACCACTGGCTTATCAGCCTGTTTCTTTTGAGAGGCTGCTGCTGGAAGTGATAAACCGCAGGTGGGAAGCTGCATGTACAGGAGTTGGAGGATTTATCCGTTCAGCTATACTGGAATAATGTCTGTGCAAACATAGCCCAAGGTGGATCAATCAATACTTCCGCAGTGTACTACACAATTTGTGACTGTAATCACGTTAAGCTTTTTAAAGTGACATACAATCCGACCTTACCCATGCACCAGCATTGAGGATCGGAATAGAAAAAAACCTGACAGAATTACAGTAAAGTCAGCAATCCCACTAGCAGTCAGTTACATGTTACACATTCGTATAATAAGCAATAGGAGCACATCATCAACTACATTTCAAGTATGTAGGAGAACATATTACTGAAACATGTTTAAACAGATCTACCATATTCAGATGCATAGCGAAAGAAACAACAGTAATAGCATACAGACTCATATGCAATAGGCACTTATCTAACTATTTGTACTCAAAAGATAGAGACTTAGTACTGTATTACCCGTACTCAGTAGAGTGGGATACAGGGAGACTCACCCCGCTTCCAGGACCGATCAATACGTTTGCGAACAATGAGTGGATCTAGACGCTACTAGTGTACACTGCAGCTCCATGAACCTATAGTGAACACTGATGCACCAGTCACACAGCCGTCTATGCTGCAACTGGGTCCCCTTCGTGTACAGCGTCTGAGACGGAAGCGGGAAAACAGTTCATGGCGGGAGGCTCGGAGGAAACTGGTTATGAACCGAGGGGAGGGGCAACCAGGAGAGCATCTGACCCCCCACTGCTGACATCAACCCTAGGGATCGCGGCCTCATACTATTTCTGGAGCCTCTGATCCCTAAGGCCTAGCACTGGTGCACCCGAGGTGGCAGCAGCATCAGCGACTGTTTGGTAGTCTCCTCCCAAAACAGTGCGGCTGTGTCCGTATTCCCCTTCTAAGCAGAACCGATGCCTTACCTTCTCCCCGTGCTCCGGCCACAGCCTGGTAACGTCTGCTGGACCTGCTAGTATATCCGACACAGACACCCGCCGAAACAGCACTGTACTCATGAGTAAGCACTATCGCGACCCGGCGGAGAGTTGAAGGAGCGACTCTTCTAAGGTACGTATAAGTCGCTTTTTAGAAAGATCACTCAAGAAAAAAAATAGTAAAAAAATAAAATAATAAAGCTTAGGGCACCAAACAAACAAAAAACTGTTTTGCCTAAGCCAGGAGGCGGGGCTATATGGATGGGCCCGTTGCATGCTGGGAGGCCGAAAAGCTTTGACCGACTGGTTCAAATCCGCTGTCGCTTCATCATATCCCAATATTATCCTGTGGATAACCTGTGTATCCTGCCGAAGAAAATCCTTATTTTAAGATAGAAATTATGGATCTTGGTTCCGAACCCCTGGGACACACTCCCTAATGACTAATTAGGCAATTGGAAGTTTTCAATTAGCTTAATTGGGCCAATAATTACATGTCATAATTGTGGCAAAAAAAATGGCCTAAAATTACACAAAACCACCTTTTTTTCTACTACAAACTTTTTAATTTTGTTTGTATGTAAACATAAAAAGTTTGCTTTTTTTATCACTTTAATAAGTGCACAAATCGGCCATTTGAAGCATTTTATTAGCGCAAAATATTTTTCTTTGGTACAGTAATAAACATATACTGTTTCTCATTATTTTATTTTTTTCTTACTTTTACAGGCTAATTTGCTCAATTTTTCTATTTTTTAATTTGAGATTATGCAGTAAAAATGACTGCAGAATTTTTTTTTCAATTGGATACGGAAGAAATCAGGAGCACACATACCTGCGTTAATGAAAAATGGACACGATAGTCACTAATTTTCTATGCAGAAATTTTGCTTGCAATTGAATGTCCCTAAAGATCCATCTTTATTATTACTATACTATTATAAAGGTGGCCATATACTAGTGCGGCTTTTCCGAGGGGAGACGTTGCATACATTGCCCTTGAACTACCCGGCAGCTTCCTGGGCGGCAGAATCGCATATGATACATCGTATGCAGTCCTTTCATATATGATGTATCGGATGCGATCCCAGCCAAAGCTGCCGGATCCGACAAATCTATACTGCAGCCTCTGTGATCCACAGGCTCCGATCTGAAGGGCATGGGACCGCGCATCGGATCTGACCTACGATTTGCCACTTTTCATCCTATTTCTCTACCCAATGCAACGAAATCGGATGAAGTTGGGCAAAATCGCACTAGTGTGTGGGCATTACCATTAACAACATCCTTCACAGAAAGTGGAAAGCTCAGGATAAAGCTTGAAGACATACATGCTCTTTTCACGCAAAGCGGAGAACACAGGTTATTGCCGGGTGGCCCGTCTCGGAGTGAAAGGGTCCACCTGGGTCCGACCCAGGTACGCTACCTGGATTATTCCCGGGTCGGCTGAAGTGTGAAAGGCATGAACTGGGTTATGCCTAACAGGTAACTGCTGATTGGCGGCCTCAGGACTGCTTGGAGATGAAGTCATCTCCAACTGCCCTGTGTGAACAGCTATAGCCAAGGTCCCAGCGGTGGTCTAAAAGGGTAAGTACATTGGAAATCTCGGCTCTGACCCATGTTCAATATCACGCGTCAGACGCAGGGCTTCTGTTTGAAAGGGGTAACACTGAACAGGTACCTAGTTTATTACCTATTGACGTCTTACCTCTATAATAATAAGAATTTACTTACCGATAATTCTATTTCTCGTAGTCCGTAGTGGATGCTGGGGACTCCGTCAGGACCATGGGGAATAGCGGCTCCGCAGGAGACAGGGCACAAAATTAAAAGTTTGACCACTAGGTGGTGTGCACTGGCTCCTCCCCCTATGACCCTCCTCCAAGCCTCAGTTAGGATACTGTGCCCGGACGAGCGTACACAATAAGGAAGGATTTTGAATCCCGGGTAAGACTCATACCAGCCACACCAATCACACTGTACAACTTGAGATCTGAACCCAGTTAACAGCATGATAACAGAGGAGCCTCTGAAAAGATGGCTTCCAACAATAATAACCCGATTTTTGTAACAATAACTATGTACCAGTATTGCAGACAATCCGCACTTGGGATGGGCGCCCAGCATCCACTACGGACTACGAGAAATAGAATTATCGGTAAGTAAATTCTTATTTTCTCTGACGTCCTAAGTGGATGCTGGGGACTCCGTCAGGACCATGGGGATTATACCAAAGCTCCCAAACGGGCGGGAGAGTGCGGATGACTCTGCAGCACCGAATGAGAGAACTCCAGGTCCTCCTTAGCCAGGGTATCAAATTTGTAGAATTTTACAAACGTGTTCTCCCCTGACCACGTAGCTGCTCGGCAGCGTTGTAATGCCGAGACCCCTCGGGCAGCCGCCCCAGGTGAGCCAACCTTCCTTGTGGAGTGGGCATTTACAGATTTTGGCTGTGGCAGGCCCTGCCACAGAATGCGCAAGTTGAATTGTGCTACAAATCCAACGAGCAATCGTCTGCTTAGACGCAGGAACACCCAGCTTGTTGGGTGCATACAGTATAAACAGCGAGTCAGACTTTCTGACACCAGCCGTCCTTGAAATAAATAAACATATATATATATATATATATATATATATATATATATATATATATATATATATATATATATATATATATATATATATATATATATATACATATATACACACACACATTTTTAAGGCTCTGACAACGTCGAACAACTTGGAGTCCTCCAAGTCGCAAGAAGCCGCAGGCACCACAATAGGTTGGTTCAGGTGAAAACCTGATACCACCTTAGGGAGAAACTGAGGACGCGTCCGCAGTTCTGCCCTGTCCAAATGGAAAATCAGATATGGCTTTTGTACGAAAAAGCCGCCAATTCTGACACTCTCCTGGCCGAAGCCAGGGCCAGTAGCATGGTCACTTTCCATGTAAGATATTTCAAATCCACCGATTTGAATGGCTCAAACCAATGGGATTTGAGGAATCCCAAAACTACATTGAGATCCCACGGTGCCACTGGAGGCACAACCGGGGCTGTATATGTAGTACTCCTTTGACAAAAGCTTGGACTTCAGGAACTGAAGCCAGTTCTTTCTGGAAGGAAATCGACAGGGCCGAAATTTGAACCTTAATGGACCCCAATTTGAGGCCTATAGACAATCCTGTTTGCAGGAAATGTAGGAATCGACCCAGTTGAAATTCCTCCGTCGGAGCCCTCTCCTTCAGGATCCGGCGTTCAACCGCCATGCCGTCAAACGCAGCCGCGGTAAGTCTAGAGGTAGAGTGCACGGATCCTCCGTGCGCATCTCTTGAAGTTCCGGGTACCAAGTCTTTCTTGGCAAATCCGGAACCACGAGTATCGTTCTTACTCCCCTTCGCCTTATAATTCTCAGTACCTTGGGTATGAGAGGCAGAGGGGGGAACACATACATTGACTGGTACACCCATGGTGTTACCAACGCGTCCACAGCTATTGCCTGAGGGTCTCTTGACCTGGCGCAATACCTGTCCAGTTTTTTGTTGAGGCGGGACGCCATCATGTCCACCTTTGGTTTTTTCCCAACGGTTCACAATCATGTGGAAGACTTCTGGATGAAGTCCCCACTCTCCCGGGTGGTGATCGTGTCTGCTGAGGAAGTCTGCTTCCCAGTTGTCCACTCCCGGAATGAACACTGCTGACAGTGCTATCACATGATTTTCTGCCCAGTGAAAAATCCTTGCAGCTTCTGCCATTGCCCTCCTGCTTCTTGTGTCGCCCTGTCTGTTTACGTGGGCGACTGCCGTGGTGTTGCCCTACTGGTTCAACACCGGCTGACCCTGAAGCAGAGGTCTTGCCAGGCTTAGAGCATTGTAAATTGCCCTTAGCTCCAGTATATTTATGTGAAGTCTCCAGGCTTGACCACACTCCCTGGAAATTTCTTCCCTGTGTGACTGCTCCCCAGCCTCTCAGGCTGGCATTCGTGGTCACCAGGACCCAGTCCTGAATGCCGAATCTGCGGCCCTCCAAAAAGGTGAGCACTCTGCAACCACCACAGAAGAGACCCCCTTGTCCTTGGAGACGGGGCTATCCGCTGATGCATCTGAAGATGCGATCCGGACCATTCGTCCAGCAGATTCCACTGAAAGGTTCTTGCGTGGAATCTGCCGAATGGAATCGCTTCGTAAGAAGCCATCATTTACCCAGGACTCTTGTGCATTGATGCACTGACCCTTTTCCTGGTTTTAGGAGGTTCCTGACTAGCTTGGATAACTCCCTGGCTTTCTCCTCCAGGAGAAAAACCTTTTTCTGAACTGTGTCCAGAATCATCCCTAGGAACAGCAGACGTGTCGTCGGGCTCAGCTGGGATTTTGGAAAATTTAGAATCCACCCGTGCTGTTGCAGCACTACTTGGGTTAGTGCTACACCGGCCTCTAACTGTTCTCTGGATCTTGCCCTTATCAGGAGATCGTCCAAGTAAGGGATAATTAATACACCTTTTCTTCGAAGAAGAATCATCATTTCGGCCATTACCTTGGTAAAGACCCGGGGTGCCGTGGACAATCCAAACGGCAACGTCTGAAACTGATAGTGGCAGTTTTGTACCACGAACCTGAGGTACCCTTGGTTTGAAGGGCAAATTGGGACATGGAGGTAAGCATCCTTGATGTCCAAGGACACCATAAAGTCCCCTTCTTCCAGATTCGCTATCACTGCTCTGAGTGATTTCATCTTGAACTTGAACCTTTGTATGTAAGTGTTCAAAAGATTTCAGACTTAGAATAGGTCTCACCCAGCCGTCCGGCTTCGGTACCACAAACAGCGTGGAATAATACCCCTTTCCTTGTTGTAGTAGGGGTACCTTGACTATTACTTGCTGGGAATACAGCTTGTGAATAGCTTCCAATACCGTCTCCCTGTCGGAGGGAGATGTTGGTAAAGCAGATTTCAGGAATCTGCGAGGAAGAGACGTCTCGAATTCCAATCTGTACCCCTGTGATACTACCTGCAGGATCCAGGGGTCGACTTGCGAGTGAGCCCACTGCGCGCTGAAATTCTTGAGACGACCCCCCCACCGGACCTGAGTCCGCTTGTAAGGCCCCAGCGACATGCTGAGGACTTTTCAGAAGCGGGGGAGTGCTTCTGCTCCTGGGAAGGAGCTGCTTGCTGCAGTCTCTTACCCTTTCCTTTGCCTCGGGCAGATATGAATGGCCTTTTGCCCGCTTGTTCTTATGAGAACGAAAGGACTGAGGCTGAAAAGACGGTGTCTTTTTCTGTTGGGAGGTGACCTGAGGTAAAAAAAAGGTGGATTTTCCGGCTGTTGCCGTGGCCACCAAGTCCGATAGACCGACCCCTTTATACGGCAAACTTCCATATGCCGCTTGGAATCCGCATCACCTGACCACTGTCGCGTCCATACACTTCTTCTGGCAGAAATGGACAGCGCACTTACCCTTGATGCCAGAGTGCAAATATCCCTCTGTGCATCTCGCATATAAAGAAAATGCATCCTTTAAATGCTCTATAGTCAATAAAATATTGTCGCTATTCAGGGTATCAATATTTCCAGTCAGAGATTCCGACCAAACCCCCCCAGCACTGCACATCCATGCTGGGGCGATTGCTGGTCCCAGTATAACATCAGTATGTGTGTATATACCTTTTAGAGTATTTTCCAGCCTCCTATCAGCTGGATTTTGAGGGCGGCCGTATCAGGAGACGGTAACGCCACTTGTTTTGATAAGCGTGTGAGCGCCTTATCTACCCTAGAGGGTGTTTCCCAGCGCGCCCTAACCTCTGGCGGGAAAGGGTATAATGCCAATAACTTCTCTGAAATTAGCAACTTCCTATCGGGGGTAACCCACGCTTCATCACACACTTCAATCAATTCATCTGATTTCAGAAAAAACTACAGGTAGTTTTTTCACACCCCACATAATACCCATTTTTGTGGTACTTGTAGTATCAGAAATATGTAACGCCTCCTTCATTGCCGTGATTATGTAACGTGTGGCCCTACTGGAAAATACGTTTGTTTCTTCACCGTCGACACTGGAGTCAGTGTCCGTGTCTGTCGACCGACTGAGGTAATGGGCGTTTTAAAGCCCCTGACGGTGTTTGAGACGCCTGGACAGGTACTAATTGGTTTGCCGGCCGTCTCATATCGTCAACCGACCTTGTAGCGTGTTGACACTATCACGTAATTCCATAAATAAAGCCATCCATTCCGGTGTCGACTCCCTAGGGGGTGACATCCCATTACAGGCAATTGCTCCGCCTCCACACCAACATCGTCCTCATACCTGTCGACACACACGTACCGACACACAGCACACACACAGGGAATGCTCTGATAGAGGACAGGACCCCACTAGCCCTTTGGGGAGACAGAGGGAGAGTTTGCCAGCACACACCAAAGCGCTATAATTATACAGGGACCACCTTATAGTAAGTGTTTTCCCTTATAGCAGCTTAATATATAATAATATCGCAGAAAAATTCCCCCCCTCTCTGTTTTAACCCTGTTTCTGTAGTGCAGTGCAGGGGAGAGCCTGGGAGCCTTCCCACCAGCGGATCTGTGTGGGAAAAATGGCGCTGTGTGCTGAGGAGATAGGCCCCGCCCCCTTCACGGCGGGCTCTTCTCCCGGTTTTTTCTGTAATCCTGGCAGGGGTTAAATACATCCATATAGCCCAGGGGCTATATGCGATGTATTTTTAGCCAGTAAAGGTAATTACATTGCTGCCCAGGGCGCCCCCCCCCCAGCGCCCTGCACCCTCAGTGACCGCGGTGTGAAGTGTGCTGAGAGCAATGGCGCACAGCTGCAGTGCTGTGCGCTACCTTAAGAAGACTGGGAAGTCTTCAGCCGCCGATTTCTGGACCTCTTCTCTCTTCAGCATCTGTAAGGGGGCCGGCGGCGCGGCTCCGGTGACCCATCCAGGCTGTACCTGTGATCGTCCCTCTGGAGCTAGTGTCCAGTAGCCTAAGAAGCCAATCCATCCTGCACGCAGGTGAGTTCGCTTCTTATCCCCTTAGTCCCGCGTTGCAGTGAGCCTGTTGCCAGCAGGACTCACTGAAAATAAAAAACCTAACAAACTTTTATTCTAAGCAGCTCTTTAGGAGAGCCACCTAGATTGCACCCTTCTCGGCCGGGCACAAAAACCTGAGGCTTGGAGGAGGGTCATAGGGGGAGGAGCCAGTGCACACCACCTAGTGGTCAAACTTTTAATTTTGTGCCCTGTCTCCTGCGGAGCCGCTATTCCCCATGGTCCTGACGGAGTCCCCAGCATCCACTTAGGACGTCAGAGAAAACACTTTCAGATAGAAATGTCTTTAAGTCCCGGCAATTACCTGGCATTTCAACGCCGGGGGCGTTTTGCCGGGACCTGCCCGACACCCCCTTTCACACAGACATGCAAATTACTGGGTCGAGAATTAAGACCCAGTAATTTGCAGATCAACACGGGTATTTTGCCTGTGTGAAAGGGTCAACCCGTGTCTCCAACCCTGGTAGACTCCAGGGTCGAAGTTCCGGGAATTTCAACCCGGGTCGAACCTTTCACAGAGAAGTAGGACCCGTGTGTTTCATGAAATAACCGGGTGGAACTGCTTCACCGGGTAATTTCATTTTCTGTCTGAAAGTGGTATAAATCACTCATAGCATTGCTTGCAGATTTAAATATAGTAAAAAAAAAAAAGGAGAAGTATCCAACACAGAACCCATTTTCTCGAAGTCAAGAATGTACAATATATGGCAGGGAGATCTCAAACAATATATGGCAGGGAGATCTCAAGCAAAAACTTTCCCGTTTCCCTAGCATTGAACTTTACACCAGAAGGCAGTGATGGCAGGCTATCACAGTGGTGACCCGGTTACCGGCCTTCCCCTACCCATATGGCTGCTGTGTTACATTTAGTACCGCTCAAGCAGACAAGAACCGCACTAACTCACCATTAGGAGCGGATCCCCCGGGCGGCCGCTTACGTGACTCATACGGCGGCCAAAGTGGACAGAGAACAACGTCCTCACTAACAGCATGATCCTTTCCCAGCACATGCCGGTCAGGCATCACTTCCGGGACAGCTCTGTGACAGTCGGAAGTCTCCTGGCCGCCATGCTCCTTCCTGGCACACCTGCCCTTACTGATTCTAGTCCACTCACTGTCACCCTGGGCGATTATTTGCGGTGCAAACTGTGAGACTCATTGCCTAGACCTCTCAAATACAGTATATATATATATATATATATATATATATATATATATATATATATATGTGTATAGCAAGAGGAGTATGCTAAACGGGGTGGCCTGGAAATTACATGGCGCTGTATGATAGGTGTTTGCCCAACAGATGTCGCTGAAGCTCTGCCTAAAGACCAGTATTTGGAAAATGTCCCGTTATGGGTGTTAGAGAGGAGACAGGGTGTGATACATACAGCAGGAGACTGATCTGGAGAGGTCCCCATGGGTTACATCGCTGGCAGCTTGTGCCTGATTATCATAGCAACGGGATTTGCAGCACTTTGCCACAGAGCATTTTGAGCCCAGCAGTAGACCGTAGCACCTGGAGCACCGCCCACAGCTCTAACCTAGCAACCAATTCTACCCCCATGTGCTCTCCATAGCAACGGGACGCGTCCCCAGCCAGGGCAAGAAGTAACAGTGCTGCAGGGTGTGACAGGCCCAGGTACCACACAGAGTACAGTCATATTCATCCCTATGTTATGTATTCTATTCATTTGTTTTATGTATTTTATATCCTCTTCTTTCTTCTTCCTAGGAATGTATCTGTGCCATAGGTTCTCAAACTCGGTCCTCAGGACCCCACACAGTGCATGTTTTGCAGGTAACCCAGCAGGTGCACAGGTGTATTAATTACTCACTGACACATTTTAAAAGGTCCACAGGTGGAGCTAATTATTTCACGTGTGATTCTGGGAGGAGACCTGCAAAACATGCACTGTGTGGGGTCCTGTGGACCGAGTTTGAGAACCTGTGATCTATGCAGTACTCACTGACATCTGCTGCGAGTGCTCTGCAATACCCTAGATTTGCTGTAATCATTGAGTGACCCTCCAGCTCCTGTGGATCTACAAGTCCAACTTAAGCATAGTTAAACTGTGACTTGTAGTTCCACAACAGCTGCAGAACCACATGTGGCTCAACTCTGCCTAGAATGAAGTCTGCAAAGTGGGCGTTTTATCTGTTACCTGCCGCAGGGGCATTAACCTCTTGCTGTGCCAAATATCCATTTATGGTTCCATTTATTGTGTCATGTCCCGATCACATAGCGACCAATCAGATTCTAACTCTCATTACTATATAGAATGTACTAGATTAAAGAGCGCTAGAATCTGACTGGTTGCTCTGAACAACAACACCACCTCCACATGTCCACTTTAGAAGGTTTGTTAAGTCTCCCCCAACAGTCATGTATCATAGCTATTCTACACTCCTGTAGTTAAGGGGTCTATTTACTAAGCCTCGGATCAGAGCCGACCATAGGCATAGGCAAACTAGGCAATTGCCTAGGGCATTTGGTATGCCTAGGGGCATCAGCAGCTTCTGCTGATTAAAATGATATGCGGCATGCCTATATTCAGTATGTAGCATTTCATATGCAGATACAGCCACAGTCTCACACAGTATATAGGCATGCTGCATATCATTTTAATCAGCAGAAGCTGCTTGTGCATCCTAGCCACATAGCAATGCAAATAAGATGCATTTTCATAAAAAAAAGATTTTTGAGGACACATCTGTATCCAAGCAGAGGCAGAGGTCACAGTGTTAGTGGCAGTGTGAGTGCTGTGTGCTGAGTGGGTTGGTTGTGTAGTAGTGTTCGGAATATGTGTAAGGAGCATTATGTGTGTCATGTAAAAAAATTCATTAATGTGCAACATGTGTAAGGGGCACTATGTGTGTCATTGTGTGTATAAGGGCATTAATAATGTGCGGCATATATGTAACAGGGTACTACTGTATGTGTGTCATGTGTATAGGGGCACTAATAATGTGCAGCAAATGTGTAGGGGGCACTGTGTGTCATTATGGCCCTCATTCCGAGTTGATCGCTCGCAAGGCGATTTTAGCAGAGTTACACACGCTAAGCCGCCGCCTACTGGGAGTGAATCTTAGCTTTTTAAAATTGCGAACGATGTATTCGCAATATTGCGATTACAAACTACTTAGCAGTTTCAGAGTAGCTTCAGACTTACTCGGCATCTGCGATCAGTTCAGTGCTTGTCGTTCCTGGTTTGACGTCACAAACACACCCAGCGTTCGCCCAGACACTCCCCCGTTTCTCCAGCCACTCCTGCGTTTTTTCCGGAAACGGTAGCGTTTTCATCCACACGCCCATAAAACACCGTGTTTCCGCCCAGTAACACCCATTTCCTGTCAATCACATTACGTTCGCCGGAGCGAAGAAAAAGCCGTGAGTAAAAATACTATCTTCATAGCAAATTTACTTGGCGCAGTCGCAGTGCGAACATTGCGCATGCGTACTAAGCAGAAAAACGCTGCGATGCGATGAAATTTACCGAGCGAACAACTCGGAATGAGGGCCTATGTGTATAAGGGCATTAATAATGTGCGGCATATGTGTAAGGGACATTATATGTAAAAGGGCATTAATAAAGGTTGTCATAATGTGTAAGGTGCATTATGTTTTTAAGGACATTAATAATATGTTTCATATGTGTAAGGGGCATTACTGTGTGGAATTATGTGTATAAATGCAGTACTAATGTGTGGCATTATGTGTATAAGGTGCTCTACTATGTGGCGTTGCATATAGAAAGGGCACTACTGTGTCGTCTAATGTGAATAAAGAGCAATAGGGTGTGATCCAATGTGAATAAGGAGCAATTCAGTGTGCTGTAATGTGTAATGTGAATACTGTGAGGAGTAACGTTTATAAGGTAAAGTGATACTACTGTGGGATGTAATATGAATTATGGACACTATCGCATGATCAAATGTGAATAAAGTTGCAGTACTGTGTGGCGTAATTGGAATCGGGGGTACTATTGTGTGGCCATGCAAAAACACATCCTTTTTGGGCTGTGCGCCAAATGTGCGAACTATTCCAATTTAAAATATAGGGGGTACAAACACCAAAATAAGGACTGCTATGGGTGAGGGGTGATGGTGCTGGGAAAGAGGTGCAAGGTGAGAGGCAGAACCAGCGGTGGTGCTAGAGGGCACCAGCCCAAATCTTGCCTAGGGCATCATATTGGTTAGGGCCGGCTCTGCCTCGGATGGAGATAAAGTACCAGCCAATCAGTTCCTAACTGTCATTTTTCAAACAGCCTGTGGCATGTCAGTTGGGAGCCGATTGGTTGGTACTTTATCTCCATCGACTTTATCTCCATCCAAAGCTTAGTAAATAGACCTCTAAGTCCAGTTCATTACATTGTTTGCACTCACTTACCTAGTAGGCAGAACCCCAGATCTCTCAGGGTGGGGATGTATCAATGGCAAACTGTGGCCAAAACTCAGAAAACTTCTGTTTTCTTTGGTTTGACAGCATTCCTCATAAGTTTCAAGCTTAGGAAAGCAAAATTGGCAAGAGCTTGTGCCCGGTAGGCAATGCCATCTATAGATGGCGTTGCCTAACAGAAGCCTGTGGGTTTCTGGATGCATAATTACCCGAGTGGGATCTATTAGAATCTGGGGCGTTTTAAGAGAGGAGGGGGCCCGTGTGCAGGCTCCAGGTGGGCCCCCTCCCTCTCCACGGCGACGCAGGCTCTGGCACTGTGCTGGAGTCTTCTGCACATGTGCAGGTCTCCAGAAACATGGTGCCCACCATGGTCCGGAGATCAGTTATCTACTGCGCATGCGCAGTGGCCATTTTGGATGTGATTTTTTGCTGCAGCCCTTGTCGTCGGACTCCGGAAAGGTGAGTGTTAAAACAATATAGGTGCAATGTGTGCAGTGTGGGCCCCCTGGACCCAGGAGCCCGCGTGCACCGCACACATTGCACCTATGATAGAAACGCCTATGAATAGGATCCCTCCCAGTCTCCCCCATGCGGCTCGCGTATGTGCAGAAGGACTCCCAGGTCGTAAGCCTTGAAGCCCTCTAAAAGCTGTCCTTTGCGATTTTAATTGCAGTTCTACATTTATACGGTGTTGCTGAACACCGTTGTGCATGCGATCAGTGACGGGATGCATCCCATTCAAAATGCTATAGGTGATTGTGGGGCAGATGTATTAACCTGGAGAAGGCATAAGGAAGAGATAAACCAGTGATATGTGCAAGGTGATAAAGGCACCAGCCAATCAGCTCCAATATGTAAATTAACAGTTAGGATCTGATTGGCTGGTGCCTTTATCACCTTACACATATCACTGGTTTATCACTTCCTTATGCTTTCTCCAGGTTAATACATCTGCCCCACAGTCTGTAAAGGTAACATAACATGGACAGTCCTTTCTCTACTTTGATGTGATGGTGGAGTGTTAGACCCCAGTTAGTAATGTCACGTGGAAATTAATGATTCTGCAGCCCCACTCAAGACAGATTTTGTTTTTATTCAGCGTTTCATTATATTAGTATGTCCCGCCAATTGGTATCACTGGGGGCTACTACAGGCGTATTTCCTGGGGCTATGATGGCTCTATAATACAGAACTAGCAATTACTTTAGACTGCCACTTTAAAATGGCGGCGTGGGGTTGTTTGTGCACAAGAGGGACAATTGCTACCTTCTCTTTTTGCAGGTGTTTGATGGCGGAGGTCGTCGCAGAAAGGCATTCTCCAGCATCGGAGGAGGTAAGCGTATACCTGTGCTATGCTGTCACTAGGCCTTATTTCCAAAATGTAAATTGGGGAAGACGCTGTGAAAATGCTCAGAGGTGATCTCATCTGCGTTGGTGCTCCTAGATTTCCATCAGAAGTGCGTTCATTTGCAGAGGAAGATGGTGGCGGTTGCATCGGCCTGCGGGAGTGGGAGGTGGAACACACCCAGATCTGGTTTGGCACCTTCCACATGAATGACAGATTAGAGGCGCGTTTGAAGATGTACTTCAAACTAAAACTAAAAAAAAGAGATTTTCAGATGTGGAATGGTGGAAAACTGTCATGATTAGTTGAAGCCATATATGAGGCTAATAGCATGGCTCTAAAGGTTGTGGATCAATAGATCTACGTAGACAGTCTATAGCAGGGGTCTTCAACCCGTGGCCCGCGGGCCACAGGTGGCCCGCTGCTATGGTTTCCATGGCCCGCCGACGCGCCCGCCCGCAGCGCACATATGAACACAAAAAAATAAATATTTTTTTTTTCCCTTTCCCGGAGTCATGTGACTCCCCCGCACTGTCACTGGTTGCCTGTGAAGAAGGGGAGTAGCTCCTCTTAGGCTGGTCAGTGGTCTGGTCACCCTTACTGTGTCTCCCTCCCTGTGTCTCCCTCCGCCTGAAGTGTTGAATAGGTGGGTGAGAGCGGCGGGGACCCGGCTGGGGGGGGTGCGGCAAGTTACCATTGAGAGCAGGGGGCAGTGCGGGAACCCGGCGGGCGGGAGCGGAGGGGGTGCGGCAGCATGTATGCAGCCTGAGCATGGCTGTGTGCGGCGGGGACCCGGCGCGGGGGGGGGGGGGGGGGGGGGGCTGCGGCAGGAGAATAAAAGTGTATAAGTGTTGAGGGCAGGGGGCAGTGCAGGAACCCGGCGTGCGGGAGCGGCGGGGACGGGGGTGCGGCAGCCTGAGCATGGCAGTGAATAAATTAGTATTGAGGGCAGGGGGCGTGGCGGGGGACCCAGCAGGGGGTGTATTAAGTATTAAGAGCAGAGATGGCAGGGAGCATGCTTTGACAATGCTGCTGTCTGTCTGTGATGGGGAGGAGGGAGGGTATGATAGCACCTATGTCTTGACATAGGCGCTATCATACCCTCCCTCCCCCCATCACAGACAGACAGCAGCAATATTGTGAAAGCATGCCCACATTATACCCACCAGTCCAGTGATACTGCCGTATGAGTCCAGTTCAGTGCTTACAGACCAACATCTTGAGAATACTCTGCGCATAGCGACTTCTAACATTGATGCCAACATCGACAAGCTGGCCAAGCAAAAACAATGCCAAGTTTCCCACTGATATGAACTTATTATAATAACAAAGGTAAAGTAGACCATGTTTCATTCATTAAATTACAATAATTATCTTTTGAAGTCTTTTTTATGGTCTTATGAGTCTAGAAAAGGTCTCATTACAATCATAAATTAAAATTTAGATTCTAAATACCGCAGTATAGCTTAGTGGCCCTCGGCTTTGTTTCATTTTTTTATGTGGCCCACACTGTCTTAAAGGTTGAAGACCCCTGGTCTATAGGATGACCCCACATGGTCAACATGCAAAAGATTGTCAGGGTGAAAAGGACGGCATAAAAAAGGTAGACAGAAAAGGTCAACAGAGTCAAAAGGGCAACATGGAAATTGTCGACACAAGTTTGTGAGGGTTTTTTTGTGTCTTTTTCCATCTTGAACCCCAATTAGTGTACAGCGTCCCCTCGTGAGGCTTGTTATGGGCAAGGTGCCTCGCTGCGCTAAGCACAGGTTACTATTCCCAGTCATAGTCCGTGTGGATGGTAAAGGATGAAAAAGTAAAAAAAAGTGGAACTCCCCCCCCCCCCCAAAAAACAACAACAGTTGTCGACCAGCTGTGTGTCGACCATTCTCATGTTGACCTTTTGAACCTATCAACTTTAAGCACTGTCTACCTATTATCTCAACCTTTTTGGCTGACTTTTTGCATGTCGACCATATGGTGTCGACATATTGACTGTCTATCTAAATACTGTTGCTTTAAAGTGGTAGGTGATTTGATCTTTATTTTGCACAGATGCCACCATCAGTCTGCACACCTAGGCAGCTTCAAGCTGGTGAAGGTGTCTCCACACACCATAAAGTCAGAGTGCAATGTGCTGGATTGACTAACCAAAGCAATTTACTCTAGGTCTTCCTGTTGACTGTGCATGTTATTTCATTATTCCTATTTTGACTCAGGGGACAGGGAATGTCTTCCCCACAGCAGTGAGCGAGGAGCAACTCCAAGAAGCCCGGGAGAAATTCCAAAAGAGAATATTTGGCTCTAGTCGAGTCTTTTTAGAAGTGGACAGCAATCCCCACCGACGGTCCACATTTGAAGACATTGTGCAAGACAAGCTGACTGAACAGTAAGTCTTTTCTAAGATGCTATTATCATTCCTAGGAAAGATTTCAACTGGTTTTCAAAAATAAATATTTCTCTAACGTCCTAGTGGATGCTGGGGACCATGGAGAATAGACGGGCTCCGCAGGAGACTGGGCACTCTAAAGAAAGATTTAGTACTACCTGGTGTGCACTGGCTCCTCCCTCTATGCCCCTCCTCCAGACCTCAGTTAGAATCTGTGCCCGGCCAGAGCTGGGTGCTTTTAGTGGACTCTCCTGAGCTTACTAAGAAGAAAGTATTTTAGTTAGGTTTTCTATTTTCAGAGAGCTTCTGCTGGCAACAGACTCTCTGCTACGTGGGACTGAGGGGAGAGAAGCAAACCTACTAACTGCGGCTAGTTTGCGCTTCTTAGGCTACTGGACACCATTAGCTCCAGAGGGATCGAACACAGGTACCTAACCTTGATCGTCCGTCCCGGAGCCGCGCCGCCGTCCCCCTCGCAGAGCCAGAAGTACAGAAGCAGCAGAAGCATGAAGACATCGAAATCGGCGGCAGAAGACTCCTGTCTTCACTTAAGGTAGCGCACAGCACTGCAGCTGTGCGCCATTGCTCCCACAGCACACCCGCACACTCCGGTCACTGTAGGGTGCAGGGCGCAGGGGGGGGGGGGGGGGCGCGAGGCGCCCTGGGCAGCAATTAAGATACCTTTTGGCAAAATAATACATATATACAGTCAGGCACTGTATATATGTACGAGCCCCCGCCATTTTTTACACATAGAAGCGGGACAGAAGCCCACCGCTGAGGGGGCGGGGCCTTCTTCCTCAGCACACCAGCGCCATTTTCTCTTCACAGCTCCGCTGGAAAGAAGCTCCCCAGGCTCTCTCCTGCAGGATCCAGGTGCAAAAAGGGTAAAAAAGAGAGGGGGGGGGGTCATAAATTTAGGCGCAAATTATCACAAACAGCAGCTACTGGGTAGACACTAAGTTACAGTGTAATGCCTGGGTTATATAGCGCTGGGGTGTGTGCTGGCATACTCTCTCTCTGTCTCCCCAAAAGCCTTTGTGGGGTCCTGTCCTCAGTCAGAGCATTCCCTGTGTGTGTGTGTATGCGGTGTGTCGGTACGTCAGTGTCGATATGTTTGATGAGGAAGGATACATGGAGGCAGAACAAGTGCAGATGAATGTAGTGTCGCAGCCGACGGTGCCGACACCTGATTGGATGGATATGTGGAAGGTGTTAAATGATAATGTAAGCTCCTTGCATAAAAGGTTGGATAAAGCTGAAGCCTTGGGACAGTCAGGGTCTCAGCCCATGCCTGATCCTACAGCGCAGAGGCCGTCAGGGTCTCAGAAGCGCACAC
Organism: Pseudophryne corroboree; assembly: GCF_028390025.1. Taxonomy (NCBI): domain Eukaryota; kingdom Metazoa; phylum Chordata; class Amphibia; order Anura; family Myobatrachidae; genus Pseudophryne; species Pseudophryne corroboree. The sequence goes on from NC_086451.1 coordinate 71,491,646, forward strand.
TATCCCAGATAGTTGACACAGATGCCGACACGGAGTATGACTCCAGTGTCGATGACGATGATGCAAAGTTGCAACCTAAAATGACTAAAGCCATCCGCTACATGATTATAGCAATGAAGGATGTATTGCACATTTCAGAGGAAACCCGTGTCCCTGACAAGAGGGTTTATTGGTATGGGGAGAAAAAGCAAGAAGTGACTTTTCCCCCTTCACATGAATTAAATGAATTATGTGAAAAAGCGTGGGATTTCCCTGATAGGAAGGTAATAATTTCCAAGAGATTACTGATGGCGTATCCTTTCCCACCAACAGACAGGTTACGCTGGGAATCCTCCCCTAGGGTAGACAAGGCGTTGACACGCTTATCTAAGAGGGTGGCCCTGCCGTCTCAGGATACGGCCGCCCTAAAGGATCCTGCGGATAGAAAGCAGGAAGCTATCCTGAAGTCTGTTTATACACATTCTGGTACACTACTGAGGCCAGCGATTGCTTCGGCCTGGATGTGTAGTGCTGTAGCAGCATGGACTGATACTCTCTCGGAGGAGATAGATACCCTGGACAGGGACACTGTTCTACTGACCCTGGGACATATCAAAGACGCTGTCCTATATATGCGGGATGCCCAGAGGGACATTTGCCTGCTGGGCTCTAGAATAAACGCAATGTCCATTTCTGCCAGAAGGGTCTTAAGGACTCGGCAATGGACAGGGGATGCCGACTCTAAAAAACACATGGAGGTTTTGCCTTCTAAGGGTGAGGAATTATTTGGGGACGGTCTCTCGGACTTCCTTTCCACAGCTACAGCTGGGAAGTCAAACTTTTTGCCATATATTCCCTCACAACCTAAGAAAGCACCGTATTACCAAATGCAGTCCTTTCGCACACAAAGAAGCAAGAAGGTCAGAGGTGCTTCCTTTCTTGCCAGAGGCAGGGGTAGAGGAAAAAAAGCTGCACCTTACAGCTAGTTCCCAGGAACAGAAGTCCTCCCCGGCTTCCACTAAATCCACCGCATGACGCTGGTGCTCCACGGGTGGAGCCAGGAGCGGTGGTGGCGCGTCTCCGACATTTCGGCCACCAGTGGGTTCGCTCATGGGTGGATCCCTGGGCTATACAGATTGTGTCTCAGGGATACAAGCTGGAATTCGAAGAGATGCCCCCTCACCGTTACCTCAAATCGTCCCTGCCAGCTTCCCCCATAGAAAGGGAAGTAGTGGTAGCGGCAATTCACAAGCTATTTCTCCAGCATGTGGTGGTAAAGGTTCCCCTTCTTCAACAGGGAAAGGGATACTATTCCACAATGTTTGTAGTACCGAAACCGGACGGTTCGGTCAGACCCATATTAAATTTAAAGTCCCTGAACATTTATCTGAAAAGATTCAAGTTCAAAATGGAATCGCTCAGAGCGGTCATAGCAAGCCTGGAGGGATTTTATGCTGTCTCTGGACATCAAGGATGCTTACTTGCATGTCCCCATTTATCCGCCTCATCAGGAGTACCTCAGATTTGTGGTACAGGACTGTCATTACCAATTCCAGACGTTACCGTTTGGGCTCTCCACGGCACCGAGAATATTTACCAAGGTAATGGCAGAAATGATGGTGATCCTGAGAAAGCAAGGAGTCACAGTTATCCCATACTTGGACGATCTCCTCATAAAGGCGAGGTCCAGAGAGCAGTTGCAGATCAGCGTAGCACACTATCAGGAAGTGTTGCAACAGCATGGCTGGATTCTGAATATCCCAAAGTCGCAGCTGATTCCTACGACGCGTCTGCCCTTTCTGGGCATGATTCTGGACACAGACCAGAAGAAGGTGTTTCTCCCGGCGGAGAAGGCTCAAGAGCTAGTGACTCTAGTCAGAGACCTCTTAAAACCGAAACAGGTGTCGGTGCATCACTGCACGCGAGTCCTGGGAAAGATGGTGGCATCGTACGAAGCCATTCACTTCGGCAGGTTCCATGCGAGGATTTTTCAATGGGATCTGTTGGACAAATGGTCCGGATCGCATCTTCAGATGCATCGGCTGATCACCCTGTCCCCCAGGGCCAGGGTGTCTCTTCTGTGGTGGCTGCAGAGTGCTCACCTTCTAGAGGGCCGCAGGATCGGCATACAGGACTGGGTCCTGGTGACCATGGATGCGAGCCTCCGAGGTTGGGGGGCAGTCACTCAGGGAAGAAACTTCCAAGGGTTGTGGTCAAGTCGGGAGGCTTGTCTGTGTCACAACTGAGGGCCTGAGCTGACGGGAGGCAGCCTCAGTTGTAGGGGCTGAGATGTACCGGAACCTGGGAGGTTGTATCAGACCCCTGGACATGTAAGTAACATGAATAATAACTGCCCGAAGGCGTGACCACGACAACTTAGATAAAAGTCAATGATGTTTATTATGACAACTCCGCATCACAGCAGCAATAAAAGAAAACGTAAAAGTCAGCAAAGAATAAATACAGTTCCTGAGTACTACAGCATGGCAGGAGCCACAGGGCACTGGTAGTGTGAGATAGTTCTTATGATCTTCTAGATGGAAAGTCCTTACCAGGCCCGGCTGTAGCAATGGAGATAACCCAGGATTATACCAGCTGGTGTTCCAGGAAGAGCTGGGTTGCTGAAGGTAAAACAGCTGCTGTGGATACTGGCTGGAACCAGACTGTTGTTAGCACGGAGTGGATACTGGCTGGAACCAGTTAAATAATAAATGAACTTTGGGAGCGATGAAATGTGAACTGAAATGTAGAACTTGAGAGCGGAGAAATAATAATTCCGGTGGAGAGTGGTAAAGTGTAGAAAGGACACCGGCCCTTTAAGGGAAGCTGTACTCTGCTGGAAGCTGAGGCTGGAAGCAGGTAGTGTTGTAGCTGGAAACAGATGAATCCACAATGGATTGGAGAGTCAGGCTACACCGCAGGTGGAATGCTGGTGCGGGTCTCTATGGTGGAAGTCTTGAGACAGGAGCTGGAACCTGGAAGACAATCATAGAAGAGAGACAAACAGGAACTAGGTTTGACAACCAAAGCACTGACGTCTTCCTTGCTCAGGTACAGCTTACTTATACCTGCAGCAAGGAAGGGGTTGGCTAGGCAATTATGCAAATCAACAACACAGACAGCAGATTGGTGGAAATGATCAGATGACAGAATCCAAGATGGCTGCGCCCATGCAGACACTTGGAGGGAAGTTTGGTTTGTAATCCATGTGGTCTGGGAAACAGTAATGGCGGCGCCGGCCACCGGAGACAGGAGACGCCAGGCTGATAGATGCACATTTAACCACGCGGGCACAGCGGAGGCCGCGGCTGATGAAAAGACCACTCTGTATGTGGAAACTCAGGAACAGCGGAATCCGGTCCTGGAACGCTGAGCCCGCCTTAGGAGGCATCTGAAGGGTAAGTAATGGCGTCCAGATACCCGGATCGTGACAGCACCCCCCCCTTTAGGAGTGGCCCCAGGACACTTCTTAGGCTTTAAAGGAAACTTTGCGTGGAAATTTCGGACCAAGGCAGGAGCATGGACGTCAGAGGCATTGGTCCAAGAGCGTTCTTCAGGACCATAGCCCTTCCAGTCAATGAGATACTGAAGTTGACCGTAACGGTGACGTGAGTCCAGGATCTTGGCCACTTCATACTCAACGCCTCGTTGAGTTTGGACTTTCGGAGTTGGTGGAAGTGAGGAATGAAACCGATTCAAGATTAGCGGTTTCAACAGGGAAACATGGAATGTCCTGGGTATTTTTAAGAAGGGAGGTAACTGGAGTCTGTAAGCAACAGGATTGATGACTTGATCAATTTTGAAAGGACCGATGTAGCGAGGTGCAAACTTCATACTGGGAACTCTTAACCTCAAATTCTTCGTGGATAACCATACCCGATCACCCACCTTGAGAGCAGGAACTGCTCGACGCTTCTTATCCGCAAACTTCTTGTACCTGAACGATGCCTTGAGCAGAGCTGATCGTACGCTCTTCCAGATATTGGCAAACTGATGCAAGGTGATATCCACTGCGGGAACAGAAGTTGCTGGAAGCGGTTGGAACTCAGGGACTTTAGGGTGGAATCCAAAGTTGGTGAAGAATGGTGTTGAAGAAGATGAAGAATGATACTGGTTGTTATGACAGAACTCGGCCCAGGGAAGTAATTGAACCCAGTCATCTTGAGAGGAGGACACATAGATGCGGAGGAAGGCCTCCAAGTCCTGATTCACCCTCTCAGTTTGACCATTGGTCTGAGGATGGTAAGCCGTGGAAAACTTTAACTTGACTTGGAGGACTTGACATAAACTTCGCCAGAATTTGGCTGTGAATTGAACTCCTCGATCTGAGATAATTTCTTCTGGAAGACCGTGGAGTCGGAAGATCTCTTGTATGAATACTTGAGCCAACTTGGAAGCTGACGGAAGACCGGTGAGAGGAATGAAGTGTGCCATCTTGGTGAACCGGTCAACTACCACCCAGATGGTATTGAACTTGTTGCACATGGGCAAATCTGTAATAAAATCCATCGACAAATGGGTCCATGGTCGACGGGGAACAGATAGTGGAACCAGTTGCCCCGCAGGCGACTGGCGGGATACTTTATGTTGAGCACACTTTGGGCAAGATGCAATAAACTCCAAAACGTCCTTTTTCAGAGTTGGCCACCAATAGGACCTAGAGATAAACTCCAGGGTTTTTTGGATACCTGTATGTCCGGCAAAACGGGAAGCATGGGCCCAATGCATGAGCTTCTTCCTTAGTGTCGGCTTCACAAAACTTTTCCCTGATGGGGGCATAGAGTCCATCCCTACCGTGGAGAATGCCAACGGATTTATAATAGGATGCTTGTCTGAAGACTCTGACTCATTTTCTTGCTCCCATGAGCGGGAAAGGGCATCGGCCTTGCGATTCTGAGAGCCCGGACAGAACTGGAGTTTAAAGTCGAACCTGGAAAAGAAAAGTGCCCATCTGGCCTGACGAGGGTTGAGACATTGTGCGCCTTTTAGATATAGAAGGTTCTTGTGGTCTGTAAGGATGGTGATTGAATGAGAAGCTCCCTCCAACAGATATCTCCACTCCTCTAGAGCGAGCTTGATGGCTAGCAACTCCTGGTCGCCAATGGCATAGTTGCGCTCCGCTGGGGAGAACTTCCGTGAGAAGAAACTGCAAGGATGTAAATGACCATCTTTAGCCCTCTGAGATAACACCGCTCCTACTCCAACGGAGGAGGCATCCACCTCTAAGATGAAAGGAGAGTCGATGTCAGGCTGTTTCAGGACAGGTGCAGAGATGAACCTCTGTTTTAAAAGATGAAAAGCTTGCATGGCTTCTTCAGACCACTTGGACGGGTTAGCACCCTTCTTGGTGAAAGCAGTAATAGGCGCCACAATGGTGGAAAAGTCTCGTATAAACTTTCGGTAATAATTGGCGAACCCTAAGAACCTCTGGACCCCTTTGAGGGTTAAGGGTACCGGCCAATTCTGGATTGCTTGTAGTTTCTCAGGATCCATCTCTAGTCCGGAACCGGACACAATGTACCCTAGAAACGGAATGGACTTGACTTCAAAGACGCATTTCTCTAATTTGCAGTAGAGATGATTGACACGGAGACGGGACAGAACCTCCTTTACCCAGAAACGATGTTCCTCTAAATCGTTGGCAAAAATGAGGATATCATCTAGATAGACCACGACATGACGGTATAGAATGTCTCTGAAGATCTCATTGACGAAATGCTGGAAGACAGCTGGAGCATTGCTCAATCCGAAGGGCATGACGAGGTACTCATAATGTCCGTCACGGGTGTTAAATGCGGTCTTCCACTCGTCACCCTCACGGATCCGGATGAGATTGTATGCACCTCTCAGGTCCAGCTTTGTAAAGATGGTAGCTCCGCTAACTCTGTCAAAGAGCTCAGTAATCAGGGGTAAAGGATAGCGGTTCTTGATGGTAATGTCGTTCAAACCTCTGTAGTCGATGCACGGCCGCAGACCACCATCTTTCTTCTTTACAAAAAAGAAGCCTGCGCCGGCTGGAGAAGAAGAAGGTCGAATGAACCCCTTTGCTAGGTTCTCTTTAATGTATTCCTCCATAGAATGTGTCTCGGGGAGAGACAACGGATAAGTTCGGCCTCGAGGTGGAACCTTCCCTGGAACGAGATCAATCGGGCAGTCCCATTCTCTATGAGGAGGAAGGATATCAGCAGAAGCTTTACTGAACACATCCGTGAAATCTTGATATGGAGGAGGTGGAACATCAGACGACCTGGGGGAGGAAGAACAGACAGGCAACACTTTAAACAAACATGTCTTAGTACAGGAGGAACCCCATGCCAGGATTTGCGTAGTCGTCCAATCAATTGTAGGATTGTGAAGACGGAGCCATGGAAGGCCCAGGACCACAGGATGTGTGGCTCTTGGAATCACTAAAAATGAAATAAGTTCGGAATGAAGAACTCCCACTCTCAGACGAACTGGTAGAGTCCTTAGAGAAATAACTGTATCAAAAATTTTACTGCCATCCACAGCAGTTAAGGAAAAGGACGAAGGAAGTCTCTCGGTGGGTAGGGACCACCGTTTAACATAGGCTTCAGTAATAAAGTTCCCAGCTGCTCCGGAATCCAGGAGGGCAATGACGTTCTGATAACGTTGAGCAACTTGAAGCGAGACTGGGAGGTTACAATCTTGAGGAGATGGAGAGGAGATCATTACTCCTAGCCGGCCCTCTCCTTGGCGAGCTAGGATTTGGAGTTTCCCGGACGTTTGGGACAGGCATTAATGGTGTGAGACGGAGCTGCACAATACAGACAGAGAAACTCGGAGAGACGTCTTCGGCGCTCAGCAGGAGTTAAACGGGAACGGCCAATTTGCATGGGTTCATCTGTAGTTGGTGACAGTTGGCGAGGAGGAGGAGTAGAAGATTTTGGAGCAGATGATCTTCCACGCTCAGTTGCTCTCTCTCTGAAACGCAAGTCAACTTTCGTACAAAGTGAGATTAGCTCATCTAACTTGGAGGGTAAGTCTCTGGTAGCTAACTCATCTTTAATACGCTCGGATAAACCATGCCAGAATGCAGCATACAGGGCCTCGTCGTTCCATGCCAGTTCGGATGCCAGGATCTGGAACTGTATAAGATATTGTCCTACAGTACGTGATTCCTGGCGTAAACGGAGAATCTCAGACGAAGCTGAAGTTACCCGGCCTGGCTCGTCGAAGATGCGCCTGAATGTTGACACAAATGCAGTGTAAGAAGATAGCAGGGTGTCGGACCTCTCCCATAACGGTGATGCCCAATCAAGGGCTGAGCCACTGAGAAGAGAAATAATGTAGGCAATTTTTGTACGGTCACTGGGAAAATTGCCAGGTTGTAGCTCAAACTGAATCTCACACTGGTTGAGAAATCCCCTGCAGAATCTTGGAGATCCGTCAAATTTTGCTGGCGTTGGAAGATGAAGACGTGGAGCAGAAATGGGTAAGGTGGGTGGGGTTATAGCTGGAGTCACTGTGGTTGACGCACCAGACGCGCCTGATCCACGGAGAGTTGTCTGAATCCCATCCAGCCGAGTAGAGAGATCCTGGAGACAGCGGATGATGTGGCCCTGTGCAGCCTCCTGATGTTCTAGTCGGGCTGCCAGTTCTTGCATCGGCCTGGCCGCTTGATCCTGGTCTCCGGCTGGATTCATTTGGTCAGTGCTTACTGTCACAACTGAGGGCCTGAGCTGACGGGAGGCAGCCTCAGTTGTAGGGGCTGAGATGTACCGGAACCTGGGAGGTTGTATCAGACCCCTGGACATGTAAGTAACATGAATAATAACTGCCCGAAGGCGTGACCACGACAACTTAGATAAAAGTCAATGATGTTTATTATGACAACTCCGCATCACAGCAGCAATAAAAGAAAACGTAAAAGTCAGCAAAGAATAAATACAGTTCCTGAGTACTACAGCATGGCAGGAGCCACAGGGCACTGGTAGTGTGAGATAGTTCTTATGATCTTCTAGATGGAAAGTCCTTACCAGGCCCGGCTGTAGCAATGGAGATAACCCAGGATTATACCAGCTGGTGTTCCAGGAAGAGCTGGGTTGCTGAAGGTAAAACAGCTGCTGTGGATACTGGCTGGAACCAGACTGTTGTTAGCACGGAGTGGATACTGGCTGGAACCAGTTAAATAATAAATGAACTTTGGGAGCGATGAAATGTGAACTGAAATGTAGAACTTGAGAGCGGAGAAATAATAATTCCGGTGGAGAGTGGTAAAGTGTAGAAAGGACACCGGCCCTTTAAGGGAAGCTGTACTCTGCTGGAAGCTGAGGCTGGAAGCAGGTAGTGTTGTAGCTGGAAACAGATGAATCCACAATGGATTGGAGAGTCAGGCTACACCGCAGGTGGAATGCTGGTGCGGGTCTCTATGGTGGAAGTCTTGAGACAGGAGCTGGAACCTGGAAGACAATCATAGAAGAGAGACAAACAGGAACTAGGTTTGACAACCAAAGCACTGACGTCTTCCTTGCTCAGGTACAGCTTACTTATACCTGCAGCAAGGAAGGGGTTGGCTAGGCAATTATGCAAATCAACAACACAGACAGCAGATTGGTGGAAATGATCAGATGACAGAATCCAAGATGGCTGCGCCCATGCAGACACTTGGAGGGAAGTTTGGTTTGTAATCCATGTGGTCTGGGAAACAGTAATGGCGGCGCCGGCCACCGGAGACAGGAGACGCCAGGCTGATAGATGCACATTTAACCACGCGGGCACAGCGGAGGCCGCGGCTGATGAAAAGACCACTCTGTATGTGGAAACTCAGGAACAGCGGAATCCGGTCCTGGAACGCTGAGCCCGCCTTAGGAGGCATCTGAAGGGTAAGTAATGGCGTCCAGATACCCGGATCGTGACAGTCTGCACATAAATATCCTGGAACTAAGGGCCATATACAACGCCCTGAGTCAAGCGGAGCCCCTGCTTCGCAACCAACCGGTGCTGATTCAGTCAGACAACATCACCGCGGTGGCTCATGTAAACCGCCAGGGCGGCACAAGAAGCAGAGTCGCGATGGCGGAGGCCACCAGGATTCTTCAGTGGGCAGAGAATCACGTGCAAGCACTGTCAGCAGTGTTCATTCCGGGGGTGGACAACTGGGAAGCAGACTTCCTCAGCAGACACGACCTCCACCCGGGAGAGTGGGGACTTCATCACGAAGTCTTCACTCAGATTACAAATCGATGGGAACTGCCACAGGTAGACATGATGGCGTCCCGTCTCAACAAAAAACTACAAAGGTATTGCGCCAGGTCAAGAGACCCTCAGGCGATAGCTGTGGACGCACTGGTAACACCGTGGGTATTCCAGTCGGTTTATGAGTTTCCTCCTCTTCCTCTAATACCCAAGGTACTGAGAATCGTAAGATGAAGAGGAGTGAGAACAATACTAATTGTTCCAGATTGGCCAAGAAGGACTTGGTACCCGGAGCTGCAAGAAATGCTCACAGAGGACCCGTGGCCTCTACCTCTCAGACAGGACCTGTTGCAACAGGGACCCTGTCTGTTCCAAGACTTACCGCTGCTGCGTTTGACGGCATGGCGGTTGAACGCCGGATCCTAGCGGAAAAAGGCATTCCGGAGGATGTTATTCCTACGCTGATAAAAGCTAGGAAGGACGTGACAGCAAAGCATTATCACTGCATATGGCGAAAATATGTTGCTTGGTGTGAGGCCAGGAAGGCCCCTACAGAGGAATTCCAGCTGGGCAGGTTTCTGCACTTCCTACAGTCTGGAGTGACTATGGGCTTGAAGTTGGGATCCATAAAGGTCCAAATTTCGTCCCTATTCATTTTCTTTCAAAAGGAACTGGCTTCTCTTCCTGAAGTTCAGACGTTTGTTAAGGGAGTGCTGCATATTCAGCCCCCTTTTGTGCCACCAGTGGCACCTTGGGATCTCAACGTGGTGTTGGGTTTCCTGAAATCCCACTGGTTTGAGCCACTTAAGACCGTGGACCTGAAGTATCTCACGTGGAAAGTGGTCATGCTATTGGCCTTAGCTTCGGCTAGGGGTGTGTCAGAATTGGCGGCTTTGTCGTGTAAAAGCCCCTATCTGGTTTTCCATATGGACAGGGCAGAATTACGGACTCGTCCACAATTTCTGCCAAAGGTGGTGTCATCTTTTCATTTGAACCAACCTATAGTGGTGCCTGCGGCTACTCGTGACTTGGAGGATTCCAAGTTGCTTGATGTAGTCAGGGCTTTGAAGATTTATGTAGCCAGGACGGCTGGAGTCAGGAAAACTGACTCGCTGTTTATCCTGTATGCCCCCAACAAGTTGGGTGCTCCTGCTTCAAAGCAAACCATTGCCCGCTGGATCTGTAACACGATTCAGCAGGCTCATTCTGCGGCTGGATTGCTGCATCCAAAATGAGTGAAAGCCCATTCCACAAGAAAGGTGGGCTCTTCTTGGGCGGCTGTCCGAGGGGTCTCGGCATTACAGCTTTGCTGAGCTGCTACTTGGTCTGGTTCAAACACATTTGCAAAATTCTACAAGTTTGATACCCTGGCTGAGGAGGACCTTGTGTTTGCCCATTCGGTGCTGCAGAGTCATCCGCACTCTCCCAACCGTTTGGGAACTTTGGTATAATCCCCATGGTCCTTACGGAGTCCCCAGCATCCACTAGGACGTTAGAGAAAATAAGATTTTACTCACCGGTAAATCTATTTCTCGTAGTCTGTAGTGGATGCTGGGCGCCCGTCCCTAGTGCGGACTTTCTGCAATACGTGTATATTTATTATTTATTTATTAACAGTTTCTTATATAGCGCAGCAAATTCCGTTGCGCTTTACAATTTGAAATAACAATAACAAACTGGGTGATAACAGTCATAGAGGTAGGAAGGCCCTGCTCGCAAGCTTACAATCTATAGGGAAATAGGCATATTTACACAAGGAAAGGTGCTATCTATTGCATAGAATGAAAAGACGTGAGGATATGTGTGGACTGTACAGAGTGGATGTAATTTGATAGGAAGGTTTATGAAAGTTATGTGGGCAGTTCTGGAATGTGATAAGCTTGCCTAAAGAGGTGAGTTTTGAGGGAACGCTTGAAGGTTTGGAGACTAGAGGAGAGTCTTATTGTGCGTGGTAGGGCATTCCACAGAGTGGGTGCAGCCCGATGAAAGTCCTGCAGTCGTGAGTGGGAGCGAGTAATGAGTGTGGATGAGAGACGCAGGTCTTGTGAAGAGCGAAGAGGTCGGGTTGGGAGATATTTTGTGATAAGCGAAGTGATGTACGTTGGTGTAGTTTGGTTAATGGCCTTGTGTGTGAGTAAAAGCATTTTATATTGAATGCGGTAGAGTACAGGTAACCAATGGAGGGGCTGACAGAGTGGATCTGTAGACGATGAACGTCTAGCGAGGAAGATAAGCCTCGCCGCTGCATTCAGAATGGATTGTAGTGGTGAGAGTCTCGTTTTGGGAAGACCAGTTAAGAGACTATTGCAATAATCAATGCGGGAGATAATGAGAGCGTGGATTAGAGTTTTTGCAGTGTCTTGTGTAAGGTATGGTCGTATTTTGGATATGTTTTTTAGATGCATGTAACATGATCTTGAGACAGATTGAATGTGGGGAACAAAGGACAGATCAGAGTCAAGGATGACACCTAGGCAGCGAGCTTGTGGGGTAGGGTAGATAGTCGAGTTTTCAACAGGTTGGTACCTACTATTGGCCGGTGGAAATATAATTAACTCTGTCTTTGAAATATTAAGTTTGAGGTGGCGAGATGTCATCCAGGATGAGATGGCAGAAAGGCATTCAGTGACACGGTCCAGTACAGATAGGGACAAGTCAGGGGAGGATAGGTAGATTTGAGTATCATCTGCGTACAGATGATACTGAAAACCAAAAGAGCTGATTAGTTTACCAAGAGATGAGGTATAGATAGAGAAAAGCAGTGGACCCAAGACTGAGCCTTGCGGTACTCCAACTGAAAGAGGTAGCGAAGAGGAGGTAGATTCAGAGAAGCGAACACTGAAGGAGCGATTAGATAGGTACGATAGGAACCAAGAAAGGGCTGTGTCTTTAAGACCTAGGGATTGTAGTGTCTGTATGAGAAGAGAGTGGTCTACAGTGTCAAATGCAGCAGATAGGTCTAGAAGAATAAGTAGTGAGTAGTGGCCTTTAGACTTCGTAGTGACCAAATCATTAACCACTTTAGTCAGTGCCGTCTCTGTGGAATGTTGGGAACGGAAGCCTGACTGAAGTGGGTCCAACAAAGTGTATGAGTTAAGAAAGTGTGTGAGTCGAGTGTAGGCAAGTCTCTCAAGTAGCTTAGAGAGACAAGGGAGCTGAGAGATAGGGCGGTAGTTTGAGAGAGCATTAGGGTCAGAATTTTGTTTTTTTAAAATAGGAGTAATCACTGCATGCTTGAAGAGTGAAGGAAAAATACCAGTAGAGAGAGAGAGATTACAGATGTTAGTTAAGGTAGGGACGAGCACCAGAGACAGAGCTTTACTTATTTGTGAGGGTAAAGGATCAAGAGGAGAGGTAGTAGAGAAGCAGGATGAGAAGAGTGATGATACTTCATCTTCATTTGTGGGATCAAATGAAGAAAGAGTGCCAGAGGGTTCAGGTAAAGAACGGAGCAGGTCACTGGCTGCCGAAGAGCATACCATTTCATCTCGGATCTTAGCAATCTTCTCCTTGAAGTAGGAAGCAAGATCCTGTGCCTTGATAGTGGCTGGTGGGGTAGGTGCGGCAGGATTCAGAAGTGATTTAAATGTATTAAAGAGTCGTTTGGGGTTAGAGGCTTGAGCAGAGATATATAGTTATTGCTTAATAAAGGGTTATGTTATGTTGGCATCCATTGTTTGATGCCCTGTTGTTGTTCATACTGTTGACTGGATAAGTGTATCACAAGTTATACGGTGTGATTGGTGTGGCTGGTATGAATCTTACCCGGGATTCCAAAATCCTTTCCTTATAATGTCAGCTCTTCCGGGCACAGTTTCCTTAACTGAGGTCTGGAGGAGGGGCATAGAGGGAGGATCCAGTGCACACCAGGTAGTACCTAATCTTTCTTTAGAGTGCCCAGTCTCCTGCGGAGCCCGTCTATTCCCCATGGTCCTTACGGAGTCCCCAGCATCCACTACGGACTACGAGAAATAGATTTACCGGTGAGTAAAATCTTATTTTTTTTCCCACGCACAACCCGATTTTGTGTTTTTTATTATGCTCATGGAGCCGCGAGGTTCAGTCTGTCTGCGGGACTGTGGGGACTCTCGGGCAGGGTAAACCCTACTAATTAAATAGGTCCTGTGCTTAGTGGCGGGCTAATTGAATTCACCCCTTAATCTCACCTGCAGTTTACGAGAAGGCATGTGAAAGACTCTCATAACAGGTGGAGGGACCTTCTATGGTCTCATAAGATCACGATTTCAGTTCTTGACCACCATGCTAGGTGCTGTATGTGGCACAAGCCTAGCATTTCATATCATCCTCAGTACGCTATTGGTATACTATAGTCACATTTCTTTACTTTAAGGAAAGGAGAACTTGTCAAAATATGGGGTAAAATGTACAGAACAATATATAGACAGACGGTAGACCTGTTTTATATCTGTAAGTATTTACTGAAAAAGCGATCATCAGTGATTTTTCCCACATGATGTAGAACAGCAACACTAGTAAGGGCAATACCAGACGTGTTTTGTACTAGATACCATTGCACTTTTACATGCCGGCTAAACGCAGATTTTCGGTGGCTTTGGGAAGCTGCAGTTTAGTAAATAACCCCAAAGATTTGGGAGAAGGTTTATATACCAGCAAGACAGTAACTGAGAGCGTAGAACAAAAGTCATATTGCAGTGATTTAAGGCCTAATTCAGCATGGATCGTAGATGAGCAATAAAATGCACATCTATGATCCATTACCCAGACATGCGGGGGGACGTCCAGCACAGGGCAAGTCTACCCCGCATGCCGGGTCCTGCCCCCCTGCACACATACAAAAGCATTGCACGGTGGAGATGCTTTCGCATCTTTAGGGTAGCCCTCTGCCTACCCAGCCTAGCTGCAAAGGCAGGAGGCTACCCGTCATGTTTTGGTTCGCAGCGGCTACGCCGCAGCCTGCCATGAAAACGGTCCAGATGCGCCTGCGTTGTCCATACTGCCCCCCCCCCCCCAACGCTGAGTCGATGCCCGTTTAACCACGCTTCAATGTACCCTCCCACCCGGCGAACGCCTCTGCCTGTCAGGCACAGGCGTTTGCAAAACTGAGATCCTTTCACATCTCCAGCCTGGTGAGCAGTATTGTAAATAAGAGGCAGATGTTCGAACATGCACTAAGTACGGCTTTCTCCGCTTCTCCCTGATGTAAGAACCGGATGTCAGTGTACGTTTAACAAATGTACACAGCGCTCAGGACTGTAACATATCCCGCGCTGTGTGCATAGGAAGGCGAACCATACCTAATGTATGAAGGGGGACGCCACGTTATGCCTCCCTGCACTCTTCGCCTTCCCCGGCCTGGCGTTGCAGGCATTTCCTCGTTCTTCCTTCCAATCCGTTTTTTTTTATTTCTCTATCGTCCTAGTGGATGCTGGGGTTCCTGAAAGGACCATGGGGAATAGCGGCTCCGCAGGAGACAGGGCACAAAAAGTAAAGCTTTAGGATCAGGTGGTGTGCACTGGCTCCTCCCCCTATGACCCTCCTCCAAGCCTCAGTTAGATTTTTGTGCCCGGCCGAGAAGGGTGCAATCTAGGTGGCTCTCCTAAAGAGCTGCTTAGAAAAGTTTAGCTTAGGTTTTTTATTTTACAGTGAGTCCTGCTGGCAACAGGATCACTGCAACGAGGGACTTAGGGGAGAAGAAGTGAACTCACCTGCGTGCAGGATGGATTGGCTTCTTTGGCTACTGGACATTAGCTCCAGAGGGACGATCACAGGTACAGCCTGGATGGTCACCGGAGCCTCGCCGCCAGCCCCCTTGCAGATGCTGAAACGAGAAGAGGTCCAGAATCGGCGGCAGAAGACTCCTCAGTCTTCTTAAGGTAGCGCACAGCACTGCAGCTGTGCGCCATTTCCTCTCAGCACACTTCACACGGCAGTCACTGAGGGTGCAGGGCGCTGGGAGGGGGGCGCCCTGGGAGGCAAATGAAAACCTTTTTTGGCTAAAAATACCTCACATATAGCCTCCGGGGGCTATATGGAGATATTTAACCCCTGCCAGAATCCATTAAAGAGCGGGAGACGAGCCCGCCGAAAAAGGGGCGGGGCCTATCTCCTCAGCACACAGCGCCATTTTCCCTCACAGAAAGGCTGGAGGGAAGGCTCCCAGGCTCTCCCCTGCACTGCACTACAGAAACAGGGTTAAAACAGAGAGGGGGGGCACTAATTTGGCGTTAGAAATATATAAAAGATGCTATAAGGGAAAACACTTATATAAGGTTGTCCCTATATAATTATAGCGTTTTTGGTGTGTGCTGGCAAACTCTCCCTCTGTCTCTCCAAAGGGCTAGTGGGTCCTGTCCTCTATCAGAGCATTCCCTGTGTGTGTGCTGTGTGTCGGTACGTGTGTGTCGGCATGTATGAGGACGATGTTGGGAGGAGGCGGAGCAATTGCCTGTAATGGTGATGTCACTCTCTAGGGAGTCGACACCGGAATGGATGGCTTATTTAGGGAATTACGTGATAATGTCAACACGCTGCAAGGTCGGTTGACGACATGAGACGGCCGACAAACAATTAGTACCGGTCCAGACGTCTCAGAAACACCGTCAGGGGTTTTAAAACGCCCGTTTACTTTAGTCGGTCGACACAGACACAGACACGGACACTGAATCCAGTGTCGACGGTGAATAAACAAACGTATTCCTTATTAGGGCCACACGTTAAGGGCAATGAAGGAGGTGTTACATATTTCTGATACTACAAGTACCACAAAAGAGGGTATTATGTGGGATGTGAAAAAACTACCGTAGTTTTTCCTGAATCAGATAAATTAAATGAAGTGTGTGATGATGCGTGGGTTCCCCCCGATAGAAAATTATGGGCGGTATACCCTTTCCCGCCAGAAGTTAGGGCGCGTTGGGAAACACCCCTTAGGGTGGATAAGGCGCTCACACGCTTATCAAAACAAGTGGCGGTACCGTCTATAGATAGGGCCGTCCTCAAGGAGCCAGCTGACAGGAGGCTGAAAAATATCATAAAAAGTATATACACACATACTGGTGTTATACTGCGACCAGCGATCGCCTCAGCCTGGATGTGCAGAGCTGGGGTGGCTTGGTCGGATTCCCTGACTAAAAATATTGATACCCTTGACAGGGACAGTATTTTATTGACTATAGAGCATTTAAAGGATGCATTTTCTATATATGCGAGATGCACAGAGGGATATTTGCACTCTGGCATCAAGAGTAAGTGCGATGTCCATATCTGCCAGAAGATGTTTATGGACACGACAGTGGTCAGGTGATGCAGATTCCAAACGGCACAAAGGTGTATTGCCGTATAAAGGAAGAGGAGTTATTTGGGGTCGGTCCATCGGACCTGGTGGCCACGGCAACTGCTGGAAAATCCACCGTTTTTACCCTAAGTCACATCTCTGCAGAAAAAGACACCGTCTTTTCTCTATCGTCCTAGTGGATGCTGGGGTTCCTGAAAGGACCATGGGGAATAGCGGCTCCGCAGGAGACAGGGCACAAAAGTAAAGCTTTCCGATCAGGTGGTGTGCACTGGCTCCTCCCCCTATGACCCTCCTCCAAGCCAGTTAGATTTTTGTGCCCGGCCGAGAAGGGTGCAATCTAGGTGGCTCTCCTAAAGAGCTGCTTAGAAAAGTTTAGCTTAGGTTTTTTATTTTACAGTGAGTCCTGCTGGCAACAGGATCACTGCAACGAGGGACTTAGGGGAGAAGAAGTGAACTCACCTGCGTGCAGGATGGATTGGCTTCTTGGCTACTGGACATCAGCTCCAGAGGGACGATCACAGGTACAGCCTGGATGGTCACCGGAGCCTTGCCGCCGGCCCCCTTGCAGATGCTGAAATAAGAAGAGGTCCAGAATCGGCGGCAGAAGACTCCTCAGTCTTCTAAAGGTAGCGCACAGCACTGCAGCTGTGCGCCATTTTCCTCTCAGCACACTTCACACGGCAGTCACTGAGGGTGCAGGGCGCTGGGAGGGGGGCGCCCTGGGAGGCAAATGAAAACCTATTTTGGCTAAAAATACCTCACATATAGCCTCCGGAGGCTATATGGAGATATTTAACCCCTGCCAGAATCCGTTAAGAGCGGGAGACGAGGCCGCCGAAAAAGGGGCGGGGCCTATCTCCTCAGCACACAGCGCCATTTTCCCTCACAGAAAGGCTGGAGGGAAGGCTCCCAGGCTCTCCCCTGCACTGCACTACAGAAACAGGGTTAAAACAGAGAGGGGGGGCACTAATTTGGCGTTAGAAATATATAAAAAAGATGCTATAAGGGAAAACACTTATATAAGGTTGTCCCTATATAATTATAGCGTTTTTGGTGTGTGCTGGCAAACTCTCCCTCTGTCTCTCCAAAGGGCTAGTGGGTCCTGTCCTCTATCAGAGCATTCCCTGTGTGTGTGCTGTGTGTCGGTACGTGTGTGTCGACATGTAGGAGGACGATGTTGGTGAGGAGGCGGAGCAATTGCCTGTAATGGTGATGTCACTCTCTAGGGAGTCGACACCGGAATGGATGGCTTATTTAGGGAATTACGTGATAATGTCAACACGCTGCAAGGTCGGTTGACGACATGAGACGGCCGACAAACAATTAGTACCGGTCCAGACGTCTCAAAAACACCGTCAGGGGTTTTAAAACGCCCGTTTACTTTAGTCGGTCGACACAGACACAGACAGGGACACTGAATCCAGTGTCGACGGTGAATAAACAAACGTATTCCTTATTAGGGCCACACGTTAAAGGCAATGAAGGAGGTGTTACATATTTCTGATACTACAAGTACCACAAAAGAGGGTATTATGTGGGATGTGAAAAAACTACCATAGTTTTTCCTGAATCAGATAAATTAAATAAAGTGTGTGATGATGCGTGGGTTCCCCCCGATAGAAAATTATGGGCGGTATACCCTTTCCCGCCAGAAGTTAGGGCGCGTTGGGAAACACCCCTTAGGGTGGATAAGGCGCTCACACGCTTATCAAAACAAGTGGCGGTACCGTCTATAGATAGGGCCGTCCTCAAGGACTAGCTGACAGGAGGCTGGAAAATATCATAAAAAGTATATACACACATACTGGTGTTATACTGCGACCAGCGATCGCCTCAGCCTGGATGTGCAGAGCTGGGGTGGCTTGGTCGGATTCCCTGACTAAAAATATTGATACCCTTGACAGGGACAGTATTTTATTGACTATAGAGCATTTAAAGGATGCATTTCTATATATGCGAGATGCACAGAGGGATATTTGCACTCTGGCATCAAGAGTAAATGCGATGTCCATAACTGCCAGAAGATGTTATGGACACGACAGTGGTCAGGTGATGCAGATTCCAAACGGCACAAAGGTGTATTGCCGTATAAAGGAAGAGGAGTTATTTGGGGTCGGTCCATCGGACCTGGTGGCCACGGCAACTGCTGGAAAATCCACCGTTTTTACCCTAAGTCACATCTCTGCAGAAAAAGACACCGTCTTTTCAGCCTCAGTCCTTTCGTCCCTATAAGATCATATCTGCCCAGGGATAGAGGAAAGGGAAGAAGACTGCAGCAGGCAGCCCATTCCCAGGAACAGAAGCGTTCCACCGCTTCTGACAAGTTCTCAGCATGGCGCTGAGACCGTACAGGACCCCTGGATCCTACAAGTAGTATCCCAGGGGTACAGATTGGAATGTCGAGACGTTTCCCCTTCGCAGGCTCCTGAAGTCTGCTTTACCAAGGTCTCCCTCCGACAAGGAGGCAGTATGGGAAAAAATTCACAAGCTGTATTCCCAGCAGGTGATAATTAAATTACCCCTCCTACTACAAGAAAAGGGGTATTATTCCACACTATATTGTGGTACTGAAGCCAGAAGGCTAGGTGAGACTTATTCTAAATCTAAAAAATTTTTGAACACTTACAAAGGTTCAAATCAAGATGGAGTCACTCAGAGCAGTGATAACGAACAGGAAGAAGGGGACTATATAGTGTCCCGGGACATCAGGGATGCTTACCTCTATGTCCCAAATTTGCCCTTCTCACTAAGGGTACCTCAGGTTCGTGGTGCAGAACTGTCACTATCAGTTTCAGACGCTGCCGTTTGGATTGTCCACGGCACCCCGGGTCTTTACTAAGGTAATGGCCGAAATGATGATTCTTCTTCGAAGAAAAGGCGTCTTAATTATCCCTTACTTGGACGATCTCCTGATAAGGGCATAGTCCAGGGAACAGTTGGAGGTAGGAGTAGCACTATCTCGGATACTGCTACAACAGCACGGGTGGATTCTAAATATTCCAAAATCGCAGCTGATCCCGACGACACGTCTGCTGTGCCTAGGGATGATTCTGGACACAGTCCAGAAAAAGGTGTTTCTCCCGAAAGAGAAAGCCAGGGAGTTATCCGAGCTAGTCAGGAACCTCCTAAAAACAGTGCATCATTGCACAAGGGTCCTGGTAGAAAATGGTGGCTTCCTACGAAGCAATTCCATTCGGCAGATTTCACGCAAGAACTTTTCAGTGGGATCTGCTGGACAAATGGTCCGGATCGCATCTTCAGATGCATCAGCGGATAACCCTGTATCCAAGGACAAGGGTGTCTCTCCTGTGGTGGTTATAGAGTGCTCATCTTCTAGAGGGCCGCAGATTCGGCATTCAGGATTGGATGCTGGTGACCACGGAGCCCAGCCCGAGAGGCTGGGGAGCAGTCACACAAGGAAAAAATTTCCAGGGAGTGTGATCAAGTCTGGAGACTTTTCTCCACATAAATATACTGGAGCTAAGGGTAAATTTATAATGCTCTAAGCTTAGCAAGACCTCTGCTTCAAGGTCAGCCGGTATTGATCCAGTGGGAAAAACATCACGGCAGTCGCCCACGTAAACAGACAGGGCGACACAAGAAGCAGGAGGGCAATGGCAAAAACTGCAAGGACTTTTCGCTGGGCGGAAAATCATGTGATAGCACTGTCAGCAGTGTTTCATCCCGGGAATGGAAACTGGGAAGCAGACTTCCTCAGCAGGCACGACCTCCACCCGGGAGAGTGGAAACTTCATCGGGAAGTTTTTTCCACATGATTGTAAACCGTTGGGAAATACCAAAGGTGGACATGATGGCGTCCCGTCTGAACAAAAAACGGGACAGGTATTGCGCCAGGTCAAGAGACCCTCAGGCAATAGCTGTGGACGTTCTGGTAACACCGTGGGTGTACCAGTCGGTGTATGTGTTCCCTCCTCTGCTTCTCATACCTAAGGTGCTGAGAATTATAAGACGTAGAGGAGTAAGAACTATACTCATGGCTCCGGATTGGCCAAGAAGGACTTGGTACCCGGAACTTCAAGAGATGTTTACAGAGGTCTTATGGCCTCTGCCGCTAAGAAGGGACTTGCTTCAGCAAGTACCATGTCTGGTTCAAGACTTACCGCAGCTGCGTTTGTTGGCATGGCGGTGGAACGCCGGATCCTAAGGGAAAAAGGCATTCCGGAAGAGGTCATTCCTACCCTGGTCAAAGCCAGAAAGGAGGTGACCGCACAACATTATCACCACATGTGGCGAAAATATGTTGCGTGGTGTGAGGCCAGGAAGGCCCCACAAAGAAATTTCAACTCGGTCGATTCCTGCATTTCCTGCAAACAGGAGTGTCTATGGGCCTCAAATTTGGGTCCATTAAGGTTCAAATTTCGGCCCTGTCAATTTTCTTCCAGAAAGAATTGGCTTCAGTTCCTGAAGTCCAGAACTTTGTCAAGGGAGTATTGCATATACAACCCTCTTTTGTGCCTCCAGTGGCACTGTGGGATCTCAACGTAGTTCTGGGATTCTTCAAATCACATTGGTTTAAAACCAGTCAAATCTGTGGATTTGAAGCATCTCACATGAAAAGTGACCATGTTCTTGGCCCTGGCCTGGACCAGGCGAGTGTCAAATTGGTGGTTTTTTTCTCAAAAAAGCCCATATTTGTTTGTCCATTCGGACAGGGCAGAGCTGCGGACTCGTCCCCAGTTCTCTCCCTAAGGTGGTGTCAGTGTTTCACCTGAACCAGCTTATTGTGGTGCCTTGCACCTACTAGGGACTTGGAGGACTCCAAGTTGCTAGATGTTGTCAGGGCCCTGAAAATATAGGTTCCAGGACGGCTGGAGTCAGGAAAACTGACTTGCTGTTATCCTGTATGCACCCAACAAACTGGGTGCTCTTGCTTTTAAGCAGACTATTGCTAGTTGGATGTGTAATACAATTCAGCTTGCACATTCTGTGGCAGGCCTGCCACAGCCAAAATATGTAAATGCCCATTCCACAAGGAAGGTGGGCTCATCTTGGGCGGCTGCCCGAGGGGTCTCGGCTTTACAACTTTGCTGAGCGGTTATTTAGTCAGGGGCAAACACGTTTGTAAAATCCTACAAATTTGATACCCTGGCTAAGGAGGACCTGGAGTTCTCTCATTCGGTGCTGCAGAGTCATCCGCACTCTCCCGCCCGTTTGGGAGCTTTGGTATAATCCCCATGGTCCTTTCAGGAACCCCAGCATCCACTAGGACGATAGAGAAAATAAGAATTTACTTACCGATAATTCTATTTCTCGGAGTCCGTAGTGGATGCTGGGCGCCCATCCCAAGTGCGGATTATCTGCAATACTTGTACATAGTTACAAAAATCGGGTTATTATTGTTGTGAGCCATCTTTTCAGAGGCTCCGCTGTTATCATACTGTTAACTGGGTTTAGATCACAAGTTGTACGGTGTGATTGGTGTGGCTGGTATGAGTCTTACCCGGGATTCAAAATTCCTCCCTTATTGTGTACGCTCGTCCGGGCACAGTACCTAACTGGCTTGGAGGAGGGTCATAGGGGGAGGAGCCAGTGCACACCACCTGATCGAAAAGCTTTACTTTTGTGCCCTGTCTCCTGCGGAGCCGCTATTCCCCATGGTCCTTTCAGGAACCCCAGCATCCACTACGGACTCCGAGAAATAGAATTATCGGTAAGTAAATTCTTATTTTCAGCCTCAGTCCTTTCGTCCCTATAAGAGTCATATCTGCCCAGGGATAGAGGAAAGGGAAGAAGACTGCAGCAGGCAGCCCATTCCCAGGAACAGAAGCGTTCCACCGCTTCTGCCAAGCTCTCAGCATGACGCTGGGACCGTACAGGACCCCTGGATCCTACATGTAGTATCCCAGGGGTACAGATTGGAATGTCGAGACGTTTCCCCTTCGCAGGCTCCTGAAGTCTGGTTTACCAAGGTCTCCCTCCGACAAGGAGGCAGTATGGGAAACAATTCACAAGCTGTATTCCCAGCAGGTGATAATCAAATTACCCCTCCTACAACAAGAAAAGGGGTATTATTCCACATTATATTGTGGTACTGAAGCCAGAAGGCTAGGTGAGACCTATTCTAAATCTAAAAAAATTTTGAACACTTACAAAGGTTCAAATCAAGATGGAGTCACTCAGAGCAGTGATAACGAACCAGGAAGAAGGGGACTATATAGTGTCCCGAGACATCAGGGATGCTTACCTCCATGTCCAAAATTTGCCCTTCTCACTAAGGGTACCTCAGGTTCGTGGTACAGAACTGTCACTATCAGTTTCAGACGCTGCCGTTTGGATTGTCCACGGCACCCCGGGTCTTTACCAAGGTAATGGCCGAAATGATGATTCTTCTTCGAAGAAAAGGCGTCTTAATTATCCCTTACTTGGACGATCTCCTGATAAGGGCAAAGTCCAGGGAACAGTTGGAGGTCGGAGTAGCACTATCTCGGATACTGCTACAACAGCACGGGTGGATTCTAAATATTCCAAAATCGCAGCTGATCCCGACGACAAGTCTGCTGTGCCTAGGGATGATTCTGGACACAGTCCAGAAAAAGGTGTTTCTCCCGGAAGAGAAAGCCAGGGAGTTATCCGAGCTAGTCAGGAACCTCCTAAAATCAGTGCATCATTGCACAAGGGTCCTGGTAAAGATGGTGACTTCCTACGAAGCAATTCCATTCGGCAGATTTCACGCAAGAATTTTTCAGTGGGATCTGCTGGACAAATGGTCCGGATCGCATCTTCAGATGCATCAGCGGATAACCCTATATCCAAGGACAAGGGTGTCTCTCCTGTGGTGGTTACAGAGTGCTCATCTTCTAGAGGGCCGCAGATTCGGCATTCAGGATTGGATGCTGGTGACCACGGAGGCCAGCCCGAGAGGCTGGGGAGCAGTCACACAAGGAAAAAATTTCCAGGGAGTGTGATCAAGTCTGGAGACTTTTCTCCACATAAATATACTGGAGCTAAGGGTAAATTTATAATACTCTAAGCTTAGCAAGACCTCTGCTTCAAGGTCAGCCGGTATTGATCCAGTGGGAAAAACATCACGGCAGTCGCCCACGTAAATAGACAGGGCGGCACAAGAAGCAGGAGGGCAATGGCAAAAACTGCAAGGACTTTTCGCTGGGCGGAAAATCATGTGATAGCACTGTCAGCAGTGTTTCATTCCGGGAATGGAAACTGGGAAGCAGACTTCCTCAGCAGGCACGACCTCCACCCGGCAGAGTGGAAACTTCATCGGGAAGTTTTCCACATGATTGTAAACCGTTGGGAAATACCAAAGGTGGACATGATGGCGTCCCGTCTGAACAAAAAACAGGACAGGTATTGCGCCAGGTTAAGAGACCCTCAGGCAATAGCTGTGGACGTTCTGGTAACACCATGGATGTACCAGTCGGTGTATGTGTTCCATCCTCTGCTTCTCATACCTAAGGTACTGAGACTTATAAGACGTAGAGGAGTAAGAACTATACTCATGGCTCCGGATTGGCCAAGAAGGACTTGGTACCCGGAACTTCAAGAGATGCTCACAGAGGACTTATGGCCTCTGCCGCTAAGAAGGGACTTGTTTCAGCAAGTACCATGTCTGTTCCAAGACTTACCGCAGCTGCGTTTGACGGCATGGCGGTGGAACGCCGGATCCTAAGGGAAAAAGGCATTCCGGAAGAGGTCATTCCTACCCTGGTCAAAGCCAGAAAGGAGGTGACCGCACAACATTATCACCACATGTGGCAAAAATATGTTGCGTGGTGTGAGGCCAGAAAGGCCCCACGAAGAAATTTCAACTCGGTCGATTCCTGCATTTCCTGCAAACAGGAGTGTCTATGGGCCTCAAATTGGGGTCCATTAAGGTTCAAATTTCGGCCCTGTCGATTTTCTTCCAGAAAGAAGTGGCTTCAGTTCCTGAAGTCCAGAAGTTTGTCAAGGGAGTATTGCATATACAACCCCCTTTTGTGCCTCCAGTGGCACTGTGGGATCTCAACGTAGTTCTGGGATTCCTCAAATCACATTGGTTTAAAACCAGTCAAATCTGTGGATTTGAAGCATCTCACATGAAAAGTGACCATGCTCTTGGCCCTGGCCTGGACCAGGCGAGTGTCAAATTGGTGGTTTTTTTCTCAAAAAAGCCCATATCTGGTTGTCCATTTGGACAGGGCAGAGCTGCGGACTCGTCCCCAGTTCTCTCCCTAAGGTGGTGTCAGTGTTTCACCTGAACCAGCTTATTTTGGTGCCTTGCGCCTACTAGGGACTTGGAGGACTCCAGGTTGCTAGATGTTGTCAGGGCCCTGTAAATATAGGTTCCAGGACGGCTGGAGTCAAGAAAACTGACTTGCTGTTATCCTGTATGCACCCAACAAACTGGGTGCTCTTGCTTCTAAGCAGACTATTGCTAGTTGGATGTGTAATACAATTCAGCTTGCACATTCTGTGGCAGGCCTGCCACAGCCAAAATATGTAAATGCCCATTCCACAAGGAAGGTGGGCTTATCTTGGGCGGCTGCCCGAGGGGTCTCGGCTTTACAACTTTGCCGAGCGGCTATTTAGTCAGGGGCAAACACGTTGGTAAAATCCTACAAATTTGATACCCTGGCTAAGGAGGACCTGGAGTTCTCTCATTCGGTGCTGCAGAGTCATCCGCACTCTCCCGCCCGTTTGGGAGCTTTGGTATTATCCCCATGGTCCTTTCAGGAACCCCAGCATCCACTAGGACGATAGAGAAAATAAGAATTTACTTACCGATAATTCTATTTCTCGGAGTCCGTAGTGGATGCTGGGCGCCCATCCCAAGTGCGGATTATCTGCAATACTTGTACATAGTTACAAAAATCGGGTTATTATTGTTGTGAGCCATCTTTTCAGAGGCTCCGCTGTTATCATACTGTTAACTGGGTTCAGATCACAGGTTGTACAGTGTGATTGGTGTGGCTGGTATGAGTCTTACCCGGGATTCAAAATCCTTCCTTATTGTGTACGCTCGTCCGGGCACAGTATCCTAACTGAGGCTTGGAGGAGGGTCATAGGGGGAGGAGCCAGTGCACACCACCTGATCCTAAAGCTTTACTTTTTGTGCCCTGTCTCCTGCGGAGCCGCTATTCCCCATGGTCCTTTCAGGAACCCCAGCATCCACTACGGATTCCGAGAAATAGAATTATCGGTAAGTAAATTCTTATTTTTTTTTATTGTGTTTGCTAAAACTTTATTGTATATGCACTGCCTGGCCAGACACAGTGTCCTTCCCCGGCATCTTTCCCTGTCAAGCGCGCACGTGTAGAAACACAGGCGCGGGGGCCGCTGGGAAAGAAGCACACTGCGCATGCTCCACAGTACTACGAACGGCTAAGAGAGAGATGTGACTGCATCGCCTCCCCTGCCACATAACGAATCCTTTTACCGGCCAGTGGAGCGTTCATACATTTCAGTGAAGGATGAGTACAAAACAGCGCACTAATGTGGAGAAGTGGCAGCCTGCACGTAACAAACTTTTCTAAAGGGATAATACATCTACCCCTAAAAGTCTGTGACTAGTTCAGAGTCCTGATGTGAACAGCTGGTAGTGACCACCCCAATAGCAGCTACAGGTGCTTCTACCAAACCTTTAAGCAAAGGCTGTGGAATACATCTGTAATTAATTTGTCATTTTATTTTATGTGTAATACATTTTATACAGGTGTGTTGTGTTCATCAGTGTTGATTTCTGATTAAATCCATTTTGATTTCACAATGTCCGGGGGGAAAAAGTAAACCATGTCAGAGAGGGTGAATGCTTTTTATGGCCACACTGTATTCATAGAAGTCATTTGTTTATAGAAGAATTAAGCATTTATTCACAAGTATCAATTCCATCACCATATATACGGCTTTGAGACTTAGAGTTGTCAATACAAGTGGACCACTTTATGCTACTAATACTAAAATATACGGGCGCCACTCGAAACATGGACTCCACCCTCTTGTCATTTTAGGGGCGTGGTTATGATGTTAAGCAAGTCAACAGATTATTACCCTCCTTCCCCACAGGGATCATTTGTGCTGCGCGCTGGCTTTAGCTAGGCACAAACACATTCTCAAATGAATTCCCTCATCCAGGCCAACAATTGGCACAGCGCAGAGTACAATTAATTGGCACAGCGCAGTGCGTTTGGCATCAAAGAGTAAAAGTCCTCTGGGAATTGTGCAAGAATAGCAGTTGCTTAATGGGAGCAACAGGGCAGAGAGCTGGCAGACAGGTGTGCGGAGAGGGTTCAGATTGTGCACAGACGTTCGCACACTTGCAAAGCGAAAATACACTCCCCTATAGACGGCGACTATCTGATCGCAGCGCTGCAAAAAGTAGCCAGCGAGGGGGGCGTGGCCTGGACGCAGCTAGGAGAGGTTGTGCTGCAGCAGAGCTCCTGCTAAAGTGGGCTAAAAAGTCTGGTTCCAGAGGTGCCTTCTGCCCAGACCCTCACTAATTGACATATCCCACGGCCGTGAGCTGCATCCTGAGCGAGGGAATCCTGCCTGGAGGCCGCTGCACCATCTTACAGTCTGCGGCCTAGTCCGAGATCATAAGCCGGGGCCTTGAGTTTGGGGCCTGCCCGACTCCGAGCTCCGGACCCGGAACACGTCCTGAACGGGACCCGGGGTGACGTGCCTTCCCACCTGGACCTACCCGCAACCCTCACCACCCTGTGCCTGACCTCCGGCCGCTACAATAACGAGGCAACTACACTACCTCGCCACTGGAGCTGTGATAGCCGCGCGGATCCCCCTGCTCGTCCTGCTGCCGGCGGCCATCTTATGAATCGGAGGTGAGAGCTGGCGCTGACCGAAACTTGCCGCTGCACCTCATACCCGCTTGCCTCCCTCCACATCTCCCTCCTTGTTTGAGTGCCCCGACCTCCGGGACCCACGCACCAGGTGATAGACGCCACAGTCGGCGGCCTGCCGCGCGGCCCCTGGTCCCCGGCTCCATCCACCCCTCCTGAGCACTGGTGGACAATCCTTCTGGTAGTACACCCTGGGACTCGCCCACCCGGTGGCCCCCCCTAAGACCCGGGAGTCGGAACGTTCGAGTAGGGTGCCCGTCGGCCGACGGCGCCCGCGAAGTGAGGGTAGCCAACATCTACCCCCCCCCCCCTTCCCCCACCCGACGCTCCAACCTGTGGGGATACACAGCCACTAGTCCAGCTCTCTCCCATACTCCAGCACTGAGGGGGCACAGTCTGAACATTCTCCATTATATTCACCCCCTACATGGAAAAGACGAAATCTGCACTTTGGGAGGCACACTTAGGGAGAATCAAAACCTACCGTTATTGATTAGGTTTCCTCACGTCTCCCGGAGATTAGAGGACAGAGAACGTCAACTACCTTTACCTTGCTGTCCCTAAAGTGGGAATCTCCATCCTTCCGGAACCATTGATTTGTGTGCCAACCCACCCCACTCCGATCTCAACCTATACTTTCAAGCTAACTGCTCTACGACCTCGTTGCCCTACATCTGTGAAACCTCCAAAATGTAACTGCTCTTAGATCCGACCACCGCCACTCATGTTTGCCTAAACAACACGTACATATCATCAATGTGACTGAGTTCTCCTGTTTCACTACAATTCACTGATTGGACCCAGCCAAGAGGAGCGCCTCTTAGTGCTTTCTGCATACGTCCCTACAGACGAGAAATGGCTCCTAAAAAAAACAAAGATGCAATACCCCCTAAGATCTCCTTCCCCCCTCAGAAGCCCCTCCAAATTTCTCCTCTACAAAATGCCT
This sequence comes from Pseudophryne corroboree, assembly GCF_028390025.1. NCBI lineage: Eukaryota > Metazoa > Chordata > Amphibia > Anura > Myobatrachidae > Pseudophryne > Pseudophryne corroboree. Next base: position 71,519,811 of record NC_086451.1, read on the forward strand.
TCTCTCCTTCCGCCATGCTGGACCCCACGGGATCAAGTGTCATGGCTTCCGCTCTTTCAGTGTCTGGAGTGGACTGCGAATCGGACGCCCCCCGGACCGTGAGATCCCTCTGCCAGATCCTATCCGCCTTCAAGTCTGAACTTTCTAAGGATCTGACCTCTGCCGTCCGCGAGGTCAAGACTGAGCTGGTGGCATTGGGAGACAGGACAGACCATTTAGAACGCAAGATGGAAGAACTGGTCGCTTCCCACAATGATCTGCTCTCATCCCACGATCACCAACAACAAGATCTGGACCAATTTAAGTCCAAGCTGGCGGATATGGAGGACAGATCTCGGCGGAATAACGTCAAGATCAGAGGCATCCCAGACTCAGTCACCAACTCTGAACTGGAGTCCTATGCCACTGCTTTATTCAAGAAGCTTCTTCCAGCTGCGGACTCCTAGGAACTCCTGATCGACCGCATCCACCGACTCCCTAGACCACGCACCGTCTCATCTGACCTCCCTAAAGACACCCTCCTCCGAGTACATTTCTTCCCAGTTAAGGAGCGTATTATGAAGGCCGCTAGAGAATCCAAGAACTCCGATACTTTAGGAGGACTTCAAATATTTCAAGATTTCTCGGCTGTCACCATAGCAAAGAGGCGTGCTTTTACTCCTATCACCCTCGCCCTGAGGTCCCACGACATCCATTACTGCTGGCGATTCCCGGTCAAACTGATAGTCACGTATGAAGATTCGACCTATATCATTTCCTCCCTAGACGCGGGTGTGAAGCTATTGCTAGATTGGGACATATCTATCCAGAAGCCGTCTACTTCGTCCCGAGCTGCTGCCGTCCGCCAGGAATGGTCGACTACTTGAGCCACTGGATTACTGTATCAGGTCCTTTCAAATTTTTCTATCGATATCTCCGGTTCACGGAGAATGTAGACCTCTTCCCCTCTACTGAGAGGAGAAGGTTTTTTCCATTTTCTAATGTCATTATATGCCTAATTACATGTTTCCTATCTAGATCTATAAGTTACAGGTTTACTCTTTCACAAGTTGTTTAATCAACGTCCTCTATTAAGGGGCTTCAGTTTGTTTTGTCATTACTACATATTGAATACCTGTTATTGCCCCATGTACACTCACCTGCTAATTAGTGAGGATTATATTATATGTACGTGTCTTAGTTCTACCCTTTTAGAAATTATATTAGAGTGGCGGTGCATGTTCCTCCAGCCCGCCTCCGCCTTTTTCTGTACTACTGCAAACCCCTGAACCTTTTCCCCTTCCCTGCAGTAGTCATGCAGGTCCAATATACCGGACCTTTTCTTTTTGTTGTTTTCCTCCTACTTTCCCGATTTGAACCTCCCCCACGCTATCCCCGCATGCCTCCCTCCCCCCTGAGCTCCAGACATGGCTCACACTTCCATTCACAACTGCACCCTAGTATTCGGTACATGTACACTAAATTAGTTCAATATAGACCTCTATCTCTCATCCCTGATATATGTTTCCAATGCTGAACCTTCTATCCCTCAATGTCAAAGGACTGAACTCGCCTAACAAGCGTAGACTGGCCCTCACATCCTTCCACCAACAAAAAGCAGACGTTGTCGCACTGCAAGAAACACACTTCTCTTCTGTTAACCCTCCCCTTTTTAAGAACAGCTACTTCCCTGCGGGGTACTACGCTAATGGTCCGTTTAAAAGGAATGAGGTGGCCATCCTTTTTAGCAAAAATGTCTCTTTTACCCTCCATTCTCAACTCTCAGACAAAAGTGGCCGCTATCTTATCCTCACCGGCCTGCTAGACGACAAGCCTGTTACATTGGTATCCCTATATGCACCTAACTCTAACCAAGTCCCCTTCCTGCGTAAACTATTCCTCACCATACGTAACACACTAAAGGGCTCCCTAGTTGTTTTGGGTGACTATAACCTTGTTCTAGACCCGAAAATGGACAAGTCCCGCCAACTCTCCCAACCTGTTTCCTCTGCTCACTCTGGCCTCTCCTCAGCCTTTCGCAATCTACTTGCGGAATTCGACCTTTACGATGTCTGGAGGACCCATAATCCCTCGGGTCGGGAATATACATTCCACTCCCTTGTCCACAATACCTACTCCAGAATAGACTTAATTCTATGTGACAAATGGTCTCTCCAGAGAACTAAAGACGTCGATATTTTGCCAATTACCTGGTCTGACCACGCCCCAGTTCTCTGGAAATGGAACCTACACGACCTCCGCAACCCACCCCGCCAATGGCGCCTATACCCATATCTCCTAAATAACCCTGTGTCTAAAAAAATTATCTTTGACTCCATTAACTCTTACTTAGCCACTAATTCCCCCCCAAGACACCTCTTCTATTAACCACTGGTGTGCCTTTAAGGCTGTCACCCGCGGAGCCGCCATTCAAGCAGGTGCCACTCTCAAAAAACAGGCCCGCCAACTGCAAGCGAAACTAGAAGCTGAACTGTTAGATCTCGAAACTCAAAATATAGCCCATCCCTCTAGAATTCTTAAAAATGAAATCTCCAATGTTCGAGGTCAACTCCAAAAATTGCTCCTCGCCCGCACCCAAGCGGCTTTGAATAGAATGCGCCACAAATTCTACCTCCTTGGAAATAAAGACGGCAGAATGTTAGCGCGTAAATTACGGGTTCAGCAAGCCAGAAATAAGATTAAGTGTATCTACTCTCCCACCAAACAGAAGATATTAAACCCCAGAGACATAACGAGCCAATTTGCAAAATATTACGCCAAACTATATAATCTAGCAACTGACCCTTCAACTCCTCAACCCACCTCTTCTTCTATTTCTTCTTTTTTGGATAACCTCTCTTTCCCTACTCTCACCCAGGAGCAACTATCTACACTTAATGCCCCATGGTCGGCGGAGGAAATCTCCACAGCTATTAAATCCACCCCTAGAAACAAGGCCCCAGGCCCAGATGGATTTGTCTCCGATTTCTGTGCCACTTTTTGTGACGTTCTCTCTCCCCACCTGACTGCCCTCTTCAATGCATTTTCTGACCACGGCTCTCTTCCCCCAGAACTCCTAGAAGCGCGTATTGTTACCATCCCTAAACCCGGAAAGGACCCTGCCTATGTGCATAACTACCGACCTATCGCACTACTCAACTGCGATATCAAACTCTATGCCAAAATAATTGCAACACGTATTAACAGATTCCTCCCACTGCTAGTACACCCGGACCAAACTGGCTTCGTGCCTGGAAGACAAGCGTCTGATAACACACGAAGGGTCTTCAACCTGATAGACTCCCTATCTAGGGATCAGGGCCTTCTCTTGCTATCCTTGGATGCTGAGAAGGCCTTTGACAGATTAAATTGGAAGTACATGCGTGAAGCCCTCCTCCGATTCGGATTTAGAGATCGTATACTAACCTCTATTCTAGCACTATATAGTTCTCCTACGGCCCGGGTGTTCAGCAGTGGCTTCTTGTCCGAATCTTTCCCTATCACAAATGGTACTAGACAAGGTTGCCCTCTATCCCCTCTAATATTCGTCCTGTCAATCGAACCCCTTGCAATTACAATACGCGATAACCCCCATATTCCGGCTCTACAATTTGGTTCATCCTCCCATAAACTAAGCCTCTTTGCAGACGATGTCCTCCTCTTCATCTCTGAACCCGCTACAACTCTACCTGTCTTACATTCTATTCTAGATGCCTATAGCCTAGCATCTTACTATAAACTTAACACTACCAAAACGGACGCCCTCCCCTTCAACCTACCCCATTCCCTCCCAACCCTCCAATCCTCCTTTCCATACAATTGGCGGAAACACACAATAAAATATCTAGGTATCAACATCCCTATCTCCACCTCTGACGTCTTCACTGTTAACCTCTTCCCCCTGATAGAGACGCTAGAAGCCCTAACAAAATCCTGGTCATCTTATGAGGTCTCCTGGCTGGGACGTATGGCAGCATTTAAAATGTCCCTACTACCCAAACTAATGTACCTTTTCCGCACAATTCCATACACCTTTCCAAAAAAGACCCTACAGACCTGTTCGTCTGTCATGTCTAGATATGTCTGGTCTTCAAAACCACCCTCGCTGGCTCTCTCCAGAATGGTCCTCCCACGAGCCTCTCTTTTGGCCCCCACTAAATATTATTTTGAGGCCCACTCACACTTGGGTTGGATGGAGCTGGAACAAATTCGAGCAAACCCAATCCCTCTAGCTGATCTTTTCCGCATCCCAAAGCCGCTCCGACCCACCCTTATGACTCTCCTTCCCTCCACGCAAGCCACACTACAAACCTGGGACAAATTATCCGCCACCCTTCCATCCCCCATATCTCACATTTCTCAGATCTCCATTACTACACTAGCACTAATGATACCCCACCTTAATCTATCTAAATGGAGACATGCAGGTATAATATGCCTAGGCGACCTACTCGACGGACTCTCTCTAACACCCTTCTCAGCTCTCCAGTCAGAGTTTTCTTTACCCGCCACAGAACTCTTCCACTATATGCAAGTTGCACACTGGTGGAGATCAATCCCCTCTACCTACTCAACGCTACACACAACTTCATATACCCTCTTCTCTCGTCTTTCCCTAACTGAATCTAAAGGCGACATTACGTACTGGTATAAACTACTGATAACCCCTACCTCCCACCCCAAATCTAATGCTCAATTGAAATGTGAACAAGACCTGGGAAGAACCCTGACGCTAAATGACTGGCATCTCATTTTTTTAACTTCTTACTCCATGTCCAAATGCTTAAACCACACTGAAATGCATATAAAACTGATACACAGACTGTACCTGACCCCTGATCGACTCCATAAATTTTGGCCCTCCCATAGTAATAAGTGTTGGAGACTCTGTGGCTCGGTAGGCCATATCTACCATATATTCTGGACGTGCCCAGTGATTGCCAAATATTGGTCGTAGGTATTCGACCTGATAAATAAGGTGCTGTCCATTCACATCACGCCAGACCCGACCCTAGCATTATTCCATGTTGTCCCCCCTTCTGTCCCCCCATCCGGCAGATATGTCCTAGGCCACATCCTAATAGCCGCCCGCGCCAACCTGGCTCAACTGTGGAAACAACCTTCACCCCCTACCTTGCTAAAAGTTATTCATAAGATGAATCATCACTTCCTCATGGAAACGGAATATATCCTCTCCTCCACCAACACTACTCCCCCCAAAACAAGCTGGTCCCCGTGGCATCGCTATGTCTCCTCTGATGAAGGATCTCAATACTTTCATAAACCACCTATACACAACCCAACCCACTTTAGTTTAATTGAACAACCAGACACGATCTGATGCTCTATGGCACAGGTTCTCAAACTCGGTCCTCAGGACCCCACACAGTGCATGTTTTGCAGGTAGCCCAGTAGGTACACAGGTGTATTAATTACTCACTGACACGTTTTAAAAGGTCCACAGGTGGAGTTAATTATTTCACTTGTGATTCTGTGAGGAGACCTGCAAAACATGCACCGTGTGGGGTCCTGAGGACCGAGTTTGAGAACCTATGCTCTATGGTATTGGTTGTCAGGTTACTCTCCCCTATCAGTATAGTTCAATACCCTCCCCTCCCCAAACCGAGGCGACTTAGCCTAGACTTTCCTCCCTACCTTCTCTCAATCTATATCTATATGCCTTGGCCTCCAGTACTGGAGCCCTATTTTCTTGTAGCAATGTAACGGTTTCTCCTATGCATAAATATAACTGTTGCATTATATATGTTTGGTTCCGATGTACTAGCCCCCATCCTTAGTCTGGACGCTCCCCCCCCCCCCCACCCCCATGTACCCCCTTCATATCTACCTTTGTATTGTGTTGTTATGTAACACCCTTTTCGTTCTGTATCCCATAAAAGTGACTTTTTTCTCAATAAAAACTATTGATACAAAAAAAAAAAGTAGCTAGCGAGCGATCAACTCGGAAACCAAACTTGTAAAGGTAAGAAAAGATCCACAACACCATGCTGTGATAGAAGAATGAAAAAACTGTCCTTGAGAGACAAAAAAAAATTAATCTGAGCCAATCCAAAATGATTCATGTGAATGTGGTGTAAACATCAGTGCCAGGACGCAGACTTCAATATTTTGGATTAAATGGCAGAATTCCAAGGAAAAAGTTGCTTTTATCTCTCAAAGACAGAAAAGATTAGAATGGGCTAAAAATCATATTAAGTGGTCAGAAGAACAATGGAACAGTGTCATCTGGAGAGACATATTTGGTAGTGATGGCATGAAATATGTCCACAGATGAATTGGAGAAAATTTGCTACCTGAGTGCACAACACCTACTGTGAAGCATCCAGTTAGTGTTATGCTGTGGGGATGTATGACAGCAAAAGGTGTGGGACAATTTTTTTTGATCATTGGCACTTTAAATAGCATCAGTGTCCTGAAGTGGGGAAGGGGAAGCACTTGGGGGGAGCACAAACTATGCAGAGTAGTGGGTAATCAGTGGGTGAATAAATGCTGTGCGATTCACAGTGCAGAGAGAGTGCGGGGGCAGCCCAGCATAACGGAGAGTGACTGAAAAGGGAGTGACACAAGGCTCCGCCCCTTTTACTTAGGCTCCACACTTTTTCTGATGCAGGCGCACTTTTGGAATGCCAAAGGTCCCGACCCACTGGCCACCAATGTTGGGAGGTATGTAACTGCAGCAAAAGGCTTCCTGACGAAGTACTAATGAATATTGTGCGACACTAAGAAATGTGCTTTCCCACAGTTCACTACGTATAACTGTTATTAAAATGTAAAATTGAGTTATAAAGTTCATTGTATGATGTTGTATTATGTTCTAAATTAAATTGCCATTGTAATGATGTGTGCTTTTTCGTATAAAATATATTCAGGGCCGGATAAAGCCTTGGTGGTGCCCGGGGCACTTAAGACAAGGGAGCCCTGGTGGAAGGCGGGGGAGTATATTTTAGATTGTGCATACCTCCCAACATGACCCATTCCAGGAGGGATACAATGCTCTCTATCTGGTCTTCCTTCTTAATATATAATTGGTGTTACCTGTGTTGAACTATTTCATAGATATGAAAAGTGTTTCAACACAGGTGATTGCAATCATAACTTAATATAGCATGTTATCCCTCCAGGACTGGGTCATGTTAGGATGTATGGATTGTGTATATTGAATTTAATCCAATGGGGTATATTAGATTTAAACTAATAGTTGAATAATGCAAGGTTACATAGGACCCAGACACCCAGGCAGGGAGGAGGAGAAGCTGGGATCCCTGTCAGACCCTCCAACATGACCCGCCCCACTAGGTACAAAATGCTCTGTTTCTGGACTTCCCTCTTAATTTATTATTGCCATCACCTGTGAAGAAACAGCTTTCTTATCATTTAACTAGTTCAACACAGGTGATGGAAATTATAAATTAAGAGGGAAGTCCAGGAACAGAGCATTTCGTACCTGGTGGGGCGGGTCATGTTGGAGGGTCTGCCCTGTGTCACTTACAGCTCTCTCCACCCTCCTATCTCTCCTCTGGTCAGAAAGCTCAATCGGTAGCTCATAAAACCTGATACTCTGCCTGCAATGCATGCTGCCCTCCTCGCCTTCTGGATGTCTGGTTCTGCTACTGCGTGAGAGGGAAAGCTAGCGATGTCGGTGTGCTCTGTTTGGGGGGGCCCTTAACAAAGGGGGGCCGGGGTACTGTATGCCCTGCTACCCCCCCTTAATATGGCTATGAATATATTAGTGCTATAATCTGATAAGCTTCAAAAATGCACATTTTGCAAAAGGTTCCAAATATATATATAATATGCACTCACAGGAGACAGATTAAGCCTGCCCTCTGGCAGTATAAAAATAAATATGGCCACTGATACTGTAGAGATCAGTGTATCTCTGTTTACCCAGCAGTCATCTTTCTATTATAACTGCTACACTGAGGTGTGTGCGGGTTGAACATAGACATGTGCTAGTTGTAACCTTTGTCACTGGGGTTATTGGCAATGCAGAGGGGTAGATGTTCACCTACCTGGAGCCATGTCTACATTTGTCTTTCCAGCTATGAGCGGGGTCTGCAGTGCCTGTCGCAGGGTGAATGGGAGAAGGCGGTCATCTCATTCTCAAAAGCTATTAACCTGTGTCCGGAGAAGGTATAGTACCACTATGTAATAACAGAATAACACCATTGCCATTCATCCTATAGAGGTTTTCTTCTTGTAAAGTGTTCATATTCCATTTTCTAAGTAATGTTAGATAAATGACAGCTTGTGACAGTCGCTATGGGTTACAGCACATATCTGTGTGCTAATTGTTCATCAGTGTCTCCCATCTCTCACTACGAGCTTCTATAATGAGTCCTGTTGTATGGTTCTATAGATACAGCTGTATGTGAAGAGAGCAGAAGCGTTTCTCCAGCTCTGTGACTTCCAGTCTGCGGCCCTGAACTTACAGAAGGCCTGCTCCATCACTCACCCACTGCAGGAGCATACAGAACTGCTGGCCTTTACCTATTACCTGCAGGTGAGACACAGGGAACCTTGCCTCATGTGTCCCTAAAGTAGTCATTAATATGAATGTTTCTTACCTGGAAGATGTACTCTGTATAGCGTGGGTTTCCTCCCGGTGCTCTGGCTGCATCCCACAATCCAAAATTATACTTGTAGGTCCATGAAGTAGTGTTAGGGTCTCCTGCCCTGTGCTGCCACGTCGTCATGGCAACCGGGAGACAAGTGCTAGCGGAGTAACCTGAGCGCAGCTGATACTCCGGTTCGGGTCTTTTGCTGTGCAGTGGTTACAGGCTCTGTGCACGGCAGGGGATCCTGTGCTGGTTTTTGTGCTCACAGTCTGTGAGGTCTGAGTGGGGCGTGGACAGCACCTGCTTTATAAGGCCTCTTCTCAGGTTAAGCAGATGCTGCTGAATCTTTGTTGGTTAGTCAGTTCCTGAAAGTTAGCCAGTACTGTGTAGCTTTGTATTTGTTGTTGCTTACTGCAAATAGGCCTGGGGATTTGGTACTACACTCTGCCAATCCAGACCTAGCAGTAAGACTGGAGTCAGTCGTTTAACTTGCTGGGGTTCTTTTACTACTCTGTGAACTTAGCAAGTTTGCGGCTGTATTCTAAGACTTGCCTGCCTAAATCCTGTCTCACTGTGCAAGGTGTCAGGTGTCAGTTTAGTGGCAGTAAGCTGAACCTGTGCACTGCAAGTGAGATTTAGGATTGTGGAGACTCTCCTTGTGTCTATCATTCCATCTCTGACCAAGGAGTTTACTGCCACACCCGTTGGTAACCCTTTAGGGTTTTGCTGTTGCCCTTAGCAACAGCATTTCGGGTTCTCTACGTATTAAAACACAACATCTTGCTTTTCCCATCTGAGCATTACTAATACTAGGGAGACACCCAGTTCCTTAGCCTCTGGGCTTCTCTGTTCACTTTGTGTGTATTTTGTTACCCTATCACCTTCTGTGTACGTAATGTCATATTCCCCAGTCTGTCTGTGAGTTCATTTGTTTTGCATACCTATCCGTTCAGACACCAGTACATTCCTGCAGGCACTGGTGTGCATAACAGTTCAAACACCAGTACATTCCTGCAGGCGCTGGAGTGCATAACAGTTCTGACACCAGTACATTCCTGCAGGCACTGGTGTGCATAACATATTCAGCAGCCTAATACTCCTGTTTAAATTTTGTGGGAATATGGAGCATACCCCTCAAAATACGTTGCAACAGGTGGTCGATCAGGTGCAGGTCCTGACTCGACAATTTAATGATTTGTCCATTAAAATGCACACCTCCCAGGCCGCTGGCGGAGCTCCCGCACCAGCAGCACCTTCAGGGGTTAAGGAGCCGAAAGTAAATCTCCCGGATCGTTTTTCTGGAGATCGCTCGCAGTTCTTTTGTTTCAAGGAGAGCTGCAAGCTATACTTCCGGCTTAGGCCTCAGTCTTCTGGGTCGGAGATTCAGCGGGTGAGCATAGTGATTTCCTTGCTACAAGGAGACCCACAGGTCTGGGCATATGGGTTGCAGCCTGACTGTCCGTCGCTTAAAAGTGTTGATGCTTTTTTTACGGCACTGGGCATGTTGTATGATGACCCTGACAAGACGGCCTCAGCCGAGGCTCAGATTTCGATCCTTAAGCAAGGGCGAAGGCCAGTTGAAGTTTACTGTACGGAGTTTCGGAGGTTGGCCCATGATACCCAGTGGAATGACCCAGCCCTGAGACACCAGTACCGAAGAGGTCTTTCTAACCAGATAAAGGACCAACTGGTACAATATCCCTTGCCTGATAGCTTGGATCAGCTCATGCAGTTATCCATCCGGGTGGATAGACGGCTGAGAGAGCGTAGGCTTGAAAGGGAGACTGAGGTTTCCTACTTTCCCAAGGGAACCTCAGACTCTGATGAATTTCCTGAGGAGCCTATGCAGATTGGGGCTACCCGCCTCTCCTCGCGTGAGAAGACAGCAGGGGTTGTGTTTGTACTGTGGGAATAAAGGTCATGTGGTAGTATCATGCCCAGAAAAGCCGGAAAACTTCAGGGCCTGAGGGTGATGGGAAATATCCTGTCAGGCCAGAAGTCAGAATTTCCCAAGAAGACTTTTATCATTCCGGTGAGCTTGAAGATCCTCGGTCAAACTGTCAAGACTGAGGCCTTTGTGGACAGTGGGGCCGACGGGGTTTTTATGGACCGCCAATTCGCCCTGAAACACTCTGTTCCCTTAGTACCCTTGGCATCGGAAATTGAGATTTGTGGGTTAAACGGGGAACCATTATCCCAAGGTAAAATTACCTCTTGCACTAGCCAGATTTCTTTGTTTATTGGAGCCACACACTCTGAAAAATTGTCCTTTTATGTGACTGTCTGTACTTTTGCCCCATTGGTGTTGGGGTTACCCTGGTTAAGGGCCCACAATCCTCAATTTGACTGGGTCTCTGGGGAGATTCTTAGTTGGGGTACTGATTGTTTCAGGAGTTGCTTGAGCCTTCCAGTCAGGCTCTCGCAGCTAAGTTTGCCAGGATTGCCAGGGTGTTATACAGATTTTGCGGACGTGTTCTCCAAAAAAGTTGCAGAGGTACTACCTCCCCATCGCCCCTATGACTGTGCCATTGATTTGTTGCCAAATGCTAAGCTTCCCAAGAGCAGGTTGTACTCCCTGTCACGTCCTGAGACTCAGGCTATGGCAGAGTACATTCAGGAGAACTTGGCTAAGGGATTTATCAGACCTTCACAGTCTCCAGTTGGGTCGGGGTTCTTCTTCGTGGGTAAAAAGGACGGTTCGTTGCGACCCTGCATCGACTTCAGGGAATTGAACCGTATCACGATTAAAAACTCATACCCACTGCCCCTCATTTCGGTCTTGTTTGACCAGCTTCGTACTGCCACCATTTTTTCTAAGATTGACCTACGCGGTGCGTACAATCTAATCCGAATAAGAGAGGGGGATGAATGGAAGACTGCCTTTAATACCCACTCAGGGCATTATGAATATTTGGTGATGCCTTTTGGGCTCTGTAATGCCCCGGCAGTCTTCCAGGATTTCATGAATGATGTGCTCAGGGAATATTTGGATAGATTCTTAGTTGTATACTTAGATGACATCCTAATCTTCTCCCATTCCCTGGAGGAACATCGGAAGCATGTACGCTTAGTCCTCCAGAAACTCAGAGACCACCGGCTTGGGGCGAAGCTGGAGAAGTGCGAATTTGAAGTTCAGCAAATCGCATTTCTAGGATATATTATCTCCCCAGAAGGTTTCCAAATGGAGGGTTCCAAGGTACAGGCAGTCCTGGATTGGGTGCAGCCCACTAGTTTGAAAGCGCTTCAGCGTTTCCTGGGCTTTGCGAATTTTTATAGACGATTTATCGCTGGATTTTCGTCTATAGTGGCGCCCTTGGTGGCACTCACTAAGAAAGGGGTGGATGTTGCTCACTGGTCTTGTGAGGCTAAAGCGGCTTTTGCCCGTCTCAAAAGGGCATTTGTATCGGCCAAGGTGCTGCGACACCCAGATCCAGAGCGTCCTTTTGTGGTGGAGGTGGATGCCTCTGAGATGGGTATTGGGGCAGTGCTTTCTCAGATGGGAGTGTCTGATAATCGCCTTCATCCCTGTGCTTACTTTTCCCGTAAATTTTCGCCTGCCGAGATGAATTATGACGTGGGTAACCGGGAATTGTTGGCTATTAAGGATGCACTCGAGGAGTGGAGACACTGGCTTGAGGGGGCTAAGTTTGTGGTCTCAATTCTCACCGACCATAAGAATCTGGCATATTTAGAGTCAGCGAAGCGTCTCAATGCCAGGCAGGCACGATGGGCTTTGTTTTTTGCTCGCTTTAATTTTTTGATAACATATCGCCCTGGGTCAAAAAACATCAAGGCTGATGCGCTCTCGCGGAGTTTTGCTCCAATCCAGGAGACCACCGAGGAGCCGTTGCCCATTGTGTCCCCATCATGTATTAAAGTGGGCATTACCCAGGACCTCTTATCATTAGTCCTTAGAGCACAGGAGCAGGCTCCTCCAGACCTTCCGGTAGGTCTTTTGTTTGTGCCTCCTAGGTTAAGACAGCGAGTGTTCCTGGAATTCCATGCCAAGAAGTCGGCAGGTCACCCGGGTATTGCCAGAACTCGGGAGTTGCTATCTAGGGCGGTGTGGTGGCCCTCGGTGGCTAAGGATGTGGATCAGTGGGTTCGGGCATGTGACATCTGTGCCCGAAATAAGACTCCTAGAGGGGTTCCTGTTGGCCCATTACATCCACTCTCTATCCCATCTAAGCCATGGACCCACATTTCAATGGATTTTGTGGTGGACTTGCCCAAATCCTCGGGGATGACAGCCATCTGGGTTGTCGTTGACAGGTTTTCGAAGATGGCGCACTTCGTTCCACTGGTTGGGCTGCCATCGGCCAGACGCCTGTCTGAATTATTTATGCTGCATGTTGTGCGTCTCCACGGGTTGCCACTTGATGTGGTCTCTGACCGCGGATCCCAGTTTGTGGCCAAATTCTGGAGGGCATTTTGTTCCGATCTCCAGATTTCTGTCAGCTTGTCGTCAGGCTACCATCCGCAGTCTAATGGGCAGACTGAAAGGGTGAACCAGTCCCTTGAGCAGTTCCTCAGGTGTTATGTCTCCAAGTGTCAGACTGACTGGGTTGCTCATCTGTCCATGGCGGAGTTTGCCTATAACAACGCGGCTCACTCTGCTACAGGGATCTCTCCCTTCCTTTGTGTGTATGGGCATCATCCTAAGGCCAATTCTTTTGACCCCCTGGACTCCACGCCTGGTGGTTCCTCTGTGGTTTCAGTCCTTAGAGGTATTTGTCGGAAAGTGAAGAAAGCCCTTGTGTCTGTGTCATTAGTGACCAAAAGGGTTTTTGATAAGCGGAAAAGACCCTGCAGCTTCAAATTAGGAGACTTCGTCTGGTTGTCTACCAAGAATTTGAAGTTGAGACAGCCATCTCATAAGTTAGGCCCCCGGTTCATCGGCCCTTATAAGATCACCAGGGTTATCAATCCGGTGGCATTTCAGTTAGATCTGCCCCGTTCTTTGGGTATCAATAAAACATTTCATTGTTCCCTTTTAAAACGGGCGATTAGTAATCCTTCTTCCAGTGGAAGACCTTCCCCTCTTCTGATACGTGGCCAGAGGGAGTTTGTTGTTGAAAGGATTCTTGACTCCAAGATGGTTCGGGGTCGTCTGTCATTTTTGGTGCATTGGAAGGGGTATGGCCCGGAGGAGCGGTCGTGGGTGCGCAGTTGTGATCTTCATGCCCCCAGACTGATACGCTCTTTCTTCTCGCAGTTCCCCGATAAACCCAGTGGTAGGGGTTCTTTGACCCCTCGTCAGAGGGGGGGTACTGTTAGGGTCTCCTGCCCTGTGCTGCCACGTCGTCATGGCAACCGGGAGACAAGTGCTAGCGGAGTAACCTGAGCGCAGCTGATACTCCGGTTCGGGTCTTTTGCTGTGCAGTGGTTACAGGCTCTGTGCACGGCAGGGGATCCGGTGCTGGTTTTTGTGCTCACAGTCTGTGAGGTCTGAGTGGGGCGTGGACAGCACCTGCTTTATAAGGCCTCTTCTCAGGTTAAGCAGATGCTGCTGAATCTTTGTTGGTTAGTCAGTTCCTGAAAGTTAGCCAGTACTGTGTAGCTTTGTATTTGTTGTTGCTTACTGCAAATAGGCCTGGGGATTTGGTACTACACTCTGCCAATCCAGACCTAGCAGTAAGACTGGAGTCAGTCGTTTAACTTGCTAGGGTTCTTTTACTACTCTGTGAACTTAGCAAGTTTGCGGCTGTATTCTAAGACTTGCCTGCCTAAATCCTGTCTCACTGTGCAAGGTGTCAGGTGTCAGTTTAGTGGCAGTAAGCTGAACCTGTGCACTGCAAGTGAGAATTAGGATTGTGGAGACTCTCCTTGTGTCTATCATTCCATCTCTGACCAAGGAGTTTACTGCCACACCCGTTGGTAACCCTTTAGGGTTTTGCTGTTGCCCTTAGCAACAGCATTTCGGGTTCTCTACGTATTAAAACACAACATCTTGCTTTTCCCATCTGAGCATTACTAATACTAGGGAGACACCCAGTTCCTTAGCCTCTGGGCTTCTCTGTTCACTTTGTGTGTATTTTGTTACCCTATCACCTTCTGTGTACGTAATGTCATATTCCCCAGTCTGTCTGTGAGTTCATTTGTTTTGCATACCAATCCGTTCAGACACCAGTACATTCCTGCAAGCACTGGTGTGCATAACAGTTCAAACACCAGTACATTCCTGCAGGCGCTGGAGTGCATAACAGTTCTGACACCAGTAGATTCCTGCAGGCACTGGTGTGCATAACAAGTAGGTATGGACATCTGTTTCCGATGGTTTGCAACCATCAATATTTTTCTCGCGATGTTAGTGTTTTCAACGTTCGATGGTGGCTTTCCAATGGTAGCCACCATCGAATGGTGTGGATGTGTTAGCCATTTTATGTTAAAATGCAGATGAATTCAGCTGTTTAACATCGGGAATGGCCACAGGTTGCTTTTGCACATGTGCAAACAGGTTTTTTTGCGCAAGTAAAATGAATACTTTTTCCATATAATTCTTCTAATACGATGGTTAGTTACTATCGCTTCGAAAGTTTAGATGGCGGAAGCCCAACCATAATTTGGTGCTGGAGTTACAATGTCCATCCCTACCATGAAGCAGCCCTGGCATGTGGTGCGCGGGCGGGCACAACAAGGGGGTGTAGCCACAACTGAAGGGAGTTTGCCACGAGTCAAGGTGGGATGGCTTTGCGGCACGTCCTCATCTATCTTTATGCCGGCTACTAGCGGGTGGTGGGGCTGGAGGTGGGGTGGGCGTTCGAACAGAGAGCCGGGAGGCTGCGCTGAACTGCCAGCCCCGCTCTCTATGTGGCCAGACCAGCCCAACAGGCCATTGGCCCTTCTGGCATTTGCCAGGAGTGCAAGATGGCCAGTCCGACCCTGAGTAGGTCAGTTGTCTCCCAGCAACATAAATGAACCCTGTGGTCAGTTGTTAATAGGGACATTGTCCCCCTTTGCATCGCTGCTTCGTGCACCAAGCATGGTGGGCCGAGTAAGCTGCTGAAAGGGATACTCTACTGAATTTGGCTAAACCTCTTCCCCACACACCCCAGTACCCAGGCCCTTGTCAGCTTTTGATGGCCCTTATCGCAAACAACTACTTGATGACACTGAGTACAAGCTTGATGACATTAAAGAAGACTCTGCTAGATACATTCTGCTGGAGAGTGTACCTACAGTATGCCAGTCTCCCTACCAGTGCTGCTTCTGCGCGCTGTCAGGGAGCTACTCATCGCTTCCGGGGTCGCAGCGGCTGCGTGTGATGTCACGCAGCCGCCGCGGCCCACCTCCAGCACGGTCCGGGCACGCCTGAGTTGCTTGGACCACACCCCCAAAACGGCAGCCAGATGCCGCCGCCCCGCCCCGCGACCACCTCTGCCTGTCAATCAGGCAGCGGCGATTGCTGGGCAGAGATGCCGATCGCATCTTTGGCATGCGCCGGCGCATGCACAGTTCAGACCTGGTCGCCCACTGTGCGAAGAATGCACAGCAGCGATCAGGTCTGATTTAGGCCCTTTGTGTGCCCTTAAAGCACATTAGCTTAGTACTCTTTCACCTATCCCTATATATCACCTATTCCGTCACATGAAAACATCAAACGTTATGAGTTGTGTATAGATTGTCCTCATTCCACTTCTGTTTTTGCTCCTGGACTTCCCACTTCATTTATGATTCTCTTCAATTAATTAGATCTCAGGCTCTGCAATCATAAATTAAGGGGGAAGTCCAGGAGCGGAGAATTTTGTACACAGTGGAAGGGGCCATTTTGGAGAGTCTGAACCTATTTTTCCCTTTTTGATGTAACTCAGTGACTATTCCTGTTACTATCACCTAGGGCCAGAGCCTGTTTGATCAGATGTGTCTCCTGGATGCCTTGGAATCTTTTACACGCGCTACAGAGATCCAGCCGCAGAACAGACAGTATCACATGCGCAGGTGAGACAGCAAGATAGTCTGTCTCTGTATTGGCAGATTGGGGCCCTGCACAGCTCTGTTTGGCAGTCACCTATCCACCTGTATTTCACAAATAACATCTGTGTGGTTGCTGCCTGTTCTGAGTCTGTTGTGCTGCCTGTTTCCTGACAGCATCTGTTGCCTTGCCGCCTTGGGAAGATATACAGACTGCATCCGTTTGCTCAACAAACAGCTGGAAGAGGAACAAGGCAATCCTGAGCTATACATTGTGCGTGCCAGGCTGTATGATAGCATCAACAAGGTAACATCATGACAGCGGCCATATTGGTATATACTATCAGATTTTCTGGCGTCAGTACCATACAACCTATACAGTATAATTATACATTATAATATTCTCAGGCCAAGGGTTTAATAGGAAGATGGTTCATCAAGAAAAGTATGGGTGGCCTTGAATTCTACAGGGTATTTCATCCCAGTCCACCAGCCGACCGTTCACCCATCCCCTTATTATGTAAGCTCTAACAGGCAGGGCCCTCCTTCCTCTTGTTACTCCCTTAGCACCTATCCATGCCACCTGTGCTCCTTATCTTTTCTCTCCAGGTGCATTCATCCAGCTGCTCTGATATCATACACTACCTCAGTGACTGCCTCCCATTCCTGTGACTTGCCACCGCTTGCCCCACACGTAGGGAGGCCAATCCCGGGATCGGGATCGGCGGGATCCCGGGTTTTGGGCCCAAAAATGCCGGGATTTGAATCCCGGGATTGGAGCCTCCAATCCCGGGATTCACGGGATTACATTGCGCATGTGCAGGAGGGTGGGTGTACGTAATACTACTTACTATTAGGCGGACGGCAGCCATGGAAACACGCTGAACATGACGGCACTTCAAATGTAGCGCCGGCCGCCAGCCAATCAGAGCTGGAGGACCGGCAGCCAATCAGGAGCGACTGCTGCGGCCGCTTCCCTGATTGGCTGCCGGTCCGCCAGCTCTGGTTGGCTGGTGGCCGGCGCTTCATTTGAAATGCCGCCGCGTTCAGTGTGTCCATGGCTGCCGCCCGCCTAATGGTAAGTAGTGTTACTTACACCCGCCCTCCCTCCTTGCAGTGCTCTCCAACAGCCTCCCTTCCACACCGCTACCTGCATCCTCCCTCCCTCTCGCACCGCTACCTATACCCTCCCTCCCGCACCGCTACCTACACCCTCCCTCCCGCACCACTACCTACACCCTCCATCCAGCGCTGCTCCCTACACCCTTCTCCACTGCCCTTCACTGATCCCTACTGCAATCCCGGGAATCCCGGGATTGGCCTCCCTACCCACAAGATAGTGAGTAGCCCTATACTCACTCACCATGTGCCCTCCTCCCACCTAATCTATTATCCTATAGGGGATGTAATCATGTTACCGGCTGTCGGGAACCCGGCGGTCAGTGTACTGACACCAGAATCCCGACCGCTAGAAATCCCGACAGTTGGCATGCCGACTAACAGGGACTATTTACACTCGTGGGTGTCCACGACACCCATAGAGTGGGAATAGAACCTGTGGCGAGCCCGCAAGGGGCTTCGTTGCATTCGCTCCCCGCTGGCAATCTGGCGGCCGGGATCCTTGCGTCGGTATGCTGACAGCCGGGATCCCCACCGCCGGTGACCCGATCCCAACCCATTCCATAGCTGTAGGTTGTTCTTAGCTTTGCCAATTTACAATGTATTGTACTTATGTTAAGTTACACTGTTGCTATGTAGTGTATATGCCTTGTGAAGCGCTGCGGAACCTTGTGGTGCCATAAAAATAAATGATAATAATAATAGTACCTGTCCAATTAAAAGTTTTTCCTCAGCTTTTTGCTTATTTGGCTTCTAATTAACAAACTGCAGTCATAACCCTCAAATAAATACAGTTAGCAAAAACCACAGTACTAACACAGTGACGAGCAGTTAGCATACCACCCACAGCAGCGCGGTCACCCATCTGCGACCGTATGCAAATACAGACTCCTCCCGTGCGGCCGAACGTGCAAGGTCTGAGGTGCCCACTTTTAGTGCCTGTGCGCGCTGTAATACCAGTTGTGCGTGCTTCCACACCACCATCGGTAGCACCATTGAAAATGTACAGCAGCCCTATAGCAGGTGCAGTGTGTCTGGAAACCAACCGCTTACATTGACACATCTGCAACACTCCCATAACACCCACTGAACGGACCATATTTGCGTACACAACTAGCCACCTCCCAGTCATCGCCCATCACTTTCCCGCCAAATTTTTTATACCATCTGTCCCCATGGCAACAGCACCTTTGGTGTGAGCTCTCTGAACATTGTGTGCGTCTCAGAATCAGCCCCTGAATCTTTACCTGCTGCCTCCCAGTTCCTTCCTGCTTATTGCCATATTTGTTTGTTGTAGCCTGTAACACATTTATTACAGATGCCTGTCTCTGAGGGCTGCCCATGTGGCCCCTGGAGTATATTAGGTTACCTACTGTATCACCTAGGTAACAGTAACAATGGGGGTTATTCAGGTTTATTAGCAAACCAAAAAAGTAAGCAACAGGGCAAAACCATGTGTGCAGACGGGGCAGATGTAACATGTGCAGAGAGAGTTAGATTTGGGTGGGTTATTGTTCTGTACAGGGTAGATACTGGCTGCTTAATTTCTAAACTGCAATCCTGATTTCAGTTTGAACACACCCCACCCATATCTAACTCTCTCTGCACATGTTACATCTGCCCCACCTGCAGTGCACATGGTTTTGCCCAATTGCTAATTTTTTTGGTTTGCTAACAAACCTGAATAAGGCCCAAGGAAGTGATAAACCAGTGATAAGTGAAAGGTGATAAACGCACCAGCCTATCAGCTCCTAATTGTTAATTTACATATTGGAGCTGATTGGCTGTTGTGTTTATCACCTTGCACTTATCACTGGTTTATCACTTCCTTATGCCTTCTCCATGTTAATACATCTGCCCCATGGGGGTGATTCAGACCTGATCGTAGATGTGCTAAATTTAGCACATCTACGTTCAGCTTCCGTGACACGTGGGGGGACGCCCAGCACAGGCATAGTCCTCCCCGCATGTCATGCCCTACCCCATCGTACAAATACAAAAGAATCGCACAGCGGCGATGCTTTTGTTCTGTAGGAGTAGGTCCCAGGCAGCGCAGCTCCTGCGCGCTGGCAGGGAGCTACTCGTCGCTGCCCGGGTCGCAGAGGCTGCTTGTGATGTCACGCAGCTGCCGCGGCCCCCCCACAACGGTTCGGGCATGCCTGCGTTGCCCAGACTGCACCCCGTAGACAGCAGCCAAACGCCGCCAGCCCACCCCCTCCCGCCCGGGGACCGCCTCTGCCTGTCAATCAGGCAGAGGCGATTGCAGGGCTAAGACAGCCGTAGGCTGTCTGCCATGCGCCGAAGCATGCGCACTTCAGACCTGATCGCCAGCGATCAGGTCTGAATTAGCCCCCATATATGTAAGGCTTGTAGAACCTTTTGCAAAACAATGAAAAAAGTGACTGCGCTCACCATTAGTTAGTAATACAGTAGTTATCTGCTTTTTGGTAGAATCCACGAGACTTCTCCTTACCACATTAATCATTTATTAAAGTACTAGTTACCAGCCCGTTAAAATTACGAAACAACATAACCGTAATGTCAGCGCCGGCGCACATTGCTTCCTCAGGCACCATCTAGTGGCCGCCAGCACGTAAAACACTTGAATTTCCCCCATAGAGGTGATGAGCTGCGTTTGCCTTTCATTATATGGGATGATACACATGAAAATACGTAAAATGAACCTATATTAATAATGATACATATCTATATTGTATCCTATATATTAAGGTTTGTTGTCCAATTGCTACAATAGCCAGCAGACATGTCAGTGGTTACACCCGGTGAAATATTGCAGCTTGTTTAGTGTCCTTTTGTTTGTTCGCTGAGGTCATTATATACATAGGTCTACCCTTAGTAGATTATACCAGGGGGATTCCTTTGTTAGGGGGATTACCTCTAAACTGTCAGTGGGTCTCCGTTACCGCTTCCCAGTTAGATGTTTGTCAGATTCCACCACTTAATATCGGCATGTGGGCAGCTGTCCATTATGGATAAAGATCCTAATTCATGTTTGTACGTAATAGGCGATGTTCATGCAAAGGAGCAATTACCGGCAGACTGCGCATGTGCTGCGATTGCAATGCGCATGTGCCAAGGTGCCACTGAGATCCCGCTCACAACGAGGATTTCCGGGAAAAGTGACTGACAGGAAGTGACCAGTTGGAGGTATTAATGGGCGGTGGTTGGAAAAACGCAGTCATGTCATGGCCATTTTCAGGACGTGTATCTGCTGACAGCTGTAGGCTTGTACATACATAAACATGACGCCTGTGTCTGTACTGCTGTGTCCAGTCTGCATAGCCGTAGGCCTACCCTTAGCCTCAAGGTTCTGCTGTGAATGTGTACGCAGTTGCGATTGAGTTTTGCAATGTCTCCAGTGGGCAGTCATTTCTAGACTGCAGCAGCACTTGCTAACATTAACAGTTCCGTAGCCTAAAAACTCACAAACATGAATTACGCCCTGAACCTCCTGTGTATATGGGGGTCCCTGCCTCTCAGTTTATGGACGGTGGTAATTGTTGGGTCAGCTCCGCTCGATTTAAGTAGCAGTGGTTTGGAGCTCACTTAGAGAGATATATACGTAAATGGGGGTTGGGGCTGGGAGACCGGCGCTGGGGATCCTGGCGGTCAGCATACCGACCAGAATGCCGGCGGGGGGTGTTGGCAAGCGCAACAAAGCCCCTTGCGGGCTTGATGCGCTCGCCACAGGTTCTGTTCCCTCTCTATAGGTGTCGTGGACTCCCACCAGTGGGACTAGTCCTTGCAGGTCGTCAGTCTGTCTGCCGGCATTTTGATCATTCGGGATCACAGCGTCGGCATGGTGACCGCCAGGATCCCGAGCGCCGGTCACATGACCGCATCTTGTAAATGGATACAATTAGCAAGTGGATGCCTTCCTTATCGCCGCGTTTCGTTCTTTTACAGAACTTTTTCAAGATATATCTCTGTCAAGTGAGCCAGACTAGCAACTGGCTTTGCTGACTAGTAACACAATGGGTATTAGACCATTGGTATTATATATATATATAATTTGATTTCTATTATCTTTATATAACGCCGGGAATAGAAGAAACCAGTGAGATCTCTGGTTTGCTTCAGTTTTTTCTTGTAGGACCTTTTGACATCATGAATGTGATTAATCAGAGATGTTCTATGACCTCCAGGCCACACTGACCTATCACGATGTACAGAAAGCTCTGGCAATGGACCCAGAGCACCGGGAAGCCCTCAGGATAAAAGAGAAACTGATGACAACAGCGGCGGAGGCGAAGGTAAAGGCTGTGAACTATGCTGTCCAGGGGCAGCTACAGGAAGCCTTGAGGAAAATCTCGTTTGCCTTAGAGAACAATCCATCATCAGCCGAGTATCACATTTTCAGGTATGAAGTCTGAATGTTAATAACGCAGATTAATATTGACCTACAGCGTGTTCTGCACGACTTGTGTCAGTCATGGGCATTTCTAGGTTGTACAGAGCATACAACAGCCCACAAACAGCTTTACAGAGCACCATTTACTCATGCTCGCACCTCCACAGGCTCCTACTGGTCAGTATTAGCTGCTATTCCCCTGGGTACTGAGAGATAGGCTTGTGTTAAATCACATCCTTTAAAGGAGACCTCGTATGTATCACCTTGTTTCATTCCAGAAAACTTCTTCCTCCCCGCAGCTAATAGAGCCACAGAATTCCTTTCCCCAGGCTGCTGCACCTGTAGAATAGTGAGAGGGGGTTTGATTGGCAAGCCTGGCATTCACTTATTGCTTATTTACGATGACAAGGCAACAGTACAGCCACCAGTATACAGAGTATACAGCATTTACTATGGCGCCTACAGTCGCCGAGTCTTAATCCAGCAAAGAGTGTACAGGACTCATTGGAGCTAGCCAACAGCGACATCTACTGGTGGCAACTGGGAGAGAACTGGTTAAGTCGCTGGAGAACTGGCATTCACTAAAACAGATTATTGTAAATAAGAGTGATACTGGGCCTATGGAATCCTGCATACTCTCCACTCTACATTACTATACTGCAGTTGTAAACCTGGAATAGATTGGTAGTCGATACAGAAGTTTCTGATCTAATTGGCGCAGTGTATGTAGAGTGCATGCAAGTGTATGTTTATTTTGACATAAATAGAATTTTTCCTGCTACATTTATCCATGTGAATTATTACTAATTTGGGGAAATAAGCAGTTTCTACAAATGGCTGTATGGGACCAGAATAACCGTTTATAGTCCCTGCACTGCATTTCGGCCTTATATACATATATATATTACACACACCTTAGTACAATTTTACTGAGTCGTGCAAGTGTCTGTCTTTGTATATTGTATTGTCTGCCTGCATAATGAGTAAGGCACCAGCAAAATCTAAAAAGCAGTTTCACTGCAATGTCTGTAAGAGTGTGTTACCGGATGGATCTACCACATGTACAGTATGTTTTGTGAATTCAGCTACGAATCTAGTATTCACTGATCAAGTAATTTTTGATATTTCAGGGGTACAGTGTACGCCAGGCTGAAGGATTTCAGTGCAGCAGTGGATGACTTTGTCCAGGCCATGCAGCTTTGCAGTGCAGAGAGTGGTGACGGCAGGCAAGGCTTGCAGCTGTATACCGAGGCAGAGAAGCAGTTACTGCTCACCTACAATAACTTTGCTGTGCATTGCTACATGAAGGGTTTCTACCAGGAGGGGGTGCTGTTACTGAACAAAGCTCTGAAGGGGGAAAGGAACAAGAAGGAGCTTTATATCAACCGGGGAGGTGAGTGCACTCAAGTTAGCTGCATTGCTCGCTTGGATCAAAGTACAGATCATCACCCATTTGCAGAGTTACATCTGTGCAGCCAGAACGCCTCTATCCCTCTGCTTGTGGATAGTCATCAGCACTATCAGCACGCATTGCACTAACCCTGTACCTGGTGCTAGTGAGCTGTCTGAAATCAGATGGATCTCTGTGTACGCTGACCTCAGCATAGGCCTCCTACAACCCCTTAGCCTATATATTGCCGCCCAGTTACACACCATTCTGCCAAAGTGGCGATGTGGCCGAGCTGCCTATGAGTCCCGTAGTTGCTCCTGGTTGGTTACACACAGCTCAGGTACATGCACAGTGGGACAAATCGCAAGATCCATGTGCAAAACGGACAAGCGACACCTGTGCATCAGCCCAACGTATAGATGCACCAGATCACTGGGAACTATTTTATAATGGTGGCAAGTATGTACGGAGAGACCAAGCTCAGATATACTTTCCCACACTGCGACTAGTCTGTGGGAGCAGAGCTTTTTGCCCTATTTCCAAACTCTGGCATTGGCTGCCAGGTGAAGGCAGCCTATGGTACTCCAGCTGCTGTGGAACTACAAATCCAAGCATGCCCTGCCACAGGTGTTCTGTTATTATATGCTAAAACTGTGGCTGGGCAGGCTGGGATATGTGGCTTCACAGCAGCTGGAGTACCACAGGTTGCCTACTCCTGCCTTAGACAATGCTCTAGTAAACTGGAAGAAGATTGGTTGCTTTCCTTGTTACCTGTGTATCCCAGTGAGTCTAGCAGGCTAATGTAAGCCATGTGTCTATCTGTTTTTAACAGATTGCCTTTTCCAGCTGGGTGAGCTGGCCTTTGCCCTGGCGGATTATCAGCAGGCGCTGGAGCTGGATGAGGGAGATTGGGGTATACGGATCCGTGTGGCGAAGCTACTGGATGAGATGGGATTGCAGGCTCAGCAGCTGAGGTGGGCAGTGATACAGGGCACCTACACTGTGACTGGGTTACAGCACAAGCACTAAGCACCCTGTCCTCTTACAGGCAGTACCAGCAGGCTGAACGCCACTTCTCAGAAGCCATCTTGAAACATCCACTCCTTCCTCAGCTGTATCTCCACAGAGCCCGGCTGAGACGCAGCCTGCGGAACAACATGGATGCGCAAGAAGATGCGGTCATATCCATTCTACTGAACCCCAGGAGTGATGAGGTACGTTACTCCTAGTAGATGACAGCACCATGTGAAACAGCGACACTAAAAGTATCTAGTGATAATCTGTATAAAGGGGTATTTCTCTAACGTCCTAGAGGATGATGGGGACTCCGTAAGGACCATGGGGAATAGACGGGCTCCGCAGGAGATAGGGCACTTTAAGAAAGCTTTGGATTCTGGGTGTGCACTGGCTCCTCCCTCTATGCCCCTCCTCCAGACCTCAGTTTTTACACTGTGCCCAGAGGAGAATGGGTGCACTGCAGGGAGCTCCCCTGAGTTCTTTGCCTAGAAAGCATTTTTGTTTGGATTTTTTCTGTATTTTTACAGGGAGCACTGCTGGCAACAGGCTCCCTGCATCGAGGGACTGAGGAGAGAGGGGCAGACCTACTTAAATGATAGGCTCTGCTTCCTCGGCTACTGGACACCATTAGCTCCAGAGGGGGTGAACACAGGTTCGTCCTGGGCGTTCACTCCCAGAGCCGCGCCGCCGTTCTCCTCACAGAGCCAGAAGAAACGAAGTCAGAAGACGTTTCAGGCGGCAGAAGCCTTCAGATCTTCACTGAGGTAACGCACAGCACTGCAGCTGTGCGTCATTGCTCCGCTACACCTCACACACTCCGGTCACTGTAAGGGCGCAGGGGGGGCGCCCTGGGCAGCAATATAAACACCTCTCTTATGGCAAAAGACTATATACATGTACAGGTGGGCACTGTACATGTATATAAAAGAGCCCCCACCATATTTTAGTACGTTTGAGCGGGACAGAAGCCCGCCGCCGAGGGGGCGGGGCTTCTCCCTCAGCACTCACCAGCGCCATTTTCTCTCCACAGCACCGGGAGGAAGCTCCCCGGACTCTCCCCTGCTTGATACACGGTGAAAGAGGGTTTTAAAGTAGAGGGGGAGCACATATTTGGCGATTATACATTACAGCAGCGCTACTGGGTAAACATTCTGTGTTTTTTCCTGGGTCATATAGCGCTGGGGTGTGTGCTGGCATACTCTCTCTCTGTCTCTCCAAAGGGCCTAAGGGGGAACCTGTCTTCAGATAAGAGATTCCCTGTGTGTGTGGAGTGTGTCGGTACGTGTGTGTCGACATGTCTGCGGTAAAAGGCTCTCCTAAGGAAGAGATGGAGCAAATGTGTGTGTGTGGTGTCTCCGTCGACAACGCCGACACCTGATTGGATATGTGAAATTAAGTGCTAAGATGAATTTATTACTAAAGATTAGAGAACAGACAGGGAATCTACCCATGTCTGTCCCTATGTCACAGAGACCTTCAGAGTCTCACAACGCTCACTATCCAAAATAGTAGACACTGATATCGACACGAAGTCTGACTCCAGTGTCGACTACGATAATGCAAAGTACAGCCAAGACTGGCAGAAAAGTATTCAATATATGATTATTGTAATAAAAGATGTTTTGCATATCACTGATGACTCATCTGTCCCTGACACGAGGGTACACATGTTTAAGGGGAAGAAAGCTGAGGTAAATTTCCCTCCTCTCATGAAGAAAAAGAGTGGGAATCTCCAGACAAGTAGCTGCAGCTTCCCAAAAGAGAATTCTCAGGGAGTATCCTTTCCCTAATGGGGCCAGGGTACGATGGGAATCTTCCCCTAGGGTGTACAAGGCATTGACACGCTTACCCAAAAAGGTAGCGCTGACTTAACAGCTATCCTCAGGGATCCTGCAGATAGCATGCAGTAAAAGTACTTTGAAGTCCATTTACACACATTCTGGTACACTACTCAGACAGGCGATTGTGTCGGCATGGGTTTATAGCGCTGTAGCAGCGTAGAGAGATACCTTATCAGCGGAGATTGAAACCCTAGATAAGGATGCCATGTTATTGTCTCTAGTGTGTATATATATATATATATATATATGTAAAAGATGTTGTCTTATATATATATATTAGACATGCCCATAGAGATGTTAGTCTACTGGGTTCTAGAGTCAACGCTATGTCGATTTCTGCTAGACGTATCCTGTGGAACATGCAATGGACAGGTGATGCCGACTAAAAGAGGCATATGGAGGGTTTACCTTACAAGGCTGAGGAATTGTGTGGAGAAGGGCTCTCGGACCTGGTCTCCACAGCTATAGCTGGTAATTCTGATCTTTTGCCTTATATTCCCTCACAGACTAAGAAAGCACGACATTATCAAATACAGTCCTTTCGGTCGCAGAATAGCAAGAAAGTATGAGGAGCGTCCTTTCTTACCAGAGGTAAGGGCACGGGGCACAGCTAGTTCCCAGGAACAGAAGTCCTCCCCGGCCTCTACTACATCCACCGCATGACGCGGGAGCTCCGCTAAGGGAGTCCGCCCTAGGGGGAGCACGTCTTCGACTCTTCAGCCACATCTGAGTTCACTCACAGGTGGATCCCGGGGCAATAAAAATTGTTCTCAGGGTTACAAAGGAATTCGAAAGGTGCCTCCTCGCCGGTTTTCCTTATCGGACCTACCGGCTTCTCCCCCAGAAGGGGAGATTATATTGAATACAATTCACACATTGTATCTCCAACAGGTGGTGCTCAAGGTTCCCCTCCTGCAACAAGGGGATATTACTCAACCTTGGCTGTAGTCCCGAATTCGTACGGTTGGTCAGACCTATTTAAAATTAAAATCTCTGAACCTATACTGGAAATGGTTCAAATTTAAAGTGGAATCGCTCAGAGCGGTCCGGGTCACATCTACAGATTCATCAGTTGATCACCCTCTCCCCCAGGGCCAAGGTATCTCTCCTGTGGTGGCTGCAGGGTGCTCACCTTCTATAGGGCCGCAGGTTCGGCATTCAGGACTGGATCTTGGTGACCACGGACGCGAGCCTCCGAGGTTGGGGAGCAGTCACACAGGGAAAAATACAATTTCCAAGGTTTTTGGTCAAGTCAAGAGACTTGTCTTCACATCTTGGAACTAAGGGCCATATACAACGCCCTACGTCAGGCGGAGACCCTACTTCGCGACCAACCGGTTCTGATCCAGTCAGACAACTTCACCGCCGTAGCTCATGTAAACCGCCAAGGCGGCACAAGGAGCAGAGTGGCGATGGCGGAAGCCACCAGAATTCTTCGCTGGGCGGAGAATCATGTAAGCGCACTGTCAGCAGTGTTCATTCCGGGAGTGGACGACTGGGAAGCAGACTTCCTCAGTGGACAGGACCTACGTCCTGGAGAGTGGGGACTTCATCAGGAAGTCTTAGCACAGATTGCAATTCGTTGGAGACTGCCACTGATAGACATGATGGCGTCCCGCCTCAACACAAAGCCGCAGAGTTATTGCGCCAGGTCAAGAGACCCTCAGGCAGTAGCTGTGGATGCCCTAGTGACACCGTGGGTGTTCCAGTCGGTCTATGTGTTTACTCCTCTTCCTCTCATACCCAAGGTGTTGATGATAATAATAAGAAGAGGAGTGAGAACAATTCTCATTGTTCCAGATTGGCCACGGAGGACCTGGTATCCAGATCTACAGGAAATGCTCACAGAAAATCCGTGGCCTATTCCTCTAAGACAGGACCTACTGCAGCAGGGGCCCTGTCTGTTCCAAGTCTTACCGCGGCTGCGTTTGACGGCATGGCGGTTGAACGCAGGATCCTAGTGGAAAAGGGTATTCCGGAGGAGGTCATTCCTACCCTAATTAAGGCTAGGAAGGAAGTGACATCGAAACATTATCACCGGATATGGCGAAAATGTGTTTCCTGGTGTGAGGCCAGGAATGCTCCTACGGAGGAATTCCTTTTGGGCCGTCTGCTTCACTTCCTTCATACTGGAGTGAATTTGGGCCTGAAATTAGGATCGATAAAGGTTCAAATTTCGGCCTTATCCATTTTCTTCCAAAAAGAATTGCCTTCTCTTCCTGAAGTACAAACGTTTGTGAAGGGAGTACTGCATATTCAGCCTCCTTTTGTACCGCCGGTGGCGACTTGGGACCTTAACGTGGTGTTACGGTTCCTTAAGTCACATTGGTTTGAACTACTTAAGACAGTGGAGTTGAAATATCTCACCTGGAAGGTGGTCATGTTGTTAACCTTGGCTTCGGCTAGGCGAATTGCGGAATTGGCGGCTTTATCACCTAAAAGCCCCTATCTGATTTTCCATATGGACAGAGCGAAATTGCGGACCCGTCCTCAATTCCTTCCTAAGGTGGTCTCATCCTTTCATATGAACCAACCTTTTGTCGTGCCTGTGGCTACGCGTGAATTGGAGGATTCCGAGTCCCTTGATGTGGTCAGGGCTTTGAAAATTTACGTGGCCAGAACGGCTAGGATCTGACAAACAGAAGCACTGTTTGTCCTGTATGCAGCCAACAGGGTTGGTGGCCCTGCTTCTAAGCAGACTATTGCTCGCTGGATCTGTAACACGATTCAGCAGGCGCATTCTACGGCAGGATTGCCGTTACCTAAATCGGTTAAGGCCCATCACTAGGAAGGTGGGCTCTTCTTGGGCGGCTGCCCGAGGGGTCTCGGCACTACAGCTGTGCCGAGCTGCTACTTGGTCGGGGTCAAATACCTTTGCAAAGTTCTATAAGTTTTATACCCTGGCTGAGGAGGACCTCCTGTTTGCTCAATTCGGTGCTGCAGAGTCATCCGCACTCTCCCGCCCGGTTGGGAGCTTTGGTATAATCCCCATGGTCCTTACGGAGTCCCCAGCATCCTCTAGGACGTTAGAGAAAATAAGATTTTACTTACCGGTAAATCTATTTCTCGTAGTCCGTAGAGGATGCTGGGCGCCCGTCCCAAGTGGGGACTTCTTCTGCATGACTTGTATTTAGTTATTGCTTACATAAGGGTTATGTTGTAGTTTCATCGGTTTGGCCGAGACTATATTGTTTGTTCATACTGTTAACGGGGTAGTTTATCACAAGTTATACGGTGTGATTGGTGTGGCTGGTATGAATCTCGCCCTTAGATTTACAAAAATCCTTCCTCCTACTGTCCATCTCTTCTGGGCACAGTTTCCCTAACTGAGGTCTGGAGGAGGGGCATAGAGGGAGGAGCCAGTGCACACCCAGAATCCAAAGCTTCCTTAAAGTGCCCTATCTCCTGCGGAGCCCGTCTATTCCCCATGGTCCTTACGGAGTCCCCAGCATCCTCTACCGACTACGAGAAATAGATTTACCGGTAAGTAAAATCTTATTTTTTGTTCTGAGGAAACCAACATGGTGGATGGATAGTTCTAAAATTGTTGAGATATTTCTTCACTTAGACCTATGGTTATGGAAGATGCTGACTAGGAATCCAGTTAATCTACCAGTATGTTTTTGGTGTGTTGGGGAAACCTACGCAAACACTGGGAGAGCATACAAACTCCCCACAAATAGACCATGGGGTACATTTACTAAGATGGGAGTTCTATTTGAGATGGGATGTTGCCCATAGCAACCAATCAGATTCCAGGTATTATCTTCTAGAAGGTGCTAGATAAATGAAAAGTAGAATCTGATTGGTTGCTATGGGCAACACCCCAACTTAAATAGAACTCCCATCTTAGTAAATTTACCCCCATGACTGAGAATTGAACTCATGACCTCAGTGACCTCAGTGCCATTAGGCAGTAATATTGACCATTAAGCCACCATGCTGATATAAAGCAGCCATTCCAGTGACCAGGTGTGACAGGGAGTTATTGGCTTAATAGGTGGGTGTCCACAGAGCTGTAAAGTCATGTGATGCGCCCCACAGCAACCATACTGTCCCCTGGATACGAGAAGGGGACCATATACTGCAGATGCATTGTGTTTTCTTAACAATTGCCTGAAGATAGAAAGGATTGCAGGTTGTAGTAAAACGTGTCTCACAAGAAAAGTTTGATGCAAGACAGGGTGGTTACGTGTGATCACTTTGTTGCCAAACGGTTCCCACCCCAAAGAGCGCAATTTCACAGAAAGACAGAGCCTGACAAGTTGCATCTGAATCAGAAGAGTACGGACATACGCAAAGGTCAGCGTAATCACTTCTGCGCTCTATGCAAAATCTCGCCGTTAGCCTCCATGCACAGAGATCTGCCCCACTCTGACTCCAGTGGGACTATTATCAAACGCAGATGATTTCACAATTCCTATAATATATATTCTCCCCAGTATGTAGTAATTACAACAGAGTACTGCTTTCATTTATAAGAGTAATAGTAGTAGTAACGCAAAGGTTTCTCTTTTATTATGTATTTTTCTGCAGCGGGGTACACTGGGATTCCACAGGGAATACATCGGGGTGTAGAGTTGGATCTTGATCCGAGGCACCAACAGGCTAAAGCTTTGACTGTTCCCAGGATGCAGTGCACTGCCTCCTCTATAACTCCGCCTCCAGGCACTGGAGCTCAGTTTTTTAAGTTGGTGCCTGCAGAGCAGGTCACTAACAGGTGGGGCTAGGCAGCCCTGAAAAGAGCTTTTTAAGAAGACTTCAAGGGCTGCAGCACTGTTTATGTCTGTCTGACATTCTGTGCTGAGGCTCCATCACCTCCCCAGCAGCGCTGCATACTCCCGCTGCCGGGTTCCCGGGTACTTGCAGCGGAGGCGCACCGGTCATCAGGCACACAACCGCTGACGCTCTCCAGGATCACGTGGCTGCACATCAGGGAGGAGGTAAGAGGGTCCCCAGGTGGGACCCGCCGGTTAGTCGCGGTCCTGGGAGACGGACCGCGCCGCTGGCGTGGACACTGTACTGCACAGGGACCTCACTATATCCACCAGGGCAAGGGAGCACAGTTCGGATTTACTAAAATCTGTTTTATATAGGCTCCACAGTACCTAGTGGTGAGGACCAGCATAGGGGATAAGGCGCTGACCTGTAGCCCCTCCCCCAGCTCCGGGCGCCATCTGCTGCTGGTGTTCCCGCCCTGGAGCTGCATTTCACTCTCCCTCACTCCCTGAAGAGATTTTGGCGCCATCTTCACTACTAGCTGGGCTGATCTCCGGGACTGCAGGGCTCTGTCTCCTCTGTAAAGCCGCCTGTCTCCTCAGCGCTGTGCTTTTACAGGCACTTAAGTATTCTACATGTCATTTAAACAGTGTTAGTTAAGAACAAGTGTACTGCTATGTGAATATTTAGTACAAGTATTCTGTTATATACATCCAGTATCTACTGTGCATTGTTATATCTATATTCATATATATTTGTTTGTAGTTTTACTAGTCCAGTGCAGTTTTATTGTTTTATCTGTAATAACATCTGCATTGTACCTGTGACTGAGTGTGCCTGTAGCTGTTGTGTGGGTTTCATTCTAATGTATCACACATATTGCTATCACTATATTCTGTGCCCTGAGGGGCTAAGTGCGTCAGGGTCCCATATATATACAGTTGTGGCCAAAATTGCGGACACTTTTTGAAATTTGAATGTTTCTCATACGTCCTAGAGGATGCTGGGAACTCCAAAAGGACCATGGGGTATAGACGGGATCCGCAGGAGACATGGGCACACTATAAGACTTTGAATGGGTGTGAACTGGCTCCTTCCTCTATGCCCCTCTTCCAGACCTCAGTTAGACTCTGTGCCCAGAGAGACTGGACATACACTAGGGGAGCTCTCCTGAGTTTCTCTGAAAAGACTTTATGTTAGGTTTTTTATTTTCAGGGAGACCTGCTGGCTACAGGCTCCCTGCATCGTGGGAGTGAGGGGATAGAAGCAGACCTACTTCTTCTGAGTTCAAGGGCTTTGCTTCTTAGGCTACTGGACACCACTAGCTCCAAAGGGTCTGATCACTTGGTTCGCCTTGCTGCTCGTTCCCGGGGCCGCGCCGTCACCCCCCTCACAGAGCCAGAAAAAAGAAGCCGGGTGAGTATTAGAAGAACAGAAGACTTCAGTGATGGCAGAAGACTTCAGAGTCTCGGAGGTAACGCGCAACGGTCACGCTGCGCGCCATTGCTCCTACACACAAGCGGCACTACAAGGGTGCAGGGCGCAGGGGGGGCGCCCTGGGCAGCAATATACCTCATAAAATAAGCCTGGCAAAGATGTATACAGTGCATAGACACTGTATACGGACCCCTGCCAGTATAAAAATGTAAAAAGATAGCGGGGCTGAAGCGCGCCGAGAAGGGGGCGTGGCTTAGCCCTCACAACTCTATACAGCGCCATTTTCTCCTCACAGAGATGCTGGGCCCGCCAAAACACTGTTAAACACCTAACAGTGTAAATTGAGGGGGGGCACAGTTATTTAGTGCATTATAGGGTCAACCATGAAGCACTGTATATATATATATATATATATATATATATAGTACCTTGTTGCCCCGGCACTCCAAATATCCACTCGGGGATATGTCTCGCTCCGGTGCCTTCCTCCGTGGAGAGCTTTGGTGAGGCCCCCCAGGATATGGCGGTCACAAACGAGGCGGCACTCAGAGGCTGTCACAAATTCTTGTAATAGTGCAAACAGAGAAATGATTTCTCTGTTTGCACTATTACAAGAATTTGTGACAGCCTCTGAGTGCCGCCTCGTTTGTGACCGCTATATATATATATATATATATACAGGGATAAATATCAGGAGCACTCACCAGTCTTCATAAGCCTTTTTTATTAGCAGCATCAGAAAATCAGCATTGGGGTATCAACGTTTCGGTCACATGTGGGGACCTTTGTCAAGATCACAAGCCAGTGTGAGTAACCCACATTTATACCCATATAGCCCTCCCCTTCATTAAGTAATAAGAAACACCTGTGTTATAATCAAAAGTATACAAAAAGCTTTGAATATATCAGCACAAACAACACTTATCATAACAAAACAACATATATAGACATACACCACAATTATATTAAAATCAATGTGTAAAACTCACAGTAATATACTCAGGCAGCATAGCAGTGCGGTTTGCGTTCCACTGCGTCGTACTTCCGGTATTTGGAACGCATCTTCCGGTCACATGACCGGAAGTGCATGATACTACAGAGTAAAGCATCAGGAAAGCGTCCCCATGGCAACCCAAGCTTTCTAATACATATAGGACACTTCAGTGCCACAATATTAGTCTTCCAAAGCCAGAAGTACATACACAGATGCCTATAGTATGTTAGCCAGTGATGTAACATTATATACAGTATCATATTTTCTCTAACGTCCTAGTGGATGCTGGGGACTCCGAAAGGACCATGGGGAATAGCGGCTCCGCAGGAGACTGGGCACAAAGTAAAAGCTTTAGGACTAGCTGGTGTGCACTGGCTCCTCCCCCTATGACCCTCCTCCAAGCCTCAGTTAAGATTTTGTGCCCGAACGAGAAGGGTGCAATCTAGGTGGCTCTCCTGAGCTGCTTAGAGTAAAAGTTTAAATAGGTTTTTTTATTTTCAGTTAGTACTGCTGGCAACAGGCTCACTGCATCGTGGGACTAAGGGGAGAAGAAGCGAACTCACCTGCCTGCAGAGTGGATTGGGCTTCTTGGCTACTGGACATTAGCTCCAGAGGGA
Source organism: Pseudophryne corroboree (assembly GCF_028390025.1). Taxonomy (NCBI): domain Eukaryota; kingdom Metazoa; phylum Chordata; class Amphibia; order Anura; family Myobatrachidae; genus Pseudophryne; species Pseudophryne corroboree. Next base: position 71,553,786 of record NC_086451.1, read on the forward strand.
CGATCACAGGTTCAGCCTGGATGGGTCCCGGAGCCGCGCCGCCGGCCCCCTTACAGAGCCAGAAGAGCGAAGAGGTCCGGAAAAATCGGCGTCAGAAGACGTTCCTGTCTTCAAATAAGGTAGCGCACAGCACCGCAGCTGTGCGCCATTGCTCTTAGCACACTTCACACTCCGGTCACTGAGGGTGCAGGGCGCTGGGGGGGAGCGCCCTGAGACGCAATAAAACACGGTTTAAACCTTATATGGCTAAAGAAATGCATCACATATAGCTCCTGGGCTATATGGATGCATTTAACCCCTGCCAGTTTTCCTAAAAAAAGCGGGAGAAAAGGCCGCCGTGAAGGGGGCGGAGCCTATCTCCTCAGCACACAAGCGCCATTTTCCCTCACAGCTCCGCTGGAAGGACGGCTCCCTGACTCTCCCCTGCAGTCCTGCACTACAGAAACAGGGTAAAACAAGAGAGGGGGGGCACTATTTGGCAGTTAATATAAATACAGCAGCTATAAAAGGGAGAAACACTTATATAAGGTTATCCCTATACAGATATAGCGCTCTGGTGTGTGCTGGCAAACTCTCCCTCTGTCTCCCCAAAGGGCTCGTGGGGTCCTGTCCTCTATCAGAGCATTCCCTGTGTGTGTGCTGGGTGTCGGTACGATTGTGTCGACATGTATGAGGAGGAAAATGATGTGGAAGCGGAGCAATTGCCTGTTTTAGTGATGTCACCCCCTAGGGAGTCGACACCTGACTGGATGGTCGTATTTAAGGAATTACGTGACAATGTCAGCACTTTGCAAAAAACTGTTGACGACATGAGACAGCCGGCGAATCAGTTAGTGCCTGTCCAGGCGTCTCAAACACCGTCAGGGGCTCTAAAGCGCCCGTTACCTCAGATGGTCGACACAGACCCAGACACGGATACTGACTCCAGTGTCGACGGTGAGGAGACAAACGTAATGTCCAGTAGGGCCACACGTTACATGATCACGGCAATGAAGGAGGCGTTGAACATTTCTGACACTACAAGTACCACACAAAAGGGTATTATGTGGGGTGTGAAAAAACTACCCGTAGTTTTTCCTGAATCAGATGAATTGAATGAGGTGTGTGATAAAGCGTGGGTTTTCCCCGATAAAAAACTGCTGATTTCTAATAAATTATTGGCACTATACCCTTTCCCGCCAGAGGTTAGGGCGCGTTGGGAAACACCCCCTAGGGTAGATAAGGCGCTCACACGCTTATCAAAACAAGTGGCGTTACCGTCTCCCGATACGGCCGCCCTCAAGGAACCAGCTGATAGAAGGCTGGAAAATATCCTAAAAGGTATATACACACATACTGGTGTTATACTGCGACCAGCAATCGCCTCAGCCTGGATGTGCAGCGCTGGAGTGGCTTGGTCGGATTCCCTGACTGAAAATATTGATACCCTGGATAGGGACAGTATATTATTAACTATAGAGCATTTAAAGGATGCATTACTATATATGCGAGATGCACAGAGGGATATTTGCACCCTGGCATCAAGAGTAAGTGCGATGTCCATTTCTGCCAGAAGAGGGTTATGGACGCGACAGTGGTCAGGTGATGCGGATTCCAAACGACATATGGAAGTATTGCCGTATAAAGGGGAGGAGTTATTTGGGGTCGGTCTATCGGACCTGGTGGCCACGGCAACGGCTGGAAAAATAAGAATTTACTTACCGATAATTCTATTTCTCGTAGTCCGTAGTGGATGCTGGGGACTCCGTCAGGACCATGGGGAATAGCGGGCTCCGCAGGAGACAGGGCACATCTAAAAAGCTTTTTAGGTCACATGGTGTGTACTGGCTCCTCCCCCTATGACCCCCCTCCAAGCCTCAGTTAGGTACTGTGCCCGGACGAGCGTACACAATAAGGAAGGATCTTGAATCCCGGGTAAGACTCATACCAGCCACACCAATCACACCGTACAACTTGTGATCTGAACCCAGTTAACAGTATGATAACAAAACGAAGTAGCCTCTGAAAAGATGGCTCACAACAATAGTAATAACCCGATTTTTGTAACAATAACTATGTACAAGCATTGCAGACAATCCGCACTTAGGATGGGCGCCCAGCATCCACTACGGACTACGAGAAATAGAATTATCGGTAAGTAAATTCTTATTTTCTCTAACGTCCTAGTGGATGCTGGGGACTCCGTCAGGACCATGGGGATTATACCAAAGCTCCCAAACGGGCGGGAGAGTGCGGATGACTCTGCAGCACCGAATGAGAGAACTCCAGGTCCTCCTTAGCCAGAGTATCAAATTTGTAAAATTTACAAACGTGTTCTCCCCTGACCACGTAGCTGCTCGGCAAAGTTGTAATGCCGAGACTCCTCGGGCAGCCGCCCAGGATGAGCCCACCTTCCTTGTGGAATGGGCATCTACATATTTCGGCTGTGGCAGGCCTGCCACAGAATGTGCAAGCTGAATTGTACTACAAATCCAGCGTGCAATAGACTGCTTAGAAGCAGGAGCACCCAGCTTGTTGGGTGCATACAATATAAACAGCAAGTCAGACTTTCTGACTCCAGCCGTCCTAACTATATATATATATATATATATATATATATATATATATTTTTAGGGCCCTGACAACGTCTAGTAACTTGGAGTCCTCCAAGTCCCTAGTAGCCGCAGGCACCACAACAGGTTTGTTTCAGGTGAAAACGCTGACACCCCTTTAGGAAGAAACTGGAGACGAGTCCCAGTTCTGCCCTGTTCAAATGGAAAATTTTAATATGGGCTTTTGTAAGACAAAGCCGCCCATTCTGACAATCGCCTGGCCAAGGCCAGGGCTAACACATGGTCACTTCCCATGTGAGATATTGGTCAACAGCATGGTCACTTTCCATGTGAGATATTTCAAATCCACAGATTTGAGCTGTTCAAACCAATATGATTTTAAGAAATCCCAACACTATGTTGAAACCTCACGGTGCCCCTAGAGGCACAAAAAAGCTGTATATGCAATACACCCTTTACAATCTGAACTTCAGGAACTGAAGTCAATTCTTTCTGGAAGAAAATCTACAGGGCCGAAATTTAAATGTTAATGAACCCCAATTTGAGGCCCAAAACACTCCTGTTTTCAGGAAGTGTAGAAATCGACCTAGTTGAATTTCCGTCGTGGAGCCTTCCTGGCCCCACCCACGCAACATATTTTCACCACATGTGGTGATGACGTTGTGCGGTCACCTCCTTCCTGGCTTTGACCAGGGTAGGTATGACCTCTTATGGAATGCCTTTTTTTCCTTCAGGATCCGGCATTCAACCGCCATGCCGTCAAACGCAGCCGCGGTAAGTCTTGGAATAGACATGGTACTTGCTGAAGCAAGTCCCTTCTTAGCTCCCCAGGCCCTTAGTCCTCTGTGAGCATTTCTTGAAGTTCCGGGTACCAAGTCCCTCTTGGCCAATCCGGAGCCACTAGTATAGTTCATACTCCTCTATGTCTTATAATTCTCAATACCTTGGTTATGAGAAACAGAGGAGGGAACACATACACTGACTGGTACACCCACGGTGTTACCAGAACATCCACAGCTATCGCCTGAAGGTCTCATGACCTGGCGGAATACCTGTCCCGTTTTTTGTTCGGGCGGGACGCCATCATGTCCACCTTTGGTCTTTGCCAACGGTCCACAATCATGTTGAAAAACTTCCCTATGAAGTTTCCACTCTCCCGGGTGGAGGTCATGCCTGCTGAGGAAGTCTGCTTCCCAGTCGTCCACTCCCGGAAAGAACACTGCTGACAGTGCTATCACATGATTTTCCGCCTAGCGAAAAATCCTTGCAGTTTTGTCACTGCCCTCCTGCTTCTTGTGCCGCCCTTTCTGTTTACGTGGGCGACTGCCGTGATGTTATCCCACTGGATCAATACCGGCTGACCTTGAAGCAGAGGTCTAGCTAAGTTTAGAACATTATAAATTTGCTCTAAGCTTATTTATGCGGAGAGAATTCTCCAGACTTAATCACACTTCCCTGGAAATTTTTTCCCTGTGTGACTGTTCCCCAGCCTCTCAGGCTGGCCTCCGTGGTCACCGGCATCCAATCCTGAATGCCGAATTTGCGGCCCTCTAGAAGATGAGCACTCTGTAATCACCACAGGAGAGACACCCTTGTCCTTGGATATAGGGTTATCCGCTGATGCATCTGAGGATGCGATCCGGACCATTTGTCCAGCAGATCCCACTGAAGAGTTCTTGCGGGAAATCTGCCGAATGGAATTGCTTCGTAATAAGCCACCATTTTTACCAGGACTCTTGTGCAATGATGCACTGACACTTTTCCTGGTTTTAGGAGGATCCCGATTAGCTCGGATAACTCCCTGGCTTTCTCCACTGGGAGAAACACGTTTTTCTGGACTGTGTCCAGAATCATCCCTATGAACAGTAGACGTGTCATCGGAAAAAGCTGCGATTTTGGAATATTTAGAATCCACTCGTGCTGTCGTAGAACTACTTAAGATAGTGCTACTCCGACCTCCAACTGTTCTCTGGACCTTGCCCTTATCAGGAAAGCGTCCATGTTTCCTTTTAAGAAAAATCATCATTCCGGCCATTACCTTGGTAAAGACCCGGGGCGCCGTGGACAACCCAAACGGCAGCGTCTGAACTGATAGTGACAGTTCTGTACCAGGAACCTGAAGTACCCTTGGTGAGAAGGGCAAATTTGGACCTGTAGGTAAGCGTCCCTGATATCCAGTGACACCATATCGTCCCCTTCTTCCTGGTTTGCTATCACTGCTCTGAGTGACTCCATCTTGATTTGAACGCTTGTATGTAAGTGTTCAAATATTTCAGATCTCACCGAGCCGTCTGGCTTCGGTACCACAATATAGTGTGGAATACTACCCCCTTCCATGTTGTAAGAGGGGTACTTTGATTATCACCTGCTGGGAATACAGCCTGTGAATTGTGTGAGGGGAAGATGTCTCGAATTTCCAATGTACACCTGGGATACTACATGTAGGATCCCGGAGCTCCCTTGCGAGTGAGCCCCCTGCGTACTGAAACTCTTGAGATGACCCCCTACCGCACCTGAGTCCGCTTGTACGGCCCCAGCGTTATGCTGCGGACTTGGCAGAAGCTGTGAGGGGCTTCTGTTCCTGGGAATGGGCTGCTTGCTGCAGTCTTCTTCCCTTTCCTCTACCCCTGGGCAGATATGACTGGCCTTTGCCCGCCTGCCCGTATGGGGACGAAAGGACTGAGACTGAAAAGACTGTGTCCTTTTTTGCCGATATGTGATTCGGGGTAACAAAAGGTGGATTTTTCAGCTGTTGCCATGGCCACCAGGTCCGATGGACCGCCCCTTTATACGGCAATACTTCCACATGCCGTCTGGAATCTGCCTCACCTGACCACTGTCGTGTCTTCGTCTGGCAGATATGTACATCACATTTACTCTTGATGCCAGAATGTAAATATCCCTCTGCGCATCACGCATATATAGAAATGCATCCTTAAAATGCTCTATAGTCAATAAAATCTTGTCCCTGTCAAGGGTATCAAAATTTTCAGTCAGGAAATCCGACCAAGCCCCCTCAGCGCTGCACCTCCAGGCTGAGGCGATTGCTGGTCGTAGTATAACACCAGTATGTGTGTATATACTGTCATGATATTTTTCAGCTTCCTATCAGCTGGCTTCTTGAGGGCGGCCGTATCTAGAGACGGTAACGCCCTGTTTTTATAAGCGTGTGAGCGCCTTATCCACCCTAAGGTGTGTTTCCCAACTCGCCCTTACTTCTGGCGGGAAAGGGTATACCGCCCATAACTTTCTATCGGAGGAACCCCACGTATCATCACACACTTCATTTAATTTATCTGATTCAGGCAAAACTACAAGTAGTTTATTCACCCCCTACAAAATACCCTTATTTGTGGTACTTGTAGTATCAGAAATATGTAACAGCTCCTTCATTGCCCTTAACATGTAACTCGTGGCCCTAAAGGAAAATTACGTATGTTTCTTCACCGTCGACACTGGGGTCAGTGTCCATGTCTGTGTCTGTCGACCGACTGAGGTAAATGGGCGTTTTTACAAGCCCCTGACGGTGTCTGAGACGCCTGGACCGGTACTAATTTGTCCGCCGGCCATCTCATGTCGTCAACCGTCTTGCAGCGTGTTGACATTATCACGTAATTCCATAAGTAGACCATCCATTCCGGTGTCGACTCCCTAGAGAGTGACATCAACATTACAGGCAATTTGCTCCGCCTCCTCACCAACATTTTCCTCATACATGTCGACACACACGTACCGACATACAGCACACACACAGGGAATGCTCTGATAGAGGACAGGACCCACTAGCCCTTTGGGGAGAGTTTGCCAGCACACACCAAAAACGCCATAAAGTATATAACAACCCTAGAAGGTGTTGTTTCTATATATGCGCTCTTAATATATAATTATATCGCCAATTTATGCCCCCCTTCTCTTTTAACCCTGTTTCTGTAGTGCAGTGCAGGGGAGAGTGGGAGCCTTCCTCACCAGCGGAGCTGATCAGGAAAATGGCGCCGTGTGCTGAGGAGAATAAGCTCCGCCCCCTTTTCGGCGGGCTTTTCCTCCCGGTTTTTTAATAACTGGCCTGGGTTAAAATACATACATATAGCCTTAATGGCTATATGTGATGTATTTATTTGCCAAATAGGTATTTATATTGCTGCCCAGGGCGCCCCCAGCAGCGCCCTGCACCCTCCGTGACCGTGTCAGTGAGCCGTGTGACAACAATGGCGCACAGCTGCAGTGCTGTGCGCTACCTCTCTGAAGACTGTGAAGTCTTCTGCCGCCTGTTTCCGGACCTCCGTTCCGCCGTCTTTCTTCAGCGTCTGTAAGGGGGATCGGCGGCGCGGCTCCGGGACGAACCCCAGGCTGACCTGTGTTCCGACTCCCTCTGGAGCTCAGTGTCCAGTAGCCTAAAACTTCAATCCTCCTGCACGCAGGTGAGTTGCAAGTCTCTCCCCTAAGTCCCTCGTTGCAGTGATCCTGTCGCCAGCAGGAATCACTGATTAGAAACCTAAAAAAAAACTTTACTAAACAGCTCCTTAAGAGAGCCATCCAGTTTGCACCCTTCTCGGACGGGCACAAAAACCTAACTGAGGCTTGGAGGGGGGTCATAGGGGGAGGAGCCAGTACACACCATGTGACCTAAAAAGCTTTTTAGATGTGCCCTGTCTCCTGCGGAGCCCGCTATTCCCCATGGTCCTGACGGAGTCCCCAGCATCCACTAGGACGTTAGAGAAATCCACCTTTTTACCCCAGGTCACCTCTCAGCAGAAAAAGACACCGTCTTTTCAAACTCAGTCCTTTCGTCCCCATAAGGGCAAGCGGGCAAAAGGCCACTCATTTCTGCCCCGGGGCAGAGGAAGGGGAAAAAGACTGCACCAGGCAGCCTCTTCCCAGGAGCAGAAGCCCTCCCCCGCTTCTGCCAAGTCTTCAGCATGACGCTGGGGCTTTACAAGCGGACTCAGGCACGGTGGGGGCCCGTCTCAAAAATTTCAACGCGCAGTGGGCTCACTCGCAAGTGGACCCCTGGATCCTGCAGGTAGTATCACAGGGGTACAAATTGGAATTCGAGACGTCTCCCCCTCGCCGGTTCCTGAAGTCTGCTCTACCAACGTCTCCCTCCGACAGGGAGGCAGTATTGGAAGCTATTCACAAGCTGTATTCCCAGCAGGTGATAATCAAGGTACCCCTCCTACAACAGGGAAAGGGGTATTATTCCACGCTGTTTGTGGTACCGAAGCCGGACGGCTCGGTGAGACCAATTTTAAATCTAAAATCCTTGAACACTTACATAAAAAGGTTCAAATTCAAGATGGAGTCACTCAGAGCAGTGATAGCGAACCTGGAAGAAGGGGACTATATGGTATCTCTGGACATCAAAGATGCTTATCTCCATGTCCCAATCTACCCTTCTCACCAAGGGTACCTCAGGTTTGTGGTACAAAACTGTCATTATCAGTTTCAGACGCTGCCGTTTGGATTGTCCACGGCACCCCGGGTCTTTACCAAGGTAATGGCCGAAATGATGATTCTTCTTCGAAGAAAAGGCGTCTTAATTATCCCTTACTTGGACGATCTCCTGATAAGGGCAAGGTCCAGGGAACAGTTAGAGGTCGGAGTAGCACTATCTCAGGTAGTGCTACGTCAGCACGGGTGGATTCTAAATATTCCAAAATCGCAGCTGATTCCAACAACACGTCTACTGTTCCTAGGGATGTTTCTGGACACAGTCCAGAAAAAGGTGTTTCTCCCGGAGGAGAAGGCCAGGGAGTTATCCGAGCTAGTCAGGAACCTCCTAAAACCAGGCTTTTCAGTGGGATCTGCTGGACAAGTGGTCCGGATCGCATCTTCAGATGCATCAGCGGATAACCCTATCTCCAAGGACAAGGGTGTCTCTCCTGTGGTGGTTACAGAGTGCTCATCTCCTAGAGGGCCGCAGATTCGGCATTCAGGATTGGGTCCTGGTGACCACGGATGCCAGCCTGAGAGGCTGGGGAGCAGTCACACAGGGAAAAAATTTCCAGGGCTTGTGGTCAAGCATGGAAACGTCACTTCACATAAATATCCTGGAACTAAGGGCCATTTACAATGCCCTAAGTCAGGCAAGGCCTCTGCTTCAGGGTCAGCCGGTGTTGATCCAGTCGGACAACATCACGGCAGGCGCCCACGTAAACAGACAGGGCGGCACAAGAAGCAGGAGGGCAATGACGGAAGTTGCAAGGATTCTTCGCTGGGCGGAAAATCATGTGATAGCACTGTCAGCAGTGTTCATTCCGGGAGTGGACAACTGGGAAGCAGACTTCCTCAGCAGACACGATCTTCACCCGGGGGAGTGGGGACTTCACCCAGAAGTCTTCCAAATGATTGTGAACCGTTGGGAAAAACCAAAGGTGGACATGATGGCGTCCCGCCTCAACAAAAAACTGGACAGATATTGCGCCAGGTCAAGGGACCCTCAGGCAATAGCTGTGGACGCTCTGGTAACACCGTGGGTGTACCAGTCAGTATATGTGTTCCCTCCTCTGCCTCTCATACCCAAGGTACTGAGAATCATAAGAAGGAGAGGTGTAAAGACTATACTCGTGGCTCCGGATTGGCCAAGGAGGACTTGGTACCCGGAAATTCAAGAGATGCTCACGGAAGACCCGTGGCCTCTACCTCTAAGAAAGGACCTGCTCCAGCAGGGACCATGTCTGTTCCAAGACTTACCGCGGCTGCGTTTGACGGCATGGCGGTTGAACGCCGGATCCTGAAGGAAAAAGGCATTCCGGATGAAGTTATCCCTACCCTGATCAAAGCCAGGAAGGATGTAACTGTGCAACATTATCACCGTATTTGGCGTAAATATGTTGCGTGGTGTGAGGCCAGGAAGGCCCCTACAGAGGAATTTCAACTGGGTCGATTCCTGCATTTCCTGCAAACAGGACTGTCTATGGGCCTCAAATTAGGGTCCATTAAGGTTCAAATTTCGGCCCTGTCAATATTCTTCCAAAAAGAACTAGCTTCAGTTCCTGAAGTTCAGACGTTTGTCAAGGGGGTACTGCATATACAGCCTCCTTTTGTGCCTCCAGTGGCACCTTGGGATCTCAATGTAGTTTTGGGATTCCTAAAATCACATTGGTTTGAACCACTCACCACTGTGGACTTAAAATATCTCACATGGAAAGTGGTAATGCTGTTAGCCCTGGCTTCAGCCAGGCGTGTCTCAGAATTGGCGGCTTTATCCTATAAAAGCCCTTACCTGATTATTCATACGGACAGGGCAGAATTGAGGACTCGTCCTCAATTTCTCCCTAAGGTGGTTTCAGCATTTCACTTAAACCAGCCTATTGTGGTGCCTGCGGCTACTAGGGACTTGGAGGATTCCAAGTTGCTGGACGTAGTCAGGGCCCTGAAAATATATGTTTCCAGGACGGCTGGAGTCAGAAAATCTGACTCGCTGTTTATCCTGTATGCACCCAACAAGCTGGGTGCCCCTGCTTCTAAGCAGACGATTGCTCGTTGGATTTGTAGTACAATTCAGCTTGCACATTCTGTGGCAGGCCTGCCACAGCCAAAATCTGTAAAGGCCCATTCCACACGGAAAGTGGGCTCATCTTGGGCGGCTGCCCGAGGGGTCTCGGCTTTACAACTTTGCCGAGCAGCTACTTGGTCAGGGGCAAATACGTTTGCAAAATTCTACAAATTTGATACCCTGGCTGAGGAGGACCTGGAGTTCTCTCATTCGGTGCTGCAGAGTCATCCGCACTCTCCCGCCCGTTTGGGAGCTTTGGTATAATCCCCATGGTCCTTTCGGAGTCCCCAGCATCCACTAGGACGTTAGAGAAAATAAGAATTTACTTACCGATAATTCTATTTCTCATAGTCCGTAGTGGATGCTGGGCGCCCATCCCAAGTGCGGATTGTCTGCAATACTTGTACATAGTTATTGTTACAAAAATCGGGTTATTATTGTTGTGAGCCATCTTTTCAGAGGCTCCTCTGTTATCATGCTGTTAACTGGGTTCAGATCACAGGTTGTACGGTGTGATTGGTGTGGCTGGTATGAGTCTTACCCGGGATTCAAAATCCTTCCTTATTGTGTACGCTCGTCCGGGCACAGTATCCTAACTGAGGCTTGGAGGAGGGTCATAGGGGGAGGAGCCAGTGCACACCAGCTAGTCCTAAAGCTTTTACTTTGTGCCCAGTCTCCTGCGGAGCCGCTATTCCCCATGGTCCTTTCGGAGTCCCCAGCATCCACTACGGACTATGAGAAATAGAATTATCGGTAAGTAAATTCTTATTATAATATTCAGCTAGCATAGTAGTATACTGTGAGTACACAATAGATGGAGTGCATCATACCAGATATCCGCATGCGTCAATGTACAGATAATCCTCCCAAAAGAAAAAAAGAAAGAAAATACATATGCATAAGCGTACAGTATGTGGGAACTCGTCTAATACTCTTCAGTCAGTCCTGGAATGGACTAGACGCAGTGAGTTAAGAATAGAGTCCAAAGGGGGACATACTCGAGTTTTCCAGATAATTCCCCTCACTGATTTTTCAAATAGATCTTACCGTACAAGAGTGGTTCAGTATCAGGACATGGTCCGGCTGTCCCTGTAACAAAAAGAAAAGAAAAAAAAAGCTGTTATTCAAGCTTTTTCGTGCTTCTGAGCCCGGACAGCTCAGTCAGAACAATCCCAAACGGATTTCTACTTAGGAAGTTGAACTGCAAGTTGGAATCTCTCAGGTCAGGGATCTCCAGCCTGTAAAGAAGTAAGACGGTTTAAATGCGGTTTCATCCGCATTAAGCTTACCTGGGTTTGCTATTCAGGATTGTCATTGTCATTTCACTGGAGTGATGACAGTGAGATGGTTTGCCTTCAATAGTAAGAGCCATTATTATTCTGTACTGGGACGCTCTCCTGACTACGGCGAGGTCTAGAAACAAGTGGTACGAATCGTTGTTTCTCTCTGACAGCTCTTCAACACAGAGAATCACTGTTGATCCCTAAGACGCAGAGGTCGGAGTTGGGAATAAGATTAGATACTGAACTGTTGAGAGTTTGTTTTTTCCAGTGGAAAGATTTGAGGATCCAGAGGCGGATCAAGTTTGCAACAGTGTAAACCCATCAATACGTTCCGTTGATGAAGAGGATGGTTGCGGCCATTCGGTGAGCAGGACAAATGCCAGAGTGGTCTTTGTGGACTAGTTGGGCATGTGGTCCGGGTATCACCTACACATGCACCGGAAAATAATCCTATTTTCCAGGACCAGGATATCTCTCCTGTGGTGACTGCACAGTTCTCACCTCCTAGAGGGACGAAGGATCGGGATCCAGGATTAGATCCTGGTGTCCATGGATACAAGTCTCCGAGGCTGGGGAGCAGTCTTTCCAGGGGAGGAATTTCCAGGGGAAAAGGTCAAGCCGCGAAGCTTGTCTGAAATAAGCATTCTTGAATTAAGAGCTATTTACAACGGAACATCTTCGTGATCTGCCCGTCTTAATTCTGTCGGACGACTTAACAGCAGTGACGTAAGTAAGCCGCTAGGGCGAAACGAGGAGCAAAGCGGCAATGGCTGAAGCCGCAAAAGTTTTCCGCTGGGTGGAAAGGCATGTAAACGCTCTATTAGCGATCTTCGTTCCGGGTGTAGACAACGGAGAAATAGTCTTCCTCAGCAGACACGATCTCCATCCAGGAGAGGGGGGTCTTCATCAAGAAGTTTCACAGAAGTGACAAGTCTTTGGGGAATTCCTCAATTAGACATTATGGCGTCTCGCCTCAACAAGAAACTTCAAGGATATTGTTCCAGGTCAAGGGACACTCAAGCAATAGCAGTGGACGCCCTCGCGATACCATGGAGATTTCAGTCGGTCTATGTGTTCCCTCCACTTTCACTTTTTCCGAAGGTGTTAAGCATAAGAAGAACAAAGTTTCAGGCGATCCTCTTTGTTCCGGTCTAGCCAAGGAGGGCTTGGTATCCAGATCTTCAAGACTTACTCATAGAAGGTCCCTGGCCTCTTCCTCTCCGAGAGGACCTGTTACAGCAAGGACCGGGCGTGTATCAAGATTTACCGCGGCTGCATTTGACCGCATGGCGGTTGAACGCCATATCCTAGCCGAAGGGGTATTTCCGGTGAAGTCCTTCAGGCTAGGAAAGGAGTAACGGCGAAGCTTTACCACCGTATTTGGAGGAAGTAGATGCCTTGGTGTGAATCCAAGAAGGCTCCTAAGGCAGAATTTCAGCTGGGTCGTTTTCTCCGTTTTTTGCAAGCAAAGGATGCAGGTCTGAAGTTAGGATCCATTAAAGTGCAGATTTCGGCCTTATCAATGTTCTTTCAAGAAGAATTGGCCGCCTTTCCAGAAGTTCAGACTTTCGTGAAAGGAGTGCTGCGCATCCAACCTCCATTTGTGCCCCCCAGTGGCACCATGGGACCTTAAGTGGTGTTGCAGTTTCTTATGTCACACTGGTTGGAACCTTTACGAGAGGTTGAGTTAAAATTTCTCGATTGGAAAGTGGTCATGCTATTGGCCTTGGCGTCCGCAAGGCGGGTGTTGGAATTAGCGGCTTTGTCTCACAAGAGCCCTATTTGATTTTCCAGGTGGATTGAATTGAGACCTCGGCAACAATTTCTGCCAAAAGTGGTTTCTGCGTTTCACAGGAACCAGCCTATTGTGGTACCTGTGACTGCTTAAGCCTTGGCTGATTCGAAGTCTCTCGATGTAGTCGGTGCTTTGAATTTTTTTTGTGTCGCCAGAACGGCCCGGATTGGAGAAACAGAGGCTCTGTTTATCCTGTAGGCTCCCAACAAATTTGGGGCCCCTGCTTCTAAGCAGATTGGTACACGCTGGATCTGTGATACGATTCGGCATGCTCTTTCTACGGCTGGATTGCCATTACAGAAGTGGTGAAGGCCCATTCTACCAGGCAGGTGGGCTCTTCTTGGGCGGATGCCCGAGGAGTCTCGGCGGTTCAAAATTCCCGAGAAGCTACTTGGTCGGGTTCAAACACTTTGCAAAGTTCTATGAGTTTGATACCCTGGCTGATGAGGACCTCATGTTTGCTCAATCGGTGCTGCAGAGTCGTCCGCACTCTCCCGCCCGGTCTGGAGCTTTGGTATAAACCCCATGGTCCTTTTGGAGTTCCCAGCATCCTCTAGGACGTATGAGAAAATAGGATTTTAATACCTACCGGTAAATCCTTTTCTCTTAGTCCGTAGAGGATGCTGGGCGCCCGTCCCAGTGCGTACTGTATCTGCAGTTATTGGTTTTGGTTACACTCCTGTGGTGTTTCTTTTCAGTCAGTCTGTTGCTGACGTTATTCCTGCCATAGCTGGCGGTATGTTATTATTGGTCGTGTTTACACACAGGTTGTGTTACATTTTCTCTATCGTCCTAGTGGATGCTGGGGTTCCTGAAAGGACCATGGGGAATAGCGGCTCCGCAGGAGACAGGGCACAAAAAGTAAAGCTTTTTCCGATCAGGTGGTGTGCACTGGCTCCTCCCCCTATGACCCTCCTCCAGACTCCAGTTAGATTTTTGTGCCCGGCCGAGAAGGGTGCAATCTAGGTGGCTCTCCTAAAGAGCTGCTTAGAAAAAGTTTAGCTAGGTTTTTTATTTTACAGTGATTCCTGCTGGCAACAGGATCACTGCAGCGAGGGACTGAGGGGAGAAGGAGTCAACTCACCTGCGTGCAGGATGGATTGGTTTCTTGGCTACTGGACATCAAGCTCCAGAGGGACGATCACAGGTACAGCCTGGATGGTCACCGGAGCCACGCCGCCGGCCCCCTTGCAGATGCTGAAATCAGAAGAGGTCCAGAATCGGCGGCTGAAGACTCCTGCAGTCTTCTAAAGGTAGCGCACAGCACTGCAGCTGTGCGCCATTTTCCTCTCAGCACACTTCACACGGCAGTCACTGAGGGTGCAGGGCGCTGGGAGGGGGGCGCCCTGGGAGGCAAATGAGTACCTATAAAGGCTAAAAATACCTCACATATAGCCCTAGAGGCTATATGGAGATATTTAACCCCTGCCTAAATTTTCTAAATAGCGGGAGACGAGCCCGCCGGAAAAGGGGCGGGGCCTATCTCCTCAGCACACGGCGCCATTTCCTCTCACAGCTCCGCTGGTCAGGACGGCTCCCAAGTCTCTCCCCTGCACTGCACTACAGAAACAGGGTAAAACAGAGAGGGGGGGGCACATTTATGGCGATATTTTGATATAACAAAGCAGCTATAAGGGAGCACTTATTATAAGGCTATCCCTGATATATATATAGCGCTTTTGGTGTGTGCTGGCAAACTCTCCCTCTGTCTCCCCAAAGGGCTAGTGGGTCCTGTCTTCGTTAGGAGCATTCCCTGTGTGTCTGCTGTGTGTCGGTACGTGTGTGTCGACATGTATGAGGACGATATTGGTGTGGAGGCGGAGCAATTGCCAAATATGAGGATGTCACCCCCTAGGGAGTCGACACCAGAATGGATGCCTTTATTTATGGAACTACGGGATAGTGTCAACACGCTAAAGCAGTCGTTTGACGACATGAGACGGCCGGACAATCAATTAGTGCCTGTCCAGGCGACTCAAACACCGTCAGGGGCTGTGAAACGCCCTTTGCCTCAGTCGGTCGACACAGACCCAGACACAGGCGATGACTCCAGTGGTGACGGTGACGAATCAACCGTATTTTCCAGTAGGGCCACACGTTATATGATTTTGGCAATGAAGGAGGCGTTACATTTAGCTGATACTACAGGTACCACTAAACAGGGTATTATGTGGGGTATGAAAAAACTACCTATAGTTTTTCCTGAATCAGAAGAACTAAATGACGTGTGTAATGAAGCGTGGGTTGCCCCTGATAAAAAGCTGATAATTTCAAAGAAATTATTGGCATTATACCCTTTCCCGCCAGAGGTTAGGGAGCGCTGGGAAACACCTCCTAGGGTGGACAAGGCGCTAACACGCTTATCTAAACAAGTGGCGTTACCCTCTCCTGAGACGGCCGCACTTAAAGATCCATCAGATAGGAGGATGGAAAATATCCAAAAAAGTATATACACACATGCAGGTGTTATACTACGACCAGCTGTAGCGACTGCCTGGATGGGCAGTGCGGGGGTAGTTTGGTCAGAGTCCCTGATTGAAAATATTGATACCCTGGACAGGGACAATATTTTACTGTCGTTAGAACAAATAAAGGATGCATTTCTTTATATGCGTGATGCACAGAGGGATATATGCACACTGGCATCACGGGTAAGTGCTATGTCCATTTCGGCCAGAAGAGCTTTATGGACGCGACAGTGGACAGGCGATGCGGATTCAAAACGGCATATGGAAGTTTTGCCGTATAAAGGGGAGGAGTTATTTGGAGTCGGTCTATCAGATTTGGTGGCCACGGCTACAGCCGGGAAATCCACCTTTCTACCTCAAGTCACTCCCCAACAGAAAAAGGCACCGACTTTTCAACCGCAGCCCTTTCGTTCCTTTAAAAATAAGAGAGCAAAGGGCTATTCATATCTGCCACGAGGCAAAGGTCGAGGGAAGAGACAGCAACACGCAGCTCCTTCCCAGGATCAGAAGCCCTCCCCGGCTTCTACAAAAGCCTCAGCATGACGCTGGGGCTTCTCAAGCGGACTCGGGGACGGTGGGGGGTCGTCTCAAAAATTACAGCGCGCAGTGGGCTCACTCGCAAGTAGATCCCTGGATCCTGCAGATAATATCTCAGGGATACAGGTTGGAATTAGAGACAGATCCACCTCGCCGTTTCCTGAAGTCTGCTTTACCAACGTCCCCCTCCGAAAGGGAGACGGTTTTGGAAGCCATTCACAAGCTGTACTCTCAGCAGGTGATAGTCAAGGTACCTCTTCTGCAACAAGGGAAGGGGTATTATTCCACTCTTTTTGTGGTACCGAAGCCGGATGGCTCGGTAAGGCCTATTCTAAATCTGAAGTCCTTGAACCTGTACATAAAGAAGTTCAAGTTCAAAATGGAGTCACTCAGAGCAGTGATAGCGAACCTGGAAGAGGGGGACTTTATGGTATCCTTGGACATCAAGGATGCGTATCTCCACGTTCCAATTTACCCCTCACACCAGGGGTACCTCAGGTTCGTTGTACAAAACTGTCACTATCAGTTTCAGACGCTGCCGTTCGGATTGTCCACGGCACCTCGGATCTTTACAAAGGTAATGGCCGAGATGATGATTCTTCTTCGAAGAAAAGGCGTATTAATTATCCCATACTTGGACGATCTCCTAATAAGGGCGAGGTACAGAGAACAGCTAGAGATGGGATTAGCACTGTCTCAAGAAGTGCTAAAACAGCACGGGTGGATTCTGAATATTCCAAAATCCCAGTTAATGCCGACAACTCGTCTGCTGTTCCTAGGGATGATTCTGGACACGGTTCAGAAAAAGGTTTTTCTCCCGGAGGAAAAAGCCAAGGAGTTATCCGAGCTTGTCAGGAACCTCCTAAAACCAGGAAAGGTGTCTGTACATCAATGCACAAGAGTCCTGGGAAAAATGGTGGCTTCTTACGAAGCAATTCCATTCGGCAGATTCCACGCAAGAATTTTCCAAAGGGATCTGTTGGACAAATGGTCAGGGTCGCATCTTCAGATGCACCTGCGGATAACCCTGTCTCCAAGGACAAGGGTGTCTCTTCTGTGGTGGTTGCAGAGTGCTCATCTATTGGAGGGCCGCAGATTCGGCATACAGGATTGGATCCTGGTGACCACGGACGCCAGCCTGAGAGGCTGGGGAGCAGTCACACAAGGAAGAAACTTCCAGGGAGTATGGACGAGCCTGGAAACGTCTCTTCACATAAACATTCTGGAACTAAGAGCAATATACAATGCTCTAAGCCAGGCAGAACCTCTGCTTCAAGGAAAACCGGTGTTGATCCAGTCGGACAACATCACGGCAGTCGCCCATGTGAACAGACAGGGCGGCACAAGAAGCAGGAGTGCAATGGCAGAAGCTGCAAGGATTCTTCGCTGGGCAGAGAATCATGTGATAGCACTGTCAGCAGTGTTCATCCCGGGAGTGGACAACTGGGAAGCAGACTTCCTCAGCAGACACGATCTTCACCCGGGAGAGTGGGGACTTCATCCAGAAGTCTTCCACATGCTGGTAACCCGTTGGGAAAGACCAATGGTGGACATGATGGCGTCTCGCCTCAACAAAAAACTGGACAGGTATTGCGCCAGGTCAAGAGATCCGCAGGCAATAGCTGTGGACGCGCTGGTAACGCCTTGGGTGTACCAGTCGGTGTATGTGTTTCCTCCTCTGCCTCTCATACCAAAAGTATTGAGAATTATACGGCAAAGAGGCGTAAGAACGATACTAGTGGTTCCGGATTGGCCAAGAAGGACTTGGTACCCGGAACTTCAAGAGATGATCACGGAAGATCCGTGGCCTCTACCTCTAAGGAGGGACTTGCTTCAGCAGGGTCCCTGTCTGTTTCAAGACTTACCGCGGCTGCGTTTGACGGCATGGCGGTTGAACGCCGGATCCTAAAGGAAAAAGGCATGCCGGAAGAAGTCATTCCTACTTTGATTAAAGCAAGGAAGGAAGTAACCGTGCAACATTATCACCGAATTTGGCGAAAATATGTTGCGTGGTGCGAAGATCGGAGTGCTCCGACGGAGGAATTTCAACTGGGTCGATTCCTACATTTCCTGCAATCAGGATTGTCAATGGGTCTCAAATTGGGATCTATTAAGGTTCAAATTTCGGCCCTGTCGATTTTCTTTCAAAAAGAATTGGCTTCAGTCCCTGAAGTCCAGACCTTTGTTAAGGGAGTGCTGCATATACAGCCTCCTGTGGTGCCTCCAGTGGCACCGTGGGATCTCAATGTGGTTTTGGACTTCCTAAAATCTCATTGGTTTGAACCACTAAAAAAGGTGGATTTGAAATATCTCACATGGAAAGTGACCATGCTTCTAGCCCTGGCTTCTGCCAGGAGAGTGTCAGAATTGGCAGCTTTATCTTACAAAAGCCCATATCTGATTTTCCATTCGGACAGGGCAGAACTGCGGACTCGTCCGCATTTTCTCCCTAAGGTGGTGTCAGCATTTCATCTGAACCAGCCTATTGTAGTGCCTGCGGCTACAAGTGACTTGGAGGACTCCAAGTTACTGGACGTTGTCAGAGCATTAAAAATATATATTGCAAGGACAGCTGGAGTCAGAAAATCTGACTCGTTGTTTATATTGTATGCACCCAACAAGATGGGTGCTCCTGCGTCTAAGCAGACGATTGCTCGTTGGATCTGTAGCACAATCCAACTTGCACATTCTGTGGCAGGCCTGCCACAGCCTAAATCTGTAAAGGCCCACTCCACAAGGAAGGTGGGCTCATCTTGGGCGGCTGCCCGAGGGGTCTCGGCATTACAACTTTGCCGAGCAGCTACGTGGTCAGGGGAGAACACGTTTGTAAAATTTTACAAATTTGATACTCTGGCTAAGGAGGACCTGGAGTTCTCTCATTCGGTGCTGCAGAGTCATCCGCACTCTCCCGCCCGTTTGGGAGCTTTGGTATAATCCCCATGGTCCTTTCAGGAACCCCAGCATCCACTAGGACGATAGAGAAAATAAGATTTTACTTACCGATAAATCTATTTCTCGGAGTCCGTAGTGGATGCTGGGCACCCATCCCAAGTGCGGATTATCTGCATAAATTGTACATAGTTATTGTTAACTAATTCGGGTTATTGTTGAAGGAAGCCATCTTTCAGAGGCTCCGCTGTTATCATACTGTTAACTGGGTTTAGATCACAAGTTGTACGGTGTGATTGGTGTGGCTGGTATGAGTCTTACCCGGGATTCAAAATCCTCCCTTATTGTGTACGCTCGTCCGGGCACAGTACCTAACTGGAGTCTGGAGGAGGGTCATAGGGGGAGGAGCCAGTGCACACCACCTGATCGGAAAAAGCTTTACTTTTTGTGCCCTGTCTCCTGCGGAGCCGCTATTCCCCATGGTCCTTTCAGGAACCCCAGCATCCACTACGGACTCCGAGAAATAGATTTATCGGTAAGTAAAATCTTATTTTCGGTCAGCATATTGCTGTATGGTTTTCATGCCGTCGGCTGGTGTTCTGTTGAATGCCACGTTCTGCGGCATGTTCGAGGTGTGAGCTGGTATGACACTCACCGTGTTTAAACAATAAATTCTTTCCTCAAAATGTCCGTCTCCCTGGGCATAGTTCTCTAACTGAGGTCTGGAGGAGGGGCATAGAGGGAGGAGCCAGTTAACACCCATTCAAAGTCTTATAGTGTGCCCATGTCTCCTGCGGATCCCGTCTATACCCCATGGTCCTTTTGGAGTTCCCAGCATCCTCTACGGACTAAGAGAAAAGGATTTACCTGTAGGTATTAAAATCCTATTTTTTCAACTTTGAATGCTTATAAAAACTGTTTCACTTCACGCAGTGCAATGATTCATATATCAAATGAAAGGAAATTTAATGCTGAATTCAATGCAATAAACATAGGTCAAATATTTGCATTTCAAGGGAAGCTATGCTACTTTCAGTCAGACAAAGAAGCACAGATACGTGAGATTCAAGATTCGGATTGTAGTAACAGCTGCTACCAGCCAATCGGAATCGTTGTTCTGAGGACCAAACAGCTGTCGTTTATGAGCAGGTGCAGGGTCATGTTCAAAGGTGGGAAAGGTCAGTTTGGCGGTTTCATTTTGCAGAATAAAGTTGGTTACTGAAGTGCAATTACGGTTGGATGTTTGTGTGTATTGTTTAGTGCTGTTGACGGTGTAAAAAATAAACACAACAATGTCGTCCAGGCAAAGTGGTGACTGGTCACCCAGAAAGAGATCCAGGATTGTGGTGTTATGTGAAAATGGTCTTTCGTATGCAGCAATTGCGAGAGAAGTTGGTGGGAATGTGACAACATCAGGAGTGTGAAAGCTTTGTTTACGCTATCAGGAAACACAATCTATACAGAACAAAGAAGGAAAAGGCCGGAAAAACTGCACAACAGCTGTTGATGATAGGAGAATAAAACGAATTTGCGTCAGGGACAGATGGATGTCATCTGCGGCCATTAGCAGTGAACTGAGTGCAACTGGTGTTTTTGTCAGTGCAAGAACGGTACAGAGAAGACTAACGGAGTTTGACCTAAAAGGTAGGATTCCCCGAAAAAAGACATTCCTGAATAAAAAGCAGTGGCAGAAACGAATACAGTGGGCAAAAGAACACATTGCATGGACAGAAGGTCAGTGGAAACAAGTGATATGGAGTGACGAAACTACGATATCGATATTTGGTAGTGATGGGAGAAAATATGTGAGACGTCGCATCGGGGAAGAGGTACATCCAAATTGCATTCAATCGACAACAAAGAATCCTACAAGTGTTATGATCTGGGCACGTATGACAGCAGATGCTGTTGGCCGCCTTCATGTCATAGATGGCACACTGAACAGCAGAAAGTACGTTATCACCACCATCCTACAACGAGAACCTCTACCTTCTATCAGCCATATTTTTCCAGATAATGCCCCATTTTTTTCCCAGCAGGATTCAGCTCCCTGCCACACTGCACGGATATGCAAACAGTGGTTCACAGAGAATGACTTACAGGTGCTGGGATGGCCAGGAAACAGCCCTCACCTGAACCCCATAGAACGTTTGTTGTTCCGTTTGAAAAAATGGTACATCTAAGGCGTCCATCCAATAAAAGATAATTAATTGAGGCTATAATTGTCTCATGGCACCACATAATAAAGAAGGAAGAGCTCCAAACATTGGTTGTCTCAATGCCACGTCGCTCTGCTGCTGTCTTGAAAAATAAAGGATACCCAACGAAATACTGATAGGACAGTGACATCATAAGTACACAGGGATTTTCACCCTAAGTATTGTTTTCACTGCATAACTTCCCTTGTAATGCAAATATTTAACCCATGTTTATTGTGTTGAATTCAGCATTAAATGTCCTTTCATTTGATATATGAATCATTGCACTGCATGAAGTGCAACAGTTTTTAGAAGCATTCGAAGTTGAAAAACATTCAGATTTCAAAAAGTGTCCGCAATTTTGGCCACCAGTGTATATAGGCCCTCATTCCGAGTTGTTCGCTCGCTAGCTGCTTTTAGCAGCATTGCACACGATAGGCCGCCGCCCTCTGGGAGTGTATCTTAGCTTAGCAGAATTGCGAACGAAAGATTAGCAGATTTGCGAATAGAAATTTCTTAGCAGTTTCTGAGTAGCTCCAGACTTACTCAGCCATTGCGATCAGTTCAGTCAGTTTCGTTCCTGGTTTGACGTCACAAACACACCCAGCGTTCGCCCAGATACTCCCCCGTTTCTTCAGACACTCCCACGTTTTTCCCAGAAACGCCAGCGTTTTTTTCGCACACTCCCATAAAACGGCCAGTTTCCGCCCAGAAACACCCACTTCCTGTCAATCATACTCCGATCACCAGAACGATGAAAAATCCTCGTTATGCCGTGAGTAAAATACCTAACTTTTGAGTAAAATAACTAAGCACATGCGCTCTGCGACCCTTGCGCATGCGCAGTAAGCGACTAATCGCAATATAGCGAAACTCGGCAACGAGCGAACAACTCGGAATGAGGGCCATAGTGTTACATAGAATATACGATTTGGTATTTTTTACTGTGTGTTTCTGCTGCGGGGTACACTGGGCTCCACAAGGATGGACAATGGGGGTGTAGAGTAGGATCTTGATCCGAGGCACCAAGAGGCTCAAAGCTTTGACTGTTAGCAGAATGCACAGCGCCGCCTCCTCTGTAACCCCGCCTCCCTGCACAGGAGCTCAGTTTTGTAGTTGGTGCTGCAGTAAGCAGGCACGTAACAGAGGGGCTGCTCCAGGCAGCCCTAAGAAGAGCTTTTTTATGAAGAAAAAGTGAAGACTTCAAGGGCAGCAGTGGTGGTAAATGCCAGAAGACATTAACTGCTGCAGCTCCAGCTCTCCCCAGCGACGCTGTACACTCCCGAGCCCTGGTTGCCGGGTAACTACAGCAGGAGGCTCCGGTTTTCTTCACGTCAGGCACACACGACGGGGGCTCTCCGGGATCGCGTGGCCGCGCTTCGGGAGGTGGTGAGTGGGTCCCGCTTGCGGGACCCGGTCTTTATCGCGATCCGGCGCGGTCAGTGGGAGGCGGGCCGCGCGCGCTGGCGGTGGACACTGTGGCAGTACAGACGATCCCACTAGATCACCAGGGCATGGGCGCAGGTCAGGTTTTCTCTCTAAACCAGTTTAAATAGGTTCTCTTTTAGGCGCCTTTCTTTTTGGTGGACAGTTTAAAAAGAGCCCACAGTACCCGGTGGTTTTGGATAGGGCTTAGACCTGAAGCCCCTCCCCCAGCCCCAGGGCGCCATTTCCCGCAAATGTTCCGGCCCTGGAGCTGCATATCTATCTCTCCCTCACTCCCTGTCAGTGTCTGGGCGCCATTATCCCTCAGCTTCACTGTTCCTGGGACTGCTTGGGCAAATCCTCCTGTGTTAAGCCGCCTGGTTGTCAGTGCTGTGACTTTACATGACACTTAAGTATTTTACCTGCCTTTTCAGTCAATGCTAGTTAAGAAAGAGTGCATTTAGTCAGGGTTTTCTAGTACAATTACCCTGTGATATACATCCAGTTCTTACTGTGTAGTGTTATATCTATTGCCTATATAGCTATATATATATAAGCTAGTCCAGTGCAGTATTATTGTTAGTAATAACCTCTGCATTGTACAAACTGTGACTATCTGTGTGTGCATTTGATCGCTGAGTGGTGTCCATTTCGTGTCTTTCACTCAACCTGCTATCCCTATATTCTATAACCTGAGGGGACTTGGTGCGTCAGGTTTTATATTGATATAGGATTTTTACAAAGATATACTCTAATACATATTTTTCTCTGTGATTTAGTCACCATATCTCTCCCTTATCTCTGCTAGTGCTGACTACACTGCGCAGGGGTTTGGGTAGGAGATATTGTGCTGCTGACAATTGTACTGTGTTACCTGATACTGCACGTTATATCATGTCTGCTTCTGAGGGTAACGGTTCTGGGGCTGAACACACTGCCGGTGTTGCTGAAGCCGCAGATCCCTATGAGGGGAATATGGCAGCTATGGGCTCTGGTTCTGGGGGGCTCCTTGCCCCCCAGTGGGACTGTGGCAACGGAGGCACATAATGACCCACCGTGGGCCGCTTTTTCCATGCTTCTCCATACGCTAGTTCATAAACTAACACCCCCTATGGGACCCCCGATGCCGGTACAACCGTTTGTGGTCCCTGCAGCTAACCCGCTGTGGGCGGACGATTTATCTGCTCAATTAAAGAAGTTGAACCAGTCCCTGACTACTAAAAAGTCTGACCATCGCTCACTTAAGTCCAAGGGGTCCTCTAAGCGAGCGCTTGTCTCCTCACAATCCACTGCTGTCACTGACACCTCGTCGGATGAAGACGGCACTTACACTGACCCCACAGGTTCTGACTCAGATACGGCTGATGGGGAGGGTGGTTCACATGTGGATGTTCCTGATCTTTTGGAGGCTATTAAGTTGATTTTACAGATTACGGATGATCCCGAGCCATCCGTCCCTCCTAAGAAACCAGATAGGTTCAAGCGTCAGAAGGTGGTTAAACAAGTTTTACCTCACTCTGACCACCTGGTGGATATACATCAGGAACCTTGGGAAAACCCGGGTATGAAGTTTGTGCCTCAAAAGAAGAAGCTGGCTTGCTATCCCCAGAGCTGTCTAAGAATTGGGAAACGCCTCCTCCAGTGGACTCACATGTGGCTAGGATGGTGGTTTCCTCAGCTCTGCCTGTCACTACCGTCACGTCTCTAAAAGAGCCTACGGATAAACATGTGGAGGGTTGTCTGAAAGCGATTTACACCCTCACGGGTGCTGCACAAAGGCCCACGATTGCAGCTACATGGGCTGCAGAGGCTATTGAAGCATGGGCCTTGGAGTTAGAAGCTGAAATCTCCTCTGACCATGCTAGACAATGCTTGTCATATATTGTCACAGCTTCTCGTTATATTAAAGAGGCGGCTTCTGATGCCGGTATCCTAGCAGCCAAGGCCTCTACTACGTCAGTCCTGGCTCGCCGGATATTGTGGCTGAGATCCTGGTCTGTGGATCTGGACTCTAGAAAAACTCTGGAGGTACTCCCTTTCAAGGGAGATATTCTGTTTGGGGAGGACTTAAATAAGATAGTGGCTGACTTGGCTACTGCCAAAACTGCCTGTCTGCCAAGTACCGCTCCCTCTGTGTCGAAGGCTAAAGGTACTTCCTTTCGCCCCTTTCGTCCTTCAGGTAAAGCAAAAGGTCAGGCTTACAACAAGCAGGCTTACAACAAGCAGGCCCGCACTTCCAAACCTGGTAAGCCAAAGCCCAAAATAGCCTGGGCGGCCCATCAGCCAGCTTCCAAGGCCGATAAGCCAGCTGCATGACGGGGGGCTGCCTCACCGGATTAGGTCTCAAATGATCTCATTGACTCCGCAGGTCCGTCTGTCGCTGCTCTGGTGGCTCCAGGACCAACAATTGTGCAGGGGCCGTCCCTTCTGGATATCCAGCTGGGTCCTGTTGACGACAGATGCCAGTCTAAGAGGTTGGGGCGCGGTGCTAGAGCAACACTCCCTTCAGGGTCGGTGGACCAAGGAGGAGTCCCTCCTCTCAATCAACATTCTGGAATTGCGGGCGGTCTTCAATGCATTGAACCTAGCCCAGCATTTAATTCAGAACCGTCCTGTTCAAATGCAGTCGGACAACGCCACCACAGTGGCTTACATAAATCATCAAGGTGGCACTCGAAGCCGTCTGGCAATGAAGGAAGTCTCACGAATTCTACATTGGGGGGAATGCCATCTACCAGCCATATCGGCAATATTCATTCCGGGAGTCCTGAATTGGGAAGCGGACTTTCTCAGTCGTCAGGACGTACATGCCGGCGAGTGGGGCCTCCATCCAGAAGTGTTTCAACTCCTAGTGGAAAAGTGGGGTCTTCCAGACGTAGATCTGATGGCGTCTCGACACAATCACAAGGTTCCGGTCTTCGGAGCAAGGACAAGGGATCCTCAAGCTGCATTCGTGGATGCGCTGGCGGTACCGTGGAGGTTTCGGCTGCCGTACGTGTTCCCTCTGGTGTCACTCCTGCCCAGGGTAATTCGGAAGTTCAAGCAAGAAAAAGGAAATCTGCTTCTCATAGCTCCAGCGTGGCCCAGATGGCACTGGTTCTCAGACCTGCAGGGCCTATCGTCAGAGCGTCCAATTCTACTTCCACAACGCCCAGACCTCCTCATTCAGGGCCCCTGTGTCTACCAGAACCTAGCCCGGCTGTCTTTGACGCCGTGGCTCTTAAAGCTTCCTTCTTGAGGGCTAAGGGTTTTTCTGAAGAGGTCATTAAAACTATGTTGCGGGCCCGGAAACCGGCTTCTGCCCGGATTTACCATAGGGTCTGGCATTCCTACTTTGTTTGGTGCGCTTCTAACAATTATGACGCTTCCAAGTTTAGTACAGCCAAACTTTTGGCTTTTCTGCAACAGGGCCTGGATTTAGGCCTGCATCTGGCCTCCCTCAAGGTTCTTATTTCTGCCTTGTCGGTGTGGTTTCAGAGAAAAATTGCGACTTTACCTGATGTTCATACTTTCACTCAGGGTGTGTTGCGTATCCAACCTCCCTATGTCCCGCCTGTGGCTTCTTGGGACTTGTCGGTGGTTTTGGAGGCGTTGCAGGAGCCTCCGTTTGAACCACTTGGTTCAGCTGATCTTAAGTGGCTTTCCCTTAAGGTGGTGTTCTTGCTGATTATTGCCTCTGCTAGAAGAGTGTCGGATTTGGGGGCCCTTTCCTGTAGTTCCCCGTATCTGATTTTTTCACTGTGACCGGGCAGTACTTCGGACTCGTCCCTGTTATTTACCAAAGGTGGTGTCCTCGTTCCACCTTAATCAGGAGATTGTGGTTCCGGCCTTTGTCTCTCCTGATTTGTCTCCCAAAGAGAGGTCTTTGGATGTGGTACGGGCTCTCTGTATCTATGTGAAGAGAACTGCTTCTATTCGAAAATCTGATTCTCTTTGTTTTGTTTGGATTTCACAAACGTGGCTGGCCTGCTCACAAGCAGACTCTGGCCAGGTGGATTAGAATGGTGATTGCACATGCTTATGTGAAGGCTGGTCTGTCAGCTCCTGCTCACATTACGGCCCATTCTACTCGGTCGGTTGGACCTTCTTGGGCGGCCCAACGTGGTGCGACCCTTGAACAATTGTGCAAGGCGGCTACGTGGTCCTCCGGGAGCACGTTCATTAGGTTCTATGCCTTCGATACTGCCGCTTCCCAGGATGCTTCCTTTGGACGCCGGGTTCTTGTGCCCGCTACAGTGCGTCCCCGCCCACCCTGACTCACTTAGCTTCTTTGGGTTGATATGGCATTAGCCGCTGACACTTCTCCTGTCGTGAGAGTGTGGTGTATGTGGCTACTAACCGTTGTCGTCTCTTTTCCTGCTACTGCATTGGGCTGGTTAACTAAAAACTGAGCTCCTGTGAAGGGAGGTGGGGTTATAGAGGAGGCGGCGCTGTGCATTCTGGGAACAGTCAAAGCTTTGAGACTGTTGGTGCCTCGGATCAAGATCCTACTCTACACCCCCATTATCCATCCTTGTAGAGCCCAGTGTACCTCGCAGAAAGAGTTTTAACAACGGTAAGTTCTTACCATAAAACTCGTTTTCAGTCACCTCATACCGCTTAAATCCTCTGTTTGTGTCCTGTGTTTATTGGCACATAACACAGGGGGTTATTTGCAGGTATTGTGTTTGTCTGGCTATATTGTACTGTCATGCTCTAAGGCTACATTCCCTATAATGTCTGCGACACAGGGCGGGAAATCCGTGGACGCTTCTGTATCCTGCAGAGCTGGCACCACTGATTTACCTGAGGGGGAAGTGTTAGCTGCTGGTCCAGGCGCTGGGTGCCATACACCTCCCAGTCAACCCGCAGCACCTGTGGCCAATCAGGACTCACCTTGGGCCGCGTTCTCAAGTATGCTGAATACACTTGTAACACGTCTTACGCCCCCTGTGAGACCTCATGTGCCATTACAGCCACATATTGTCCCTGTAGTTAATCCGCCATGGGCGGACACTCTGTCTACCCAGTTACAACAATTGAATCAATCTTTGGTTAGACACAAGTCTACCCCACGCCCCTCTGGGGCCAAGGAGTCATCTAAGCGGGCCATTTCTTCCCCACAATCCACTAATATTTTGGATAATTCTTCCGGTGAGGATGGGGAAAATACTGATCCGTCAGTCACTGATACAGTTGCTGCTGATGAGGAATCTACAACCCAGGTTGATGTTCCTGTCCTAGTGGAGGCTATTAAGCTGATTCTACAAATAGATGATGACATCGAGCCTACTACTACATCTAAGAAATCTGATAAATTAAAACGTCAGAAGGTTGCTAAAGTAGTCTTACCACATTCTGACCATTTAATTGACATACGTCAGGAATCCTGGTCATCTCCAGGAAAGAAGTTTTCCCTGTCTAAAAAGATGCTAGCTCGTTATCCTATCCCTGCGGAGTTGAGTAACAAGTGGGAAACTCCACCGCCGGTGGACTCTCATGTTGCACGTCTTGTGGTGTCATCTACTCTGCCTGTCACCACTGTCACCTCACTGAAGGAACGGACGGATAAGCATGTGGAGGGATGCCTGAAGTCTATTTACTCTCTTACTTGTGCTGTACATAGACCCACTATGGCAGCCTCCTGGGCTGCGAAAGGAATTGAAGCATGGGTTCAGGCAATTGAGTATGAGCTACCTTAGGATTTTTCTGACACTGCCAGACAATATCTGTCTTATATTACCACAGCCTCCCACTATATTCAGGAGGTGGCCTCTGATGCAGGTGTAATGGCGGTCAAGGCGTCTACTACGTCTATCCTGGCTCGCCGAATTCTGTGGTTGAGGTCCTGGAAGGTGGACCTGGATTCCAAAAAGACCTTGGAGGTGCTCCCTTTTAAGGGAGACATCCTATTTGGGGAGGATCTGAACAAGAGTGTGACTGACTTGGCGACTGCCAAGACTGTGTTTCTCCCAAGTACTAATCCTTCTGCTCCGAAGGCTAAGAGTACCACTTTTCGTTCCTTACGACCTCCAGGAAAAGCAAAAGGTCAGGCGTTCCCGAGACAGACTCGTGCTTCCAAAACCATTAAGCCCAAACCTAAACAATCCTGGGCTGCCCATCAGCTTGCTTCCAAACAAGACAAGCCTGCTGCGTGACGGGGCGGGCCTCCCCCTGGGGAACCCCAGGGTGGGAGGCCGACTTCTGCAGTTCGCCCAGGCCTGGTTAACAACCACTTCGGACGCCTGGGTGCGGGAAGTTATCTCTCACGGGTACGCAATCTCTTTCAAGAGACATCCCCCTCGCCAGTTCTGCACGATGGTTATCCCTTTGGAACCATTAAAAGCACAAGACCTACACTTGGTTGTACAATCCCTTCTGGACACAGGAGTGGTAGTGTCGGTACCTCTGTCTCAGAAAGGCAGGGGATACTATTTGACCCTGTTTCTAGTTCCGAAGCCTAATGGGTCCTTCCGGCCTATACTCAACCTCAAATCATTGAACAAATTTGTGAAGGTGTCCAAATTTCGTATGGAAACCCTGCGTTCTATTGTACTGGCCATGGAACCCGAGGACTATATGGTATCCCTGGACATACAGGATGCTTACCTGCACATACCTTTTGACATTTTCGCATCAGCAATATCTGCGGTTTGCTATTGGTAACCTACATTATCAATTCCAGGCTCTGCCATTTGGACTGGCCACGGCCCTTTGGATTTTCATTATTATGACGGCCCTTCTACGTCGTCAGGGAATCAGGATCCTGCCGTATCTGGACGACTTGTTGATTCTGGCTAACTCCCAAGATGTTCTCCTCAGTCATCTGGAAATGACAGTCCAATTCCTACAAGCCCACGGGTGGCTCATCAACTGGAAGAAGTCCTCGCTGGTCCCTGCTCGGAGCATGGTGCACCTGGGGGCGCTGCTGGACACACACAGCCAGAGACGGTTTCTGTCCCCAGAGAAAGTCCTGAAACTTCAGGACAGGATCAGATACTTCCTGTCTCGCCCAAGAGTGTCAATGCACTCAGTGATTCAAGTACTAGGCCTCATGGTGTCGGCTTTCAACATGGTGGAGTACGCTCAATTTCATTCCCGACCTCTGCAGAGGTTAATCCTCTCCAAGTGGGACAGCCTGCCTCATCGGATCAGGTCTCAAGTGATCTCCTTGACTCCGGAGGTTCATCTGTCACTGAGATGGTGGCTACAAGACCAACAGTTGAGCAGCGGCCGTCCCTTCTGGATCTCAAACTGGGTCCTACTGACAACAGACTCCAGTCTGCGGGGTTGGGGCGTGGTGCTGGAGCACCACTCTCTCCAGGGTCGGTGGACTTCGGAGGAATCTCTCCTCCCAATAAACATTCTGGAATTGCGGGCAGTGTTCAATGCTTTGACCCTTGCCCTGCCTCTGATACAGAACAAGCCTGTTCAAGTACAATCAGACAATGCCACCATGGTGGCATACATAAATCATCGAGGTGGCACTCGAAGCTGCATGGCAATGATAGAAGTGTCCAAAATCTTTTGTTGGGCGGAACGCCATCTGCCAGCAATATCGTCAGTGTTCATTCCGGGAGTCCTCAACTGGGAAGTTGATTTCCTCAGTCGTCAGGACATGCACGCCTGGAGTGGAGTCTTCATCGGGAAGTCTCAAGCAGTGTTCGTGGACGCACTGGCAATTCCATGGAACTTTCGGCTGTCATACGTGTTCCCTCCAGTGTCACTCCTGCCCAGGGTTTCCTCCGGAAGTTCAAGCAAGGAGGAATACTACCTCTAGTCGCTCCAGCGTGGCCCAGACGGCATTGGTTCTCAGACCTGCAGGGTCTATCGATAGAGCGTCCTCTTCTACTTCCTCAATGCCCAGACCTCCTCGTTCAGGGCCCATGTGTCCACCCAGACCTGGCCAGGCTGGCTTTGATGGCGTGGCTCTTGAAGCTTCACTCCTGAGGGCCAAAGGATTCTCCGAGGCGGTTATCCAAACTATGCTGATGGCCCGCAAACCAGCTTCTGCAATGATTTATTATAGGGTCTGGAATTCTTACTTCACCTGGTGTGCTACTATGAATAACCACGCATACAAGTTCAGCACTGCCAGACTTTTGGCTTTTCTGCAACTTCGTCTGGCCTCCCTCAAGGTTCATATATCTGCCTTGTCGGTGTGGTTTCAGAGGAAAATTGCGTCTATTCCGGATGTTCAGGGTACTTGACGAATTCAGCCTCCCTATATCCCTCCTGTGGCTCCATGGGATCTGTAGGTTGTCTTGACTGACCTGCAAGAGTCTCCATTTGAACCTCTTGAGTCTGTGGACCTTAAATGCCTTACGCTTAAGGTCGTCTTTCTGCTGACTATTCCCTCTGCTAGGAGGGTGTCGGACTTAGGCGCTTTGTCCTGTCGTCCACCCTTTCTGATTTTTCACCGTGACTGGGCAGTTCTTAGAACTCGCCCTGGTTATCTACCTAAGGTGGTGTCATCTTTCCATCTTAACCAAGAGATTGTGGTTCCGGCTTTTATCTCTTCTGGTTTGTCCTCCAAAGAGCGGTCTTTGGATGTGGTTAGGGCTCTCCGTATTTATGTGGGGAGGAATGCCTCTATCAGGAGGTCCGATACCCTTTTTATACTTTTTGGTTTTCACAAACGTGGCTGGCCTGCGACTAAGCAAACCTTGGCCAGATGGAGCAGAATGGTGATTGCACAAGCCTATGCACAGGCTGGACTTCCAGCTCCTGCTGTTATCAAAGCCCATTCTACTCTATCTGTTGGACCTTCTTGGGCGGCCCGCCGAGGCGCGTCTGCTGAACAATTGTGCAAGGCGACTACCTAGACCTCAGTGAACACGTTCATTAGGTTCTATTCCTTCGATACATCCGCATCCCAGGATGCTTCCTATGGACGCCGGGTTCTTGTGCCCGCTCAGGTGCATCCCCTCCCATGAGGAACTGCTTTAGGACATCTCCGATGTATTCCCTGTGGAGCACAGTGTACCCCGCTGCAGAAAAGGAGATTTATGGTAGACTTACCATAGTTAAATCTCTTTCTGCGAGGTACACTGGGTTGGGTTACGGTCGTTAGGTCGACACAACTTAGGTTGACACTCATTAGGTCGACCACTGAAGGTCGACAATGCCATTACATAGAAACATAGAATTTGTCGGCAGATAAGAACCACTTGGCCCATCTAGTCTGCCCCCCCCCCCTTTTTTTTTTTTTATCTCTAACCTTAATTGATCCTTATTTCTTTGTAAGGATATCCTTATGTCTATCCCATGCATGTTTACATTTCTCTACTGTCTTAGCCTCTACCACCTCCGATGGGAGGCTATTCCACTTGTCCAATACCCTTTCTGTGAAGTAATTTTTCCGCAAATTTCCCCTGAACGTCCCCCCCTCCAGTCTCAGTGCATGTCCTCGTGTCCTATTGCTTCTCTTCATTTGGAGAATGTTTCCCTCCTGGACTTTGTTAAAACCATTAGGTCAACATGCATTAGGCCGACATGGCCGTTAGGTTGACTTGTACTAAGTCGATAGGTCAAAAGGTCAGCACAAATTTTTCAAATTTTTTTTCCATTCTTCATACTTAACGATCCACATGGACTACGATTGGAACGGTAAACCAAAAACCTCATGTCGACCTTTTGACCTGTCGACCTAGTACATGTCGACCTAATAACCATGTCGACCTATTGTCCCTGTCGACCTAATGCATGTCCAATTTCCATGGTCGACCGAATGACTGTCGACCTAAGTTGTGTCTATCCAACGACCCATACCCACTGGGTTCCACAGGGCACCCACCCTGACGCACTTAGCTTCTTTGGGTTTGTATGGCATTAGCCGCTGGTCCATTCTCCTTTCGTGAGAATGTGGTTCTATGTGACTAACATCTGCCGTCTTTTACCTCCTACTGCATTGGACTGGTTAACGAAACTGAGCTCCAGTGTCCGGAGGCGGGGTTATAGAGGAGGCGGTGCAATGATTCCCGGGAACAGTCAGAGCTTTAGCCTGTTGGTGCCTCGGATCAAGATCCAACTCTACACCCCGATGTATTCCCTGTGGAACCCAGTGTACCTCGCAGAAAGTAATTTAACTATGGTAAGTCTACCATAGATCTCCTTATTTTTTAGAAAATACGTTGGAGGCAGATAAATGTGAAAAAGCTGTTTTTTTTGTTAGAAAAAGAAGGATATGTCAGAGAACGAGTGAGATTAGAATGAATCAGCCACTTAATAGTTACTGCATGCGCTGTCCTGTTCCCCAGTGCTGACCATGGACGTGTTGATGTATTTGAGACCACTGTACTGCAGCTTAGGAAAGTCAGAGCCCTAGATTTGCACATAGGGGGTGATTCAGACCTGATCACTGCTGTGCGGGCGATCAGGTACTAACTGCGCGTGAGTATGCATCGCAATGCGCATGCGTGTCGGACAACAACAAAGGGCATCGCCAGTCAGTGACGAGATGCTGCGAAAAATCTTATCGCACGGGCGTTCGCAAGGTGATTGACAGGAGGAGGCAGTTTGTGGGTGGTAACTTACCGTTTATTAGGGGTGTCCAGTAAAACACAGGGAGGGTGTCTGACGTCTGCTCCAGCCCCGATCAGCCTGATGTGATCAAACTGTAGGAGTAGGTCCTGTAGGAGTCACACTGTAGGAGTAGGTCCTGTAGGAGTCACACTGTAGGAGTAGGTCCTGTAGGAGTCACACTGTAGGAGTAGGTCCTGTAGGAGTCACACTGTAGGAGTAGGTCCTGTAGGAGTCACACTGTAGGAGTAGGACCTGTAGGAGTCACACTGTAGGAGTAGATCCTGTAGGAGTCACACTGTAGGAGTAGGTCCTGTAGGAGTCACACTGTAGGAGTAGGTCCTGTAGGAGTCACACTGTAGGAGTAGGACCTGTAGGAGTCACACTGTAGGAGTAGATCCTGTAGGAGTCACACTGTAGGAGTAGGTCCTGTAGGAGTCACACTGTAGGAGTAGGTCCTGGGCTGCGCAGGAGTTGGTCCTGTAGGAGTAGGTCCTGGGCTGCGCAGAGACTGCACAAAGTGGATTTTTGCAGCTAGGAGTACACATGGGATTGCACACTTGCACAGCGAATTTACACTCCCCCTGGAGGCGGTGACTATCTGCACGCAGGATAGCAAAGTTTGCAGTCCAGCGATCAGGTCTGAATCACCCCCATAGTTTTGCAGCAGTTTACCACTCCTATGTGTTCCCTGGCAGGCAGTGCCTACAATGATGAATTTCTTCGCTGGGATTTCACTGGATGAGATAATAAACAGCAAACTGGCCGACAGCGCTCTGTGTGTCCTGGAGAAGAATCTGATAAATATTCCCGTTGAGTGGAAAGAAAGCATGTGAGTTACCCTTCACCAAAACACCAGTAGGACATTAAACAAGAACATAGGGATATAATGAAAACTTGTGATACATTAAATGCTGTGTCTTCCTTTGCAGCCATTCTATGCGTGAGCAGGTGGACGGAGCCACTATTAGGACTGAGATAGACATTGCAATCTGCATGAGTGACCAAGAACTCACAGAAATGAGTCAGAGGCAAAGGCAGGTGAGATCTGTGGTGGAGTCTATGTAACCACGCACTGTATGAGAACCACGAAATCTATCCACAAATAGTTATATCCGTTAATGAAAATGATCCAGAGCATTAAGCACCAAATTCACAGATGTATTTAATTAAACTAACTTATTTTCATACAAAGCAGGTGGTGAGGAAAGAAACATTTCTTTAAATGTGAATGGATCCAAGTCATGCACAGTGCCTGCAGCTGCCGCGTTGCCGCTGTGTGACTGCAGTGTGTGTGTATG
This sequence comes from Pseudophryne corroboree, assembly GCF_028390025.1. Taxonomy (NCBI): domain Eukaryota; kingdom Metazoa; phylum Chordata; class Amphibia; order Anura; family Myobatrachidae; genus Pseudophryne; species Pseudophryne corroboree. The sequence goes on from NC_086451.1 coordinate 71,588,229, forward strand.
CGCTGTGTGCGCTGCCCGGAGCCAGATAGAACTGATGCCAGTAAATGAGTAATAGCAGCGCCCCCAGCATCACACAGTGCTCAGATTCTGCCTACACATCCCCTTGCGCTGCTGCCTTCTCTGTTGGCGGCATGTCGTGTATGTGCAGTGGCTGATCACAAACACCTGGGCTTTCTATGGTCGGACATGGAGACCCAGGCCCTTGCTGAACATCTGGTGGGAGGCAGATGTGCAGTCCACATTCTGTGCAATTGCCTAGATGGGAAATTCTGGAACAGCCATGTGTACCAGGACGTAGCTGGCCAGCTGAGCGAGCGGGGCTTTGAACGCACCCCAGAACAGTGCTGCATGATCACTATCGATGGTATAAAATCATTCACATAGAAACCATTGTTGATTTCACCCACTGATGGTCATCCCTGGTCTATTACTTACTGAACTGCAGGCCAGTCAGAGATTGCAGGGTTTTGCTGGTGCTCCATGGAGTGTGGTATAAAAGATAGACAGTGTCTAGTTAGACAGTCAATAGATAGACACCATGATGTTAGACAGACATTAGGTCGACAGGGTCAAAAGGTCGACTTGGTCAAAAGGTAGACAGTACAAAAGGTCGACATGAAAAAGGTAGACACCATGTTTTTTGCATTTTTGTGGTCGGTGTGGATAGTTTTGTCATCTGGGACCCCTAATTGTAGAAAGGCATACCCTCGCTGCGCTCGCCACAAGGTTTATAACCAATTCTATGCCGACATGGATAGAGAAGGTATGAAATAGTCCTAAAACATGTTACTTTTTTTTTTTAAATTGTCTTTTTCATGTCGACTATTTTCATGTCGACCTTTTGACCCTGTCGACCTAATGTCTAACATATGGTGTCTATCTATTGACTGTCTAACTAGACACTGCCTATCTATCAACCGGATACTGCTTCATGTACCGGCATCTAGTAGGGGTAAAAAAAACATTGGGGGGACTCTGTGCTGTCGATGGTGTAGAACTATTTGGTTCTTCCCCATCAATGGCAAAACCATCTTACATCGACTGTTAACCATTCCCGGGAAGGCTTTAAGGAGAAAGGACATGCTCAGAAGATCTGTTACTACTATGACGAGATGAACAACCATATCCTCAGCAGCCGACCAGACCTGGCCTCTAGTGGGGAACATTCCTTTGGGCACCTGCTTGAGTCCCTGGGATCCTGCTCCTCTGCCTTGAACTGTTGAACAGGGAGGAGCTGCCCAAGGAGCAGTGGGTACTTGTGCAGGAGGATAAGTGGGTCCCAAGTCCTCCCAAGAAACTTCACTGAGGAGTCGGGTGAAGAATTGTATTACTACACCAAGCACCCTGCTGCCCTTAACGATGGTTATAAACGTTTCATGCAAACTCAGCTCAGCTTAAAAAAACTAAGAAGCGCCACTCAAGTTTTACTTTGGATAAGATGATGGAACACAGATGCTAAAGAGAAGTTTTACAGATATGAGGAACAGCGACTACAGACTGAGGATACATGTCAAGATGCAGAGAATAGCTGTAAGATAACTTCTTCACATCTCACATGGCTGTGCCAGGCCGTGTGAGCAGCCTCATCAGAGGTAACTGTAGAACACATGCAGATAACTTACACTTTAATACAACTACATTTCTCTAACGTCCTAGTGGATGCTGGGGACTCCGAAAGGACCATGGGGAATAGCGGCTCCGCAGGAGACTGGGCACAAAAGTAAAAGCTTTAGGACTACCTGGTGTGCACTGGCTCCTCCCCCCATGACCCTCCTCCAAGCCTCAGTTAGATTTTTGTGCCCGAACGAGAAGGGTGCATACTAAGGGGCTCTCCTGAGCTGCTTAGAGTAAAAGTTTAAAGTAGGTTTTTTATTTTCAGTGAGACCTGCTGGCAACAGGCTCACTGCACCGAGGGACTAAGGGGAGAAGAAGCGAACTCACCTGCGTGCAGAGTGGATTGGGCTTCTTAGGCTACTGGACATTAGCTCCAGAGGGACGATCACAGGCCCAGCCATGGATGGGTCCCAGAGCCGCGCCGCCGGCCCCCTTACAGAGCCAGAAGACTGAAGAGGTCCGGAAAATCGGCGGCAGAAGACGTCCTGTCTTCAATAAGGTAGCGCACAGCACCGCAGCTGTGCGCCATTGCTCTCAGCACACTTCACACTCCGGTCACTGAGGGTGCAGGGCGTTGGGGGGGGGCGCCCTGAGACGCAATAAAAACACCTTATATGGCAAAAAATACATCACATATAGCTCCTGGGCTATATGGATGCATTTAACCCCTGCCAATTTTTCCATAAAAAAGCGGGAGAAAGGCCGCCGAGAAGGGGGCGGAGCCTATCTCCTCAGCACACTGGCGCCATTTTTTCCTCACAGCTCCGTTGGAGGGAAGCTCCCTGACTCTCCCCTGCAGTCCTGCACTACAGAAACAGGGTAAAACAAGAGAGGGGGGGCACTAATTTGGCAGATAAATATATACAGCAGCTATATCAGGGAGAAACACTTATATAAGGTTATCCCTGTATATATATAGCGCTCTGGTGTGTGCTGGCAAACTCTCCCTCTGTCTCCCCAAAGGGCTAATGGGGTCCTGTCCTCTATCAGAGCATTCCCTGTGTGTGTGCTGTGTGTCGGTACGTTGTGTCGACATGTATGAGGAGGAAAATGGTATGGAGGCGGAGCAATTGCCTGTATTAGTGATGTCACCCCCTAGGGAGTCGACACCTGACTGGATGGTCTTATGGAAGGAATTACGTGATAGTGTCAGCACTTTACAAAAGACTGTTGACGACATGAGACAGCCGGCAAATCAGTTAATACCTGTACAGGCGTATCAAACACCGTCAGGGGCTCTAAAGCGCCCGTTACCTCAGATGGTCGACACAGACACTGACTCCAGTGTCGACGGTGAGGAAACAAACGTATTTTCCAGTAGGGCCACACGTTACATGATCACGGCAATGAAGGAGGTTTTGAACATTTCTGATACTACAAGTACCACAAAAAAGGGTATTATGTGGGGGGGTGAAAAAACTACCCGTAGTTTTTCCTGAATCAGATGAATTAAATGAGGTGTGTGATGAAGCGTGGGTTTCCCCCGATAAAAAACTGCTAATTTCTAAAAAATTATTGGCATTATACCCTTTCCCGCCAGAGGTTAGGGCGCGTTGGGAAACACCCCCTAGGGTAGATAAGGCGCTCACACGCTTATCAAAACAAGTGGCGTTACCGTCTCCTGATACGGCCGCCCTCAAGGAACCAGCTGATAGGAAGCTGGAAAATATCCTAAAAAGTATATACACACATACTGGTATTATACTGCGACCAGCAATCGCCTCAGCCTGGATGAGCAGTGCTGGGGGATTCCAAACGGCATATGGAAGTATTGCCGTATAAAGGGGAGGAGTTATTTGGGTCGGTCTATCGGACCTGGTGGCCACGGCAACGGCTGGGAAATCCACCTTTTTACCCCAGGTCACCTCTCAGCAGAAAAAGACACCGTCTTTTCAGGCTCAGTCCTTTCGTCCCCATAAGGGCAAGCGGGCAAAAGGCCACTCATATCTGCCCCGGGGCAGAGGAAGGGGAAAAAGACTGCAGCAGACAGCCTCTTCCCACGAACAGAAGCCCTCCCCCGCTTCTGCCAAGTCCTCAGCATGACGCTGGGGCCTTACAAGCGGACTCAGGCACGGTGGGGGCCCGTCTCAAGAATTTCAGCGCGCAGTGGGCTCACTCGCAAGTGGACCCCTGGATCCTGCAGGTAGTATCTCAGGGGTACAAATTGGAATTCGAGACGTCTCCCCCTCGCCGGTTCCTGAAGTCTGCTTTACCAACGTCTCCCCCCGACAGGGAGGCAGTTTTGGAAGCCATTCACAAGCTGTATTCCCAGCAGGTGATAATCAAGGTACCCCTCCTACAACAGGGAAAGGGGTATTATTCCACGCTGTTTGTGGTACCGAAGCCGGACGGCTCGGTGAGACCTATTTTAAATCTGAAATCCTTGAACACTTACATACAAAGGTTCAAATTCAAGATGGAATCACTCAGAGCAGTGATAGCGAACCTGGAAGAAGGGGACTATATGGTGTCTCTGGACATCAAGGATGCTTACCTCCATGTCCCAATTTGCCCTTCTCACCAAGGGTACCTCAGGTTTGTGGTACAGAACTGTCACTATCAGTTTCAGACGCTGCCGTTTGGATTGTCCACGGCACCCCGGGTCTTTACCAAGGTAATGGCCGAAATGATGATTCTTCTTCGAAGAAAAGGCGTCTTAATTATCCCTTACTTGGACGATCTCCTGATAAGGGCAAGGTCCAGAGAACAGTTAGAGGTCGGAGTAGCACTATCTCAAGTAGTACTACGACAGCACGGATGGATTCTAAATATTCCAAAATCGCAGCTGATTCCGACGACACGTCTGCTGTTCCTAGGGATGATTCTGGACACAGTACAGAAAAAGGTGTTTCTCCCGGAGGAGAAAGCCAGGGAGTTATCCGACCTAGTCAGGAACCTCCTAAAACCAGGCCAAGTGTCAGTGCATCAATGCACAAGGGTCCTGGGAAAAATGGTGGCTTCTTACGAAGCGATTCCATTCGGCAGATTCCACGCAAGAACTTTTCAGTGGGATCTGCTGGACAAATGGTCCGGATCGCATCTTCAAATGCATCAGCGGATAACCCTGTCTCCAAGGACAAGGGTGTCTCTCCTGTGGTGGTTACAGAGTGCTCATCTTCTAGAGGGCCGCAGATTCGGCATTCAGGACTGGGTCCTGGTGACCACGGATGCCAGCCTGAGAGGCTGGGGAGCAGTCACACAGGGAAGAAATTTCCAGGGCTTGTGGTCAAGCATGGAAACGTCACTTCACATAAATATCCTGGAACTAAGGGCCATTTACAATGCCCTAAGTCAGGCAAGGCCTCTGCTTCAGGGTCAGCCAGTGTTGATCCAGTCGGACAACATCACGGCAGTCGCCCACGTAAACAGACAGGGCGGCACAAGAAGCAGGAGGGCAATGACGGAAGTTGCAAGGATTCTTCGCTGGGCGGAAAATCATGTGATAGCACTGTCAGCAGTGTTCATTCCGGGAGTGGACAACTGGGAAGCAGACTTCCTCAGCAGACACGACCTCCACCCGGGGGAGTGGGGACTTCACCCAGAAGTCTTCCACATGATTGTAAACCGTTGGGAAAAACCAAAGGTGGACATGATGGCGTCCTGCCTCAACAAAAAACTGGACAGATATTGCGCCAGGTCAAGGGACCCTCAGGCAATAGCTGTGGACGCTCTGGTAACACCGTGGGTGTACCAGTCAGTGTATGTGTTCCCTCCTCTGCCTCTCATACCCAAGGTACTGAGAATCATAAGAAGGAGAGGAGTAAGGACTATACTCGTGGCTCCGGATTGGCCAAAAAGGACTTGGTACCCGGAACTTCAAGAGATGCTCACGGAAGACCCGTGGCCTCTACCTCTAAGAAAGGACCTGCTCCAGCAGGGACCATGTCTGTTCCAAGACTTACCGCGGCTGCGTTTGACGGCATGGCGGTTGAACGCCGGATCCTGAAGGAAAAAGGCATTCCGGATGAAGTCATCCCTACCCTGATCAAAGCCAGGAAGGATGTAACTGTGCAACATTATCACCGTATTTGGCGTAAATATGTTGCGTGGTGTGAGGCCAGGAAGGCCCCTACAGAGGAATTTCAACTGGGTCGTTTCCTGCATTTCCTGCAAACAGGACTGTCTATGGGCCTAAAATTAGGGTCCATTAAGGTTCAAATTTCGGCCCTGTCAATATTCTTCCAAAAAGAACTAGCTTCAGTTCCTGAAGTTCAGACGTTTGTCAAGGGAGTACTGCATATACAGCCTCCTTTTGTGCCTCCAGTGGCACCTTGGGATCTCAATGTAGTTTTGGGGTTCCTAAAATCACATTGGTTTGTACCACTCACCACTGTGGACTTAAAATATCTCACATGGAAAGTGGTAATGCTGTTAGCCCTGGCTTCAGCCAGGCGTGTTTCAGAATTGGCGGCTTTATCCTATAAAAGCCCTTACCTAATTTTTCATACGGACAGGGCAGAATTGAGGACTCGTCCTCAATTTCTCCCTAAGGTGGTTTCAGCATTTCACTTAAACCAGCCTATTGTGGTGCCTGCGGCTACTAGGGACTTGGAGGATTCCAAGTTACTGGACGTAGTCAGGGCCCTGAAAATATATGTTTCCAGGACGGCTGGAGTCAGAAAATCTGACTCGCTGTTTATCCTGTATGCACCCAACAAGCTGGGTGTTCCTGCTTCTAAGCAGACTATTGCTCGTTGGATTTGTAGTACAATTCAGCTTGCACATTCTGTGGCAGGCCTGCCACAGCCAAAATCTGTAAAAGCCCATTCCACAAGGAAAGTGGGCTCATCTTGGGCGGCTGCCCGAGGGGTCTCGGCTTTACAACTTTGCCGAGCAGCTACTTGGTCAGGGGCAAACACGTTTGCTAAATTCTACAAATTTGATACCCTGGCTGAGAAGGACCTGGAGTTCTCTCATTCGGTGCTGCAGAGTCATCCGCACTCTCCCGCCCGTTTGGGAGCTTTGGTATAATCCCCATGGTCCTTTCGGAGTCCCCAGCATCCACTAGGACGTTAGAGAAAATAAGAATTTACTTACCGATAATTCTATTTCTCATAGTCCGTAGTGGATGCTGGGCGCCCATCCCAAGTGCGGATTGTCTGCAATACTTGTACATAATTATTGTTACAAATATCGGGTTATTATTGTTGTGAGCCATCTTTTCAGAGGCTCCTTTGTTTATCATACTGTTAACTGGGTTCAGATCACAAGTTGTACGGTGTGATTGGTGTGGCTGGTATGAGTCTTACCCGGGATTCAAAATCCTTCCTTATTGTGTACGCTCGTCCGGGCACAGTGTCCTAACTGAGGCTTGGAGGAGGGTCATGGGGGGAGGAGCCAGTGCACACCAGGTAGTCCTAAAGCTTTTACTTTTGTGCCCAGTCTCCTGCGGAGCCGCTATTCCCCATGGTCCTTTCGGAGTCCCCAGCATCCACTACGGACTATGAGAAATAGAATTAATCGGTAAGTAAATTCTTATTTTTTTTCTCCTCCTGCATTCAACATGCCCATCAAAAGACATGCAGAATATCTTTCAGTTGGGGAGAAATGTCATCTCCCCGCTTCCTTCTAAAAAGCACAAAGGAAAGGATGGAAAGATTGGTATTGTTGGAGGCTGTCAAGCATATAATGGGCTCCATGTTTTGCAGCAATTTCAGCTCTCAAACTGGCTTCAGATTAATCCCAAGTATTTTGTACAAAAGCCGCAACAACTGTCTTTAAGTTATACAGTCCGGAGGGGATTGTGCATCCAGTCCTGGACCATCCCAATGCTTTACAGGAGATTGAGAAATGACTCACAGGGGTAAATTTACTAAGATTCGTATTTTCCCGTTTCAGGTCAAAGTTCAATCACGAATGACATTGAAAGTGTAAAACTGCAACTTTTTGAATTGATTACGACTAATTTACTAAGCTGTCGTATTCGGGTTTTTCTTTTGTTCCGATGTCGATGTCATTCGTGGTTTTTTTTTCTATTTTTACGGCAGTGATTAGCAAAACACTGCCGACTTTTTTACAATGAATCTCGGCCGGATCTGTGTGATCCGTGCTGGGGTTCATTTTTTTTGTTTTTTTTTAAATTAAACACTGTCAAATATTTAAAAAAAAATTGCGTGGGGTCCCCCCTCCTAAGCATAACCAGCCTCGGGCTCTTTGAGCCGATCCTGGTTGCCGAAATATTGGAAAAAAAATGACAGGGGTTCCCCCATATTTAAGCAACCAGCATCGGGCTCTCCGCCTGGTCCTGGTTCCAAAAATACGGGGGACAAAAAGAGTAGGGGTCCCCCGTATTTTTAAAACCAGCACCGGGCTCCACTAGCTGGACAGATAATGCCACAGCCGGGGGTCACTTTTATATAGTGCCCTGCGGCCGTGGCATCAAAAATCCAACTAGTCACCCCTGGCCGGGGTACCCTGGGGGAGTGGGGACCCCTTCAATCAAGGGGTCCCCCCCCCCCCAGCCACCCAAGGGCCAGGGGTGAAGCCCGAGGCTGTCCCCCCCCATCCAATGGGCTGCGGATGGGGGGGCTGATAGCCTTTGTTGTAAAAGAAAAGATATTGTTTTTAGTAGCAGTACTACAAGTCCCAGCAAGCCTCCCCCGCATGCTGGTACTTGGAGAACCACAAGTACCAGCATGCGGCGGAAAAACGGGCCCGCTGGTACCTGTAGTACTACTACTAAAAAAATACCCAAAAAAACACAAGACACACACACCGTGAAAGTATAATTTTATTACATACATACACACATACATACATACTTACCTTATGTTCCCACGCAGGTCGGTCCTCTTCTCCAGTAGAATCCAAGGGGTACCTGTTGAAGAAATTATACTCACGAGATCCAGGGGTCCAGGGTCCTCGGGGAATCCAGGTGTAATCCACGTACTTGAAAAAAATAACAAAACGGACACCCGAGCCACGCACTAAAAGGGGACCCATGTTTGCACATGGATCCCCTTTTCCCGACTGCCAGAAACCCACTCTGACTGATGTCTAAGTGGGTTTCTTCAGCCAATCAGGGAGTGCCACGTTGTAGCACTCTCCTGATCGGCTGTGTGCTCCTGTACTGAGTGACAGGCGGCACACGGCAGTGTTACAATGTAGCGCCTATGCGCTCCATTGTAACCAATGCTGGGAACTTTCTGCCCTGCGGTTGACCTAAAGTGACGTCACCGCTGAGCAGAAAGTTCCCAGCATTGGTTACAAATGAGCGCATAGGCGCAACATTGTAACACTGCCGTGTGCCGCCTGTCACTCAGTACAGGAGCACACAGCCGATCAGGAGAGTGCTACAACGTGGCACTCCCTGATTGGCTGAAGAAACCCACTTAGACATCAGTCAGAGTGGGTTTCTGGCAGTCGGGAAAAGGTGATCCATGTGCAAACATGGGTCCCCTTTTAGTGCGTGGCTCGGGTGTCCGTTTTGTTATTTTTTTCAAGTACGTGGATTACACCTGGGTTCCCCGAGGACCCTGGACCCCTGGATCTCGTGAGTATAATTTCTTCAACAGGTACCCCTTGGATTCTACTGGAGAAGAGGACCGACCTGCGTGGGAACATAAGGTAAGTATGTATGTATGTGTGTATGTATGTAATAAAATTATACTTTCACGGTGTGTGTGTCTTGTGTTTTTTTGGGTATTTTTTTAGTAGTAGTACTACAGGTACCAGCGGGCCCGTTTTTTCCGCCGCATGCTGGTACTTGTGGTTCTCCAAGTACCAGCATGCGGGGGAGGCTTGCTGGGACTTGTAGTACTGCTACTAAAAACAATATATTTTCTTTTACAACAAAGGCTATCAGCCCCCCCATCCGCAGCCCATTGGATGGGGGGGACAGCCTCGGGCTTCACCCCTGGCCCTTGGGTGGCTGGGGGGGGGGGACCCCTTGATTGAAGGGGTCCCCACTCCCCCAGGGTACCCCGGCCAGGGGTGACTAGTTGGATTTTTTATGCCACGGCCGCAGGGCACTATATAAAAGTGACCCCCGGCTGTGGCATTATCTGTCCAGCTAGTGGAGCCCGGTGCTGGTTTTAAAAATACGGGGGACCCCTACTCTTTGTCCCCCGTATTTTTGGAACCAGGACCAGGCGCAGAGCCCGATGCTGGTTGCTTAAATATGGGGGAACCCCTGTCAATTTTTTCACCATATTTCTGCAACCAGGATCGTCTCAAAGAGCCCGAGGCTGGTTATGCTTAGGAGGGGGGACCCCACGCAAATTTTTTTGAAAAAATAAGCACTTTCCCACCCCTTCCCACTGATATACATGCACGGATCTCATGGATCCGTGCATGCCTATCCAATCACGAATAAAAAAAAAAGGTCTGTTTTTTTTTAGCACTTTTTTACGAGTTGTAATTTTTCACGGCAGTGTTTGTTTTTTTTTGCTTTGCACTTCTTAGTAAATGACCGAGATTCATACTTAAACAGCCGCGTTTTGACCGATGGTGTATTCATTCGTGATTTTTTTCCTAGGACTTCAAAATATTACGAATGCCCTCATCACTGCCGTGATTATTGCTTAGTAAATTACCGAGATGACACTTTGATGAAAAAACGGCATCTCGGTCAAAATCGGGAGCTTAGTAAATTTACCCCACAGACTGCATTACATTGTAATAGGACCAGGGTTGGGAAGAGACTTTTCCATACTGGAAACAGCAGGTTGACTTGGGCTAATTGCCCATCAATCTTCTTTTATTCCAGGCTATCAGAGGGCTGTCCTCACTGCAAACTTTATGGAATTCAGCCGAGTGTATGAAGCTATGCTCACTGAAGCCAGTAGATAGCAGTGCCCAGCCAAGAACTGGGGAATGTAACTATTGTTCAGGAAGTAGAGTGGGACCTGATTTCAGATAGGGATAAAGTCACAGTGTGCACTCATGAAGGGAGCAGCTGGTGTTGGGGAGGACAGGGAGATCTCCTTGCTGGCTCCCTGGGAGTCTTGGCACACTGGGCATTTATTGCCTAGACAAGAAAGACAAATAGCCAAAATCCTTTGGTGTCAGCATTCAGTGTTTGTTCACTTACAAGACAATGGATATGAACGTTCAATGTCTACAGGTGACATGATTACGCCCGTAAGCTGGATCCGTGTAGACATGATGAATGTTGACATAGAAGTTGACATGCATGTGGTTGGCATGAGGTGGTCTACATGCAGCATGCCACAAAGACTGAGTGTACACTCCATTCAGGAAAGCCTTGTGATGTGCCCCGTGTCCTCCATGGGATGAATGAGAAAATTTGACTTTTGTTCTTTTGTCAAACCCAATGATACCGCATCCCCCATTTCATTCTAAAATCTTTTACATTTCTGGCATAAACATGATTGTTTTAGAACCCGACGCTTAGTAAATAAACCCCCTAGATCAGGGCTGGCCAAACCGGTCCTCGAGATCTACCAACAGTTCATGTTTTCCAGGCCTCCTGGAGATCTGTATAACTGTCAGCTAGGAATGAATGCAGTACATCTTAATTAGTAATGACTACACCTGTGCACTAGCTAGGTGGTCTTGAAAATGTGAACTGTTGGTAGATCTCGAGGACTGGTTTGGCCAGCCCTACCCTAGATACTAGAGGCAGGAGAGTCAGCACATTAAATTTACTGGCAACAGCTCAAGCTCCTCCCCTCTATACCCCATTGACTGACTGGGATCTACAGTATTTACTAACAAAGCTCTAAAGGATAGAATAGGAAGAACAGAACAAGATGGTAAGGAGAAACAACGTTTTCTAACAGAACAGCAATTCCAATGGTCAAGAACAGAAACAATAATATAAAGCAGATGGTGTCCGGTGTCCCCCATAAGACATGAAGAAAAGGGTTTGACAAAAGAACAAAAGTCAAATTTTCTCATTCATCCTATGGGGGACACGGGGGCACATCACAAGGCTTTCCTGAATGGAGTGTACACTCAGAAGTTGCAGTCAGCAGCACCATATGTTTAAAACTGATATCTTTGGTTGCAAAAGTATTGAATCTAACATTTGGTCATGGTGTGCATCAAAGATCAGGTAACTGACTGGCACAGTTGAGGCTCTATGCCATGCCATCCAAGAAGCACCCACGATCTGGTGAAAAGTGCACTCACATTTTCAGGAACTGCCTGTTCTCCCCTAATGTAGGCCAGGCAAATTACCAATGTAATCCACCTACCAGTGGTCTGTTCTAGCCAACCTCTTTTGTGGAAGTCATAAAGGACCAACAGGTGATTTCACAACGTCAAGAGAGCCCTCATCCTCCGGATCCCCATCCTGGTCTAAGGCTAAAGGCCCATAAACACTGGGTGATTTTGAGCTGAAAGCAGCTCACTTTTGGTGTTTTGACCTGTTTTCAGCTCAAAACCACCCAGTGTGTATGGCCAAACGATGAGCGCTGATGTGCGCTCCCGCTTCATCGCTGGCGGCCACCGTTCATCTACTGGTATTACCAGTAGATGAACGACGGGGTGAGCGGCTTTCCATAGCGTCCTGCTATGGAAAGCCGCTCACCCCTGCTGACATCACTGGGCAGGGGGGAAAAGCGCTCAATGTGTATGCACTGAGCACTTTTCAGCCCAGCGATGTCAGCGATCATCGCTGTGCAAAAACGCCCAGTGTGTATGCACCTTAAGATTACATTATCCTGATTACAATGGTTCTTGCTTCTAACTACAGCTGCGTCTTGATTTAAAGTAAGGAATGGGGGTCTACATGACAGAGCCCCCAACTCCAAAGCTCTCCCACCTGTAGAGATAGCCAACAGGATGGCAGTCTTATAGGAAAATAACTTCCAACTCCACCAATTCCATTAGTTCCATTAGTTCAATAGATGGGTGTTTTAAGTCAGCCAGCTACAGATTGAGATCCAATGAGCTATTGAGGGGATGTATGTAGGCTGTACAAGCACCTGTCCCTGTGAGAAGGCCTGCACTTTAGGTAGAAGAGCTACATTTCTCCAAAACAGAGGGCTGAGACCAAGCGGAAAAAAATAAGATTTTAAACCTACCAGTAAATCTATTTCTCTTAGTCCGTTGAGGATGCTGGGGACTCCGTAAGGACCATGGGGTATAGAGGGGCTCCGCAGGAGATAGGGCACCTAAAAAGAACTTTGACTATGGGTGTGCACTGGCTCCTCCCTCTATGCCCCTCCTCCAGACCTCAGTTAGAGAACTGTGCCCAGAGGAGATGGACAATACAAGGCAGGATTTAGCAATCCAAGGGCAAGATTCATACCAGCCCACACCAATCATACCATGTAACCTGGAACATACATAACCAGTTAACAGTATGAACAAAAACAACAGTAACGGTCCTAGACCGATGTCAACTGTAACATAACCCTTATGGAAGCAACAACTATATACAAGTCTTGCAGAGTTTCCGCACTGGGACGGGCGCCCAGCATCCTCTACGGACTAGGAGAAATAGATTTACCGGTAGGTTAAAAATCTTATTTTCTCTTACGTCCTAGAGGATGCTGGGGACTCCGTAAGGACCATGGGGTTTATACCAAAGCATCCAATCGGGCGGGAGAGTGCGTATGACTCTGCAGCACCGACTGAGCAAACGCTAGGTCCTCATCAGCCAGGGTATCAAACTTGTAGAATTTAGCAAAAGTGTTTGACCCCCACCAAGTCGCCGTTTGGCAAAGTTGTAAGGCCGAGACGCCTCGGGCAGCCGCCCAAGAAGAGCCCACCTTCCTAGTGGAATGGGCCTTAACCGAATTTGGTACCGGCAATCCAGCCGTAGAGTGAGCCTGCTGAATCGTATTACAGATCCAGCGAGCAATAGTCTGCTTCGAAGCAGGAGCGCCAATCTTATTGGCCGCATACAGGATAAACAGAGCCTCTGTTTTCCTAATTCTAGCCGTCCTGGCTACATAAATTTTTAAGGCCCTGACTACGTCCAGGGATCTGGAATCCTCCAGGTCACTTGTAGCCACAGGCACCACAATAGGTTGATTCATATGGACGTGTCCTCAATTCAGCTCGATCCACATGAAAAATCAAGTAGGGGCTCTTGTGTGAGAGAGCCGCCAATTCAGACACTCGCCTTGCTGATGCTAAGGCCAACAAGATGACCACCTTCCAAGTAAGAAATTTCAACTCAACCTTGTTAAGCGGTTCAAACCAGTGTGATTTTAGGAACTGCAACACCACGTTCAGGTCCCATGGTGCCACTGGAGGCACAAAAGGGGGCTGGATGTGCAGCACTCCCTTTACAAACGTCTGGACTTCTGGAAGAGAAGCCAATTCCTTCTGAAAGAAAATCGAGAGGGCCGAAATCTGTACCTTATCCGAGCCTAATTTCAGGCCCATATCCACTCCTGTCTGTAGGAAGTGGCGAAAACGACCCAGATGAAAATCTTCCGTAGGTGCATTCTCTGTCTCACACCAAGACACATACTTTCGCCAGATACGGTGATAATGTTTTATCGTCACCTCCTTCCTAGCCTTTATTAAAGTAGGGATGACCTCTTCCGGAATCCCCTTTTTTTCTAGAATTCTGCGTTCAACCGCCATGCCGTCAAACGTAACCGCGGTAAGTCTTGAAATACACATGGCCCCTGCTGCAACAGGTCTTCCCTCAGAGGAAGAGGCCAGGGGTCTCCTGTGAGCATCTCTTGTAGATCCGAGTACCAGGCCCTTCGAGGCCAGTCTGGGACAACGATTATCGTCTGTACTCTTCTTCGTCTTATGATCCTCAACTCTTTCGTGATGAGAGGAAGAGGAGGGAACACGTAGACCGATTCGAACACCCACGGTGTTACCAGTGCGTCTACTGCTACTGCCTGAGGGTCCCGAGACCTTGCGCAATACCTCCGAAGTTTTTTGTTGAGGCGTGACGCCATCATGTCTATTTGAGGAGTTACCCAAAGACGTGTTACGTCTGCAAAGACTTCTTGATGAAGTCCCCACTCTCCTGGATGGAAATCGTGCCTGCTGAGGAAGTCTGCTTCCCAGTTGTCTACTCCCGAAATGAAGACAGCCGACAGAGCGCTTACATGATTTTCCACCCAGCGAAGAATCCTTGTGGCTTCCGTCATCGCGACTCTGCTTCTTGTCCCGCCTTGGCGGTTCACATGAGCCACTGCTGTGACATTGTCTGATTGAATCAGAACCGGTAGGTTTCGAAGAAAACTCTCCGCTTGTCGAAGGCCGTTGTAAATGGCCCTGAGATCCAACACATTGATGTGTAGACAGGACTCCTGGTCTGACCAAAGACCCTGAAAAGTCTTTCCCTGTGTGACCGCTCCCCATCCTCGGAGGCTCGAGTCCGTGGTAACCAGGATCCAGTCCTGAATCCCGAACCGGCGACCCTCCAGTAGGTGAGCACTTTGCAACCACCACAGGAGGGACACTCTGGTTCCTGGGGACAGAGTTATTTTCCGATGTAAGTGCAGATGGGACCTTGACCACTTGTCCAGGAGGTCCCATTGAAAAGTCCGTGCATGGAACCTTCCGAAGGGAATGGCCTCGTAGGCCGCCACCATTTTTCCCAGAACTCGAGTGCATTGGTGAACTGACACCCTTTTCGGTTTTAGCAGTTCTCTGACCATGCTCTGGATGTCTTGGGCCTTCTCTATTGGGAGAAAGACCTTCATTTGTTCCGTATCCAGTATCATACCTAGGAACGGTAGTCGAGTTGTCTGAATCAACTGTGACTTTGGAAGATTTAGAATCTAACCGTGTTGCTGGAGCACTCTCAGAGAGAGCACCACACTGCTCAGCAATTTCTCCCTTGATCTCGCTTTTATCAGGAGATCGTCCAAGTATGGGATAATTGTGACTCCATGCTTGCGCAGGACCACCATCATTTCCGCCATTATTTTGGTGAAAATCCTCTGGGCCGTGGAAAGTCCAAACGGCAACGTCTGAAATTGGTAATGACAATCCTGTACAGCGAATCTCAGGTATTCCTGATGGGGGGCATATATGGGGACATGAAGGTACGCATCCTTTATGTCCAGAGACACCATAAACTCCCCCTCCTCCATGTTGGCTATTATCGCTCTGAGTGATTCCATTTTGAATTTGAATCTTTTTATGTACAGGTGTAGGGATTTCAGATTCAAAATCGGTCTGACCGAACCGTCCGGTTTCGGGACCACAAATAGGGTTGAGTAGTAACCTCTTCCCTGCTGGTGCAGGGGAACCTTGATTATCACTTGCTGTATACACAGCGTTTGAATTGCAGCTAACACTACATCCCTTTCCGATGTGGAAGCTGGTAGGGCCGATTTGAAAAATCAGCGCGGGGGCACCTCCTCGAATTCCAGTTTGTAACCCTGGGAAACTATTTCCAACACCCAGGGATTCAGGTCCGAACTGCCCAGGCCTGACTGAAAAGTCGAAGACGTGCCCCCCACCGGTGCGGACTCCCTCAGGGGAGCCCCAGCGTCATGCTGTAGGTTTTGGAGCAGCCGGGGAGGACTTTTGTTCCTGGGCACCTGCCGCCGCAGGTGCTCTCTTGCCTCTGCCCTTACCTCTGGCGAGGAAAGAGGATCCCCGACCTCTTTTGGACTTGTGCGACCAAAAGGACTGCATCTGATAGGGTGTTACTTTCTTTTGCTGTTGGGGAATATATGGTAAAAAATTTGATTTACCTGCTGTAGCTGTGGAAACCAGGTCCGTCAGCCCATCCCCAAACAATACATCCCCCTTATAGGGTAGTACTTCCATATGTTTCTTGGAATCCGCATCACCCGTCCATTGGCAAGTCCATAAGGATCTTCTCGCTGAGATAGCCATGGCATTGGCCCTAGAAGCTAGCAATCCAGTGTCCCTTTGA
Source organism: Pseudophryne corroboree (assembly GCF_028390025.1). NCBI lineage: Eukaryota > Metazoa > Chordata > Amphibia > Anura > Myobatrachidae > Pseudophryne > Pseudophryne corroboree. The sequence continues at coordinate 71,604,619 of NC_086451.1, forward strand.
GCATCCCTCATAAATAAGGCTGCGTCTTTTATATGGGCTAGAGTTAGGAATATAGTATCCTTATCCATAGTATCAAATTGGTCTGTCAGCTCATCTGTCCAAGCTGCAATTGCGCTACACACCCATGCCGACGCAATCGTCGGTCTTAGCACAGCACCCGTATGAGAATAAATACCCTTTAAGGTAGTTTCTTGCCTGCGATCTGCTGGGTCTTTAAGGGCCGCTGTGTCAGGAGACGGTAGCGCCACTGTCTTGGATAAGCGCGTCAGGGCCTTGTCCACAGTGGGGGGTAATTCCCAAATCTCCCTGTCCTGCTTAGGGAAAGGGTATGCCATAAAAATTCTTTTGGGGATCTGCGGTCTCTTATCCGGAGTCTCCCAAGCTTTTCCAAAGAACTCATTTAATTCATGAGATGTGGGAAAATTAATAATCTGTTTCTTTTCCTTAAACATGTGTACCCTTGTGTCGGGGACTGAGGGTTCATCCACAATATGCAACACATCCCTTATTGCCACAATCATACACTGAATAGTTTTAGTCACCCTAGGGTGCAATTTTACTTCGTCATAGTCGACACTGGAATCAGAATCCGTGTCGGTAGTAGTGTCTTGTGTTAAGGGACGCTTTTGAGACCCCGACAGGGCCTGTGAGTCGGTCCAATCTGAGGATTGACCGCCTGATGTCCCCCCTAAACCACCTTATCAAGCCTTTTATGTAAAGATGCCACACTTGCATGCAACGTATGCCACATGTCCATCCAATCAGGAGTCGGCACAACCGACGGGGACACACCACTCATTTGCTCCACCTCCTCCTTGGAGAAGCCTTCCACCTCAGACATGTCGACACACACGTACCGACACCCCACACACACACACACACACACACACACACAGGGATTTACCTATAAGGGGACAAAACCCCAACCAGGTCCTTAGGAGAGACAGAGAGATAGAGTATGCCAGCACACACCCAGCGCTTAAAAACACTGGAATATACAACCAGATAGCGCTTTTATAAGTTTATAATCGTAATCTCCACTCACTGCGTCGCCAAAGTGCCCCCCTCCTCCTTTTTCCAACCTGTGAAGCTCAGCAGGGGAGAGAACAGGGAGCCAGCGTTTTCTCATGCAGCCTCTGTGGAGAAAATGGCGCTGGTTAGTGCTGAGGATCAAGCCCCGCCCACCCGACGGCGGTCTTCGGTCCCTTCATCATATATTAATAAAATGGCGGGGGTCCGCGGATTTACTGTCCCCCAGCCTAATCCACCTTATTTATGGCCAAAACGAGGTTTATTGCTGCCCAGGGCGCCCGCCCTGCACCCTTCAGTGCCTGCTTTGTGTGTGTGACTGGGAGCAATGGCGCGCAGCTTACCGCTGCACGCTTACCTCATGAAGATCTGATGTCTTCTGCCGCCTGAAGTCTTTTCCTCAATACTCACCCGGCTTCTATCTTCGGCATCTGTGAGGAGGACGGTGGCGGCGCGGCTCCGAGACGAACCCCAGGTGAGACCTGTGTTCCGACTCCCTCTGGAGCTAATGGTGTCCAGTAGCCTAGAAGCAGTGCCCAACTTTACAAGCCAGCTCTGCAAAATTCTTTTTCCACAGAAAACTCTGGAGAGCTCTCTGCAGTGCCCCCATTCTCCTCTGGGCACAAGATCTAACTGAGGTCTGGAGGAGGGGCATAGAGGGAGGAGCCAGTGCACACCCATAATCAAAGTTCTTTTTAGGTGCCCTATCTCCTGCGGAGCCCCTCTATACCCCATGGTCCTTACGGAGTCCCCAGCATCCTCTAGGACATAAGAGAAAAGAACCCCCTTTGCTTCACACAGGTGGTGTAGATCTTCCAAACCTCTGGTAATTCTTGGACAAAACAGTCTTCCAAGCACTGAGCATGATCTGAACCACCATGTCAGAAACACTTATAGGCCCTACACACTGGCCGATTTTCTGAAAGATATGAACGATCTCGTTCATAAATGAACGAGAACTCGTTCATATCTTTCAGTGTGGAGACTCCAGCGATGAACGATGCGCGTCCCCGCGCTCGTTCATCGCTGGTCTCCCGTCGGCTGTGCATGCAGGCCAATATGGACGATCTCGTCCATATTTGCCTGCACTTCAATGCAGCCGCGTGACGGGGGGAGTGAAGAAACTTCACTCCCCCAGTCACTGCCCCCCCGCCGCCGGGTCGCTCGTCGGCCGTTTCGGCCGTCGGGCACCTCGGCGGCGCATCGTCAAATGTGTAGGGCCCCTTAGTTTTAGGTATCATCGCTTCAACAGCCACGCCGTTAAAAGCCTGTCATGGTTAACTTGAGAGGCTTTTAACTTGATAGGAGACCTGACAACACATATTGGCAGCAGTTGTAGAGTACCGTGATATTCTTGCCCAGTTCAGTGCCATCAGGATTACAAAACACCCGCAGAGCCATTGATACCAGAGGGAAAAGGTAGATCAGTCAGCAGTCCGAGTGAAACAGATATAATGTCTATTAGAACCACAGAAACAAAAGTGACCCAGTTTGTGGTTCAACAACGATGCCATCGTATCGACATCCAGTTGCCCCACCTGTCTTACATCTACTGTAAGATATCCAGATGAAAAGGCCTTTGCCTGCGATGAAGGTTGGGCCTGCTGTTTAGTTCCCAGTTTACTACCCCTGAGATTAAAACAGTTATGATGCCATGATCTTTGTGAACTTTCTCTGTACTGTGACCAAGCCAAAGAGCAGGGCACAAAATGGACATTACCATAGGCATTTTGGGAGACACTGGTTCCCCTCCTGAATTGGAACATGCAGATTTTGCTTAATTGATGTAATTGGGCACTATTAACGTGCCCTGTTCCATGCAGTGATGACTGACTTAATGGATTCCATCTTGAATCTGCCCACATTATAGAATTTGAGGTTTTGTATTGGTCAAAAGGAGCGATCCAGTTCTGAACTAGGAAGACATCTGAGTAAAATCCAATCCTGTTTTTCCAGAACTAGAAATGAGGGAAGGGAAGACTTCCCTTAGGGCAAAATGTTTTGTTTTGTCTCCAGGAACTCTGGTGGTGAAAAAATGCCTGGGTAGAGACTTCAGATTTATGATGTATTCCCAACTTATGATACCCCTTATCCAGCCACCTGTTGTGGAACTAAACCGCTGACAGATAGGCTCCCACCACAGGATAGGCCGAAATTAGCAAAACCTAGCACCCTTCGGTCTAGGACATTAACAAGGAGAAAGGGATTTTTTTTTGCCCCTGAGGCCTGGGAAATTTTGCCCAGTTCAAGACCAAACAAGACCTCCTCAGAATCCACTTGGAACAGTAACTATCTCCCAAATGCAAACATGATGAGATTGCAGAAGGTAAAGTTCTAATCTAGAGCAAGGAGTGTATTGGGAATGGTGGCTCCCACCCAGGTACTCCAAGGCCTCATGGATATGTTTCATCAGGGTTAACAATTCAGATTTTAGATTCTAGGCCATTCGCCAATCAACTCTTCAATATCTTATTGATCAAGCCAAATCTAAACAAGGTCAAAGGAAGGATCCCTACTACACAAGAGATCACAGCTAGATACACATCCAGCCTGGCTGATCAGGAACATTTAGGGTCTTTAAGCAGATGGCTGATCAGGAACATTTAGTGTCTTTAAGCAGATCCTCCACCTGCCAGAAGAAGGGACAGAAATAGTTTGCATGTTTTAAGTGCCCAAGCTTCTGCCATTGTTTTATTACCTGTGTCACCTCTGCCTACCCCCACACTCAACCCTACTCCTCACCCACCACCCACCTGTGCCAGACCTATCCCTGGTGGCCAACCAAGTACTTTGGCAATAGATCTGTCCCGTCTCCCTCACAGTGACCGCTGTTGTTGCGTGCCCCCACATTCGGACAGGACAGACCTTATGAAATTATTATACAGATCCACTGTCCTCCATATGACGAGAGAGAAATATGCAAGTTCAGAGTGAAGGCTATAATCCAATTATGACCATCTTGTTTCTCTGGAAGCCCTAAGCCATGAGAATAAGGGGGCATAGGGGTCACTAGTACACTTATATAGTGTAGAGGGGGTGTCCTGTTACACTGAAGAGTAGTCATTTTTTAGCAGAAAACTAAAGCAATCATTATAGATGGTTTACTATCAATCACCAGTTATCTGTGGAACAGTGCTCATGAATTGGATTTTGTATCTTACAGTAGATAAGCCATCGCTACACTGCTAGGTACATCACCTTCTATATTAAGCGGTCATATTTTGTGTATGACATGTATAATTTATGACATTGTGCTTTCTTACATAAACACAGTGTTTTTGTCCACTGCAGCTCAAACAAGAGGTCCAGGCAGCCCTAAACAGACGCGGACGCTTAAAGTCGACAGCCCCTCGTATCAGTGAGCCACCAGTATCACAACCAAGAAAAAACCCCAAGGACACTCCCCATCATTGGAAACAATTTGGGTTAGGACTGACAAAACCCTGGATAAGCAGAGAGTATATAGGAGGGTCCTAACTGCAGTTACTCACCAGCAACCGTCACGTTATTCACACTGAATTGGACCAAAAAAAAATAATAAAAAGGAATAAAACAGTATTAAGTCTATTGCAGATTACCACATCCATGTCTTAATTAATGATCTACATTTGTAAAGGGCTCAGCAGTTCTGTGAACAATATTACTGTCCATGAGGAAGTGTTGCACAATAAACTTAGCCTGACAAGGAAGCAGTTTCTCTAATCATCCTATTTATTACAAGGGGCGTTCAGCAGTCCTCATAGATTATGGGGTATATTGAATTAGGGTGGAAAACTGCCGTCTGTCGAAAAGACTGCAGTTTTCGACTTTTTAAGGTCGAATAGTGATTTGACCTATTCAGTCCCATCAGTTTTTATTCGACAAGTCGTGGAATTCGACTTGTCGAATAGTACGTGAATCGGCGGTATAGCTGCCGATTCACATACTTTTGAGTGAAACGGCCAAATTCAACAGGATTTGGCCCCATTTCCGACCATCTCGGTCTGACATAAAAAAAAGTCGGACTGAGATGTGGGACCCAGCGGAGGGGGGGGGTCCGCGGGGAGACGGCCGCAGGGCATACAGGGGAGAGAAGCGCTACAGCGCTGCAGCAGGATGTCTCACAGCCGCGACGCTCACGGCAGCGTCCACCCGGCTCCAGCAAGTGAGGTCACGCTTGCTGGAGCCGGGTGGACACTGCCGTGAGGTCTGGCGGCTGTGAGACAACCTCCTGCAGCGTTACTGTAGCGCTGCTCTCCTCCGTCTGCCCGCGGCTGTCCCCCCACCTTTTCCTCCTCTGGGTCCCTCATCTCAGTTCGACTTTTAAAAAGTCGAATTGAGATGAGATTGAATAAGGGTCTTCGGAAAAAAAAAAAAGAAGTAAAAGCTAGACACGTGGCGAGATATTTTATGGCTGTAGCATAAGGCGCGATTCCAGGTTCTGGAAGAGAAAACAAGATACTTGCAGGGGTTTCAAATTCAATTAATTTACTTGTACCTGCACTTAATTGAAGCTGTTAACAATATATTGCTTCCGTCTTCCTTTCTATTTACATTGCTCATGGATACGGCAGATGCATTTAATACAGATATGGTTTTGCATTGTAAATGATTTTCCCTTTAATAAAACGTCTGAGTTCAGTTGGCATCCCGCACGTTGTGCGAACTTGGACTACAGTACATCCCGCCCTTTGTCTAGGTCAGTGCTGGACAACAGGTTTGTGGGCTGCCAGTGGCCTGTCAAGCCTTCACTTTGGTCCCCAGCTCTGTGCCATCAATCTGACATTCTCTGCTTTATACCAAAGCAATGAATAAGACTGAATAGGAGCAGTTTACTTCTGTGTTGTGCACTGGACAGGGGTCACGCTCTGACATTCTCTGCTTTATACCAAAGCAATGAATAAGACTGAATAGGAGCAGTTTACTTCTGTGTTGTGCACTGGACAGAGGTCACGCAGCATAGCCAGTCATTGGTGCTCAACTCCGTCCTCCCATATGCAGACTCTGCCTGCACAGGAAAGTGTTTTTAGACATTTGGGAGTCCATTTATCATAGATCATATAGTGTACAGGTTCTCAAACTCGGTCCTCATTACCCCACACAGATCATGTTTTGCAGGTCTCCTCACAGAATCACAAGTTAAATAATTAGCTCCACCTGTGGACCTTTTAAAATGTGTCCGAGTAATTAATACACCTGTGCACCTGCTGGGTTACCTGCAAAACATGCACTGTGTTGAGTAATGGAGGACAGAGTTTGAGAACCTGTGGTATAGTGAATGCGATCTGGGCGGTATCTTACCACCCAGGATCGCATTGCAATATGCGATCTGATCGGGTGAATTTATCACCCAGCACAGGCAGGGATAGGGGCTCCGGAAGGACCCTGTCCCTGCAATGTGCCGAGTGCAGTGTCAGGGCCTGTGCGGGCAGGTGTCCGATCTGCACTGGGGTAATTAACGGCAGAGAGGGCCTAGGGGACCCTACCAGATCTACTGTACATCCACCGAAGTGGAGCCCATAGGCTACCAGGTGCAGGGAACAATACTGGAAATGCATTGCATTCCCGATATTGATGCATCTTGCAGTACTGCATCCTCCTTAGAAACCTATGGGGGGGGGGATGCGGCTGCGGGCGGCAATGGAGGGATCGCAGCAGGTATCAGAGATCTCTGCTGTAGCCCCTCCTTTATACAATCCAGGGCTACTTAATATTTGTGGCTATCCTCCGAAAAGTTGCGTTTTTGGCGGACATAGCCGCAAATATTGTTTGATAAATGGGCCCCTTGGAGAGGCATATAGGGAGGAGAGGGTGGGACATAGAACAACAAGTGGGGGGGTCTGAGTAACGTTGGAATGTTGGGGCAAGGGCTGGCATTTGCCGACAAGTGGTACCCAGGTAGTACCCACGGCAACATGCCTTCCTTTTAGAGAGCTGCATGTGCGGACCATTAAATATACACTATTTCCTATTAGTTATCTAGGTGACCTAAAGACTTCACGGAAAAGAAGTCCTACAAGACAGCAATTTATGCAGTCACAGGTGCAGGACAGCCACAAGATTAGATTCTGATGGTAAAAAAACATTTAAATTATATATGGAAACCCGACTCATTTAGGTGCTAATGAAGGTTACTTGCTATGTGCAAGCTCTCTAATGCAAGTTATACACCGACACTAAATGTATAGTTGCTTTGGTTTTCGTGTACATTGTCCGTTTTCAGCAAGGCCAGTAATAAACCCTAGATGTCTGATTTTTTTTTATTTTTTTATCAATAGCTGTTCCACCTTAATTAATGGTCAGCTCACCCACACCCTGGTCGCAATTATTACCTATACAGCTTCTCTGGCCAGGTCAGTCAGCTGGAATAACAGAATAACCATAATATATACCAGTAATGCTTAGAGTGGAATATGAAGCAAAATATTACACCAGGTAAGACATAGAATACTCTTTATGGATTATTATAGCCTATAAAGGGGCTCTCCAAGACCTCGCCTGCGGCCCCCAGATCCTGTCTGCTCTAGGGTCAGATCTGTTTGTGATAACATATCAACAGGCACAGGTGCTAAAGTTATTACAGATAGGGGTTTTCTATAGTATTGCTTTAACTATCCTTTGAAAGGTTAGAGGGCCTTCCATGCAGCCCCAAAGGGTATCAGGATGCCTGTCCCTGCTATAAGAGCACCATTGTTCCAGTCTGATTTGAATAAAGGACTCTGCAGAAAGGAGATGTTGGGGAGGGGTGTAGTAAGCCTTAGAGGAGTGATAAAGTGGGGAGTGATAAACAACCAATCAGCTCCTATCTGTCATATTTCAAACAGCCTGTAACATGGCAGGAGCTGATTGGCTGGTACTTTATCACTCTCCAAGGCTTTGTACATCTTCCCCATGGAGTAAGGACATTACAGCAATACTTTTCCAGATGGAACCTAAACCACCATAGAAGTCAAAATATCTTCTCGCCCAAATCCACTGCTTTCCACCAGGTTACTGAACTTGAAATTTCAAGAACTGGGTACAGCCGGTGGGTTTAATTTAGTAGGTCTAAAACATCTAAACAAACAAAGTAAAATCTAAAATTAAACCTTTAAAGTGCAAGTAGACCCTGAGGGTAATCGCAGCCTCTCCTGGGTATAGTCCGCTCTCTACGGAGCAAATACAATAAAATACACCGATTCTCAAAGTCTTCCCTTTTACCACCTCAGTGTGTTAGCAGACAGGTAATTTGCATCATCATACCAATGCGTACTTTGTACTTAGCAAGAACCAGTCCGTAATAAACCACATCTTCTGTGTAAACAATGGCCAGCTGCTCACATTGTTCCCATAAGGACATAGGACATAGCTGGAGAGAGGTAGTAAACCTGAGGTTGTTCTGGGAATGAAACACTTGTCTATTCTTTAAAAGTTTAAGTCTCTATTAATCGCACCCAGAGTAGCAGCTCACAAGTAATAGTTGATCCGTGATGGCACCGTTTTGCAGCCTGTCCATGAGAATACTTTTTCATCTTCGGGGAAGTAAACCAGACTGTCTGTTACAGAGCGGACAGTATCTTCATCAGCCGCCAATCCCACCTGCTCCATCTCACTTCGCACGCATTGCCTGACGTGGTTGGGACGCAGCGGCAGGAAAGGCACAAAGACATCTACGAGGTTCTGCTTAATGATCTCAGATTGCCAGAAGCCATCTGCAAAGAAAAAAAAAAAAAAAAGGGAAGGAGAGAGAGAAATAAATAGCAATGTACCCAAGCACCGGCATAACATACTACACCCCCAAGTAGAACCAATGGAGGATTGAATTGGTGAAATGGGGGGGGGGGGGGGGGGGGGGGGGAAGAGGAGAGGAGAGTAGTTGCCCACAGTCACCAATCAGTTGTTACACAGTTAGTGAGGTTGAAAAAAAGACAATCCATCCGTCGAGTTCAACCTATTCTGTATTATTTTCATGAGTAATTTTATCTGTTGATTAAGTCAGCCGTTGTGTTGTATTTCCTCATTTTATTATAACTATGGTACGTGATCTATCCACCATAACCCTGTATATTAGGGGTGGGCAACGTGCGGCCCGCGAACCGATTCTACCTGGCCCCGCTGTCTCACACCAGTGTGCAATGACAAGCGGCCCGACTGGCTGAGCCGCTCGTCATTGCGCTACATAGGTCCCAGACGCGGCGCCGCAGAGGAAATCCCGGTGCGATGATCGGGACCGGAGCTGACGTCAGAAACCCTCCCTCCAAACGCCTGGTCCCTCCTTCATTTTTGCGGACACTCCTCTAACACGGCCAATTGCCACCCACAAACGTCCTCTTCCTGTCAATCACTGTACGATCGCTTTGTTCGTACCATCCCGTCGCTGCCCGACGCTGCAGACCGACGAGCCTGCACATTGCACACGATATTTTGTGTGTGGCCCTCGACTATTCACTGGAAGTGTTAAGCGGCCCCCCAGCTGAAATATCCTTATCCATTAGGAATTTATCTAGGCCATTCTTAAAAGTATTGACTCTCTCAGGCAGGGAATTCCAAACTCGTATTGTCCTTACTGCAAAAAAACCTTTCTGCCTCTGTGTGCGTAATCTCCTCTCCTCTAACCTAAGTGGGTGTCCACGTGTTTTCTGTACTGGTCTTAACAAAAAGAGATCACCCCGAAAGCCATGTGTATTGTCCCCTTAAAAATGTATAAATGTTGATCATGTCCACTCTTAATCTCCTCTTTTCCAGTGTGAACATGTCAAGCCTTTGCAAGTCTTTCCTGGTATTCCAAAGTCTCCATCCCCTTAATTAGCTTCGTCGCCCGCCTCTGAACCTTTTCTAGTTCCAGGTTATCGTTTTTGTAGTAGGGTGCCCAAAATTGTGCGCAGTATTCCAGATGGAGCCTCACTAGGGCTTTATATAATGGTAGTATAACTCTCATCCCTTGCATCAATACCCCTCTTTATGCATGCTAGTACCTTGTTTGCCACTATCCTACATTGCGTGCTGTTATTATTATTATTACTACTACTACTACATTTTATTTATAGGGCGCCACAAGTGTTTCGCAGCACCGTACAAAGGACAGTACAGGAAGACAAAACTCAGCATAACAGTAAATAAATAACAAAAATAGAGTGCAGGTAACAAGGAGCACCACAATTCTCAAAACATAATACTGCTTAGATGTAAGTAGCAAGGGAGTACTCATTGTACTACTTGGGGCTGGCGGCCATAGAGAGAGGAGCTTTTACCAGTAGGAGAAAAAGCAGGTAAAGATGGTCTCTGACTGAAATGTGTAGAGAAGAGGGCTTAGACAACAAGAGGAAAGAGGGCCGTGCTCTGAAGAGCTAACAATCAATAACAGACTGTTAACCGTCATAGCCAAGACTGTCATACTTGAGTTACAAGCCGACTGGTTTACTTTGGGCAATTTTTCCACTTTCTCTCAAAGGTTTGATCGGTCTTAGATGAACGCACATGGACAGTAGGTGTGCTTCAATCGTATATGAATGATCTATGGTCTTTGTTTTAGATTTAAAAAAAAAAATTTTTTTACACTCACGCTGAGAGTTAGAGATCACAGTGTTACAGATGGCAGATTCCACATCACTCAGCTGGATTTCCTCTCTGTCTTTGCGCTCTCTCCAGAAATTCAGTGCTACCTGATTAATAGCTTCTCCTCCAGAATTACTGCAAAAATAAAAAGCAGGTCCCATAAATCAGAGAACGGAAATACAACAATAATTTATACAGACAGTGTGGGGGGAAGGACGCCCACGACAGGGCTAGTCCGCCCCACATGTCAGACCCCCCCCCCCCCCCCCGCACAGGTGAGAAAGCATCACGTTCGCACCCGCCAAGAAGCTCCCTGCCTGCGCAACCTATCCGCAACATTCTGGGTCACAGCGGCGGTGTGTGACATCACAGCGTTGTCAGGATCGTGCTCCCCCAACGGCGTTCTAACACCGTTGGCATGCCTCCTCCCGCCCCACGGCCGCAGAGGTGATCGCACCAGTCAGATGCTTTGGCATCTCACTGGATGCACAAGCGCACGGCTCAAAGGGCATCAGGCTGCGATCGCTGCCGTTGCAACGCCTGGGTCTGTATTAGGCCTGATGACCAGTACATCAAACTAAAACGAATCTAGGGGCAGATGTATTAACCTGAAGGGATAAACCAGTGATAAACCAGTGATAAGTGCAAGGTGATAACGCACCAGTCAATCATTATGGATTTAAAAAAATTAGGACAGTTAGGAGCTGATTGGCTTGTGCGTTATCACCTTCCACTTACCACTACTTCATCACTTCTTTATCTATTCTCCTGGCTTAATACATCTGCCCCCCGGTTTCTATGACAATTTCCTTAGGTCGCCCAAAAAATAAAAGTTTAGAGAAGGGCTTTCTGTATGTTTTTTGATAGTAGCAGGGTCACTGCTCTCACATTAAAAAATAAAAAAAATAGAATTCCTCCTTGATATTCTTAAAAAGCCCACTCCCATCCCATATCACACATAGGTGTGGCTTACTTTCCTCTCATAGTGGGAGGAGACCCAGACCTATATACCCCCTGTCCCAGTGTTGCCCAATGTAACATATGGGAAAGGTGAACTATATAATCCCGAACGTACTTACCTTATGAAGATAAATATGGCCTTCTTGTAGTTTGAACCAAAGACCACCCAGGAGGAGCCCAGGAACGGGACAATGACATCAATCAGCCCTGGGTGCATCTTATCCATCTCCTCAAACAGAAATATGGATCGGCTGCAGGCAGTGATGTTACCCTGGATCCACAGTTTCAGGTTCTCCTATATAACCAGGATACAAGGGTGATCAAATAGGAAGAGTGGATATTGGTGCTTAAATGAATCAAACAAAGTCATCCCGGTCCGGGGCACACAGAGAAAAAGTACAAAGAAACCACTAGAACACAGCAATGATGATAAAAGTACTAAGGTACCTCCACTTCCTCCCACTACAACAAGGAATATAGTAAATTAGGTACCTGGATGTAATCAAAGCTGATAGTTCTCTGACTTTTTTTTATGTCTCACTGTTCCACACACAAAAAAAGATTATACCTGGGTCCCCGATATCAGTGAGAAGATTAAATGGTGATACTTATGATAAAGACACCTTTATAGGCTGTCATTATTTGCATTCTATGATGAGCAAACACATAAGGGAAGCAGGGTTTATCTCCTAGTGGGATGTGCTTGATCACGAGGCTCTTGTGAGATCGGACTGTAACACCTGCACTCGTGCACAAACATTATTGCAAACAAGAACAAGTAAAATCTGCATATATGGATCCAAATGGTTTTCCCACCTCCAGATAACTATTAAGGATTTTTCGCCCATTGCTTCAACTTCCTATGATATACAATTGATAAAAGTGGTGACAGACCATGACTAGATCTGCCAACAATTCACCATCGCTTTCAGTTCCCTAATACTCCTTTCACACCGCACAAATAACCCGATATCGACCCGGGTCAGCGTGCGGAGTGAAAGGGGCATAGCCGAAATCACAGGTCGCCTGACCCGCCAATTCAACCAGGGAATAAAGCAGTGTTATTCCCGCGTTGAATACCGGGTCAGTGGCTGCGTAAACAGGCTCCCGGGTCGATACGACCCGGGACCCATTTACTACAGCAGGGAGAGGCGGTGCAGAGATGATTTCATCTCCCAGCGCCGCCTCTGCCTCCGTCCCCGCTGCCAGCTCCCCCCCCTGCTGCTACGGCAACCTGCCCGGCATATTGCCGAGTCGGGGAAACCAGCAGCAGCGGCCATTGCTGGATCCCACCCGGGAAGGACCCGTTTCCAGTTCTCGGGTGGGATCCGGCATTGGCAGTGTGAAAGGGGTATTACAGAGACAGTAAAACAAAGCTTTGGACGAGTGATCAGAATGTGCTGAATGGTGTAAAGCAGGGGCCTATCTATACAAAATGGTGGCCACATAGCACAATTACTGTACCTTGTACTGATCCACATACTGAGCATGTGGGAAGTGTAGAATAGGAGAGAACTGATGAACATATGGGCTCCGGTTTCCTTCTTTGTACAGATGTTTTACCAGCAGGGAACTCACAAAGGTTTTACCAGTGCCGCTCCAGCCATGGAAAGATAACACAAGAGGCTTCCTGGGGTTGTCGCTCTCCACAAACTGTTTCAGGGCCTTCACCACAAGCTCCTTTGCCAGGTGCTGCCCAAACACGTTAGAGGTGAGATCACAATCTAATGCTGTGAAGACAAAACGAGGACGATAAGTGAGGCGGACCACCATAAATACAGCAACCACTACTGATATGGGAAGATTCAAATTAAGTAGAAAGTACAGGAGGAACCTGGCAGGATTTGCTAGTACAAAACAATGCTTGTTCTCACCCAAACCTCAGAGTTATAAGCAAAAAATAAGCAATGGGTACTTGTCCAAACCAGGGTAGTTAAGACATCCACAAGACCTGGGTACTAAGGCGGCGTGGCAACATGTCCTCCAAAAAAAAACGAAATCCAGATCACTGTAAAATACTTTGCATGATGCCGTGTTATGTGCTGTAAGGGAGGGCATTTGTCCCCCTTAGAATCTGGGCCCAGGTAACTAGCGCCTGTAACTCATCCCTCTCAGCACCCCAGACCAGGACACTTACCTGTGTGGAGGCTGTATGTACTTGTCATGTTAGCATGGGTTTACTTTACTGTGGGTGCTCAGGTTTTCTCCCGCAGTCCAAAAACATACTTGCAGGTGGATGTTAGCAAAGCTCACACCAATAACTGTCCCAGTTTTGGCAGGACAGTCCCAATTTTGCAAAAGAGGAGTAGGGTCATGCCCAGGAGTGGGCGTTTTTTGGGCAGATCGGATGTGAGGCTTATTTGGGTTGGGAGGTATGTGTGTGGTAGCATCTAGTTACCCTTCGTGGAAAGGACCTTTCCCATAAGCCCCTGGGTTCATGTTACCAACTATTTGGAATAGTAACCAGTGGCGAGCAGAGCGAGACACAGAGCCCGAAGCGTGGTGAGCGAAGCAATCCCATGAGGGTACAATGGTGCATAGGTAACACAAAATAACCTCAAACGAACAGAGAATGGATAAAACATTCACGTGATGTAAGAGCGGAAGTTCTCTATCGCCCTCTCATGCTGTCACTTCCTGATCGCGAAGGGTAGATGCTAAATCCTAGTGGGCTAAAGGACCTTTCACACCCAGGGGGAGGAGCAAGGCCGGTGGCTTGCAGTTTCACTATCCACGTCACCACTGGTTGCCTTAAGTAACCAGGTGGCAAGCAGAGCGGAGCAAGCCATCGTGCCCAAAGCGTGGCGGGCGAAGCAAGCCCGCGCGGATCCGTTTGGGTCCCTTGTTCCTACCTTGCTCCTCCCCCTCTCCTGTCCTGTCACGTGACAGGTCCTTTAGACCACTAGGATTTAGACCTAACCGATCACGAAGGGAACATAGACACAACCGTATGTGTTAGTGACTATTTAAAAAGCCTCACCACCATTCTTATGCCAAGCTTCTCTCCAAGTCTTCTGAAACTCAGAACCTGTCAAAGACTAGCTGGGCATGCTGCAACTTGCAGTTATACAACAACAAGTGCCATAAATTCCCTAATACCAGACACTTGCCATTATGAGAGTTTCTATTATTTTGCCCATATGGCATTTGGACATATAAACAGCACCGTATTAGGAAACCACACGGAGAACTTTATACAGAACACTTAACTTGTACTAAAAAAAAAAAAGATGATCACAATACTGCAACTACAGAAAAATGGTAAACAGAGTAAGAATAAATAAAGTTTGTTAAAAAAAAAAAAGTCTTACGACACTGCGGGCACTAGGACCACACTACATTGGCTCCGCACTCACCTTTAGAGTCTATGTGGAAGCCGCACTCGCAGAAGGAGTAAAAGCTGCAGGGTAGGGCGGACAGCTCCCAGCAATACCCCGAACCAAAGCAGAAGACACCCAGGAACAGCAGGAGGAAGCCGGCCGCCATCCTCACTACTGTCCCACGGCATGACGATATACTGAAAACTGACTCACAAAGGTGCACCAAGTACAGCTGGCAAATAGGAAGCGAGGGGGTCACGTGATCGTGCTTGGCGGCCATGTTGGTGGAGGAACAGTGTACTTTTTCTCTTTTTCTTCCCCCCCGTGATACTTACACACTTTCATTGCATGGTATTTGCATTTTTTTTTTAGCTACTCGAAAACACGCTGTGTACTACACTGAATAGAAAAGTCAGCACACCAATATATTCTTTGCTGTCACCACGCACTTGTGCACGGTTTAATTTAAAATGAAATTATGTTCCACTCTTTATAATTCATCACACCTTCCTACCTCTATGTCTGTCTGTTTTTACCCAGTTTTGTTCTATTTCTGTTCTAATTGTAAAGTGCAACGGAATATGCTGCGCTATATAAGAAACTGTAAATAAATAAATCACACCAAACATCAGGAGTAAGATCAAATTCACATGGATGTGCTAATCAGGAGTTAACATATTATATTATATTAATAGATGTCTCTTTAGAATGGAGATATTGCCTCAAAGCATAGGCGTGCGCAGCTAATTATATTAGGGGGTGCACCGCCGAAGGGGCGTGTCTAGTACCACCTTTTGGGCATGTCTAGCACCGCCCAGGGACATGTCTAGCACTATTTTACATTCCCTCAGTAAAATCACATGGCTTAATCACATTACTCAAAACAGTATGAGCCAAAATTTACATTACACCACACAGTATGAGCCAAAATTCACATTACACCACACAGTATGAGCCGAATGTCACATTACACCACACAGAATGAGCCGAAAGTCACATTACACCGCACAGTATGAGCCAAAAGTCACATTATACCACACAGTATGAGCCGAATGTCACATTACACCACACCGAATGAGCCGAAAGTCACATTACACCGCACAGTATGAGCCGAATGTCACATTACACCACACAGTATGAGCCGAAGGTCACATTACGCCACACAGTATGAGCCGAAGGTCACATTACGCCACACAGTATGAGCCGAATGTCACATTACACCACATAGTATGAGCGAATGTCACATTACACCACACAGTATGAGCCTAAGGTCACATTACACCACACAGTATGAGCCGAAGGTCACATTACGCCACACAGTATGAGCCGAATGTCACATTACGCCACACAGTATGAGCCGAATGTCACATTACACCACACAGAATGAGCCGAAGGTCACATTACGCCACACAGTATGAGCCGAATGTCACATTACGCCACACAGTATGAGCCGAATGTCACATTACACCACACCGAATGAACCGAAGGTCACATTACGCCACACAGTATGAGCCGAATGTCACATTACACCACACAGTATGAGCCGAATGTCACATTACACCACACAGAATGAGCCGAATGTTACATTACACCACACAGAATGAGCCGAATGTCACATTACACCACAAAGTATGAGCTGAAGGTCACATTACGCCACATGGTATGAGCCGAATGTCACATTACACCACACAGAATGAGCCGAATGTCACATTACACCACACAGAATGAGCCGAATGTCACATTACACCACAAAGTATGAGCCGAAATGTACATTACGCCACATGGTATGAGCGAAAGTTGACATTACGCCACACAGTATGAGCAACATATATATATATATATATATATATATATATAATCCTTTAATAAATATGTATATACCCCCCCCCACGCACACACGCTGATTGTTGGCCTCACCTCCAGCAGTACTAAGGAGGCTAACAATCAGTGTTTATGGGTTCCTGCCAGACAATGCTGCTGCTGGAGGTGAGGCCAACAATCAGCGTGGGGGGGGTATGTGTGCGTGCCAGGACAGTGCTGCGGGAAGTGACGACAACACTGGCAGGCACATCCCCCATAAACAAGCCATATTGCCCCCCTTAGTTCTCCCCCCAGCCACACACACTTTAAAGACACCTGGCAGCCGCGATACTCACTGACAGGCTAATAGCTTCAGTGAGTCTCTGTCCTGCTGCCTGCTTCGATCGGCTGCGGCGCACCTCACAAACGGACCTCTTCTCTCTTTATGGCTGGGAGCGGGAAGGATCTCCTTCTCCTCTACGCTCTCCTGCAGCCCGGGCCGTCTCCGTCTCCCGGTCTCCGTGCGCTACTGGTCACATGCAGCAGGAAAGGAGGAGGGAGTGGGCTGCATTGACTATGTGCAGGCGTGTGGGGGGTGCCAGACATTAGGGGGTGCCTGTGCGCACCAGGCACCCCCCGTGCGCACGCCTATGTCTCAAAGATGTAATAAGACTGCTCTATATAGAGTATTGTCAGTGTCGGACTGCTCACCAACCACGTTGCAGTCTTCCCATCCTGGTGAGTCCCAACACTGGGGTATATTTACTAAGGTGTGAGGAATTTTTTTTAGAAGTGGAGAGGTTGCCCTTAGCAACCAATCAGAGTCCACATAACATTTATCTAGCTACTTCTATGATAATAGCTAGAATGTGATTGGTTGCTATGGGCAACATCTCTACTTCTAAAAAAATTCACCTTAGTAAATATGCCCCACTACATTGCTCTGCATTATTTGGCTCAATTTATTACACAGATTTTAAATAAAACTTATGTTGCTCAAATGGGTTTAAGTAAACCAGTGAATCAGTACTTGAACCCATTTGAGCAGCATTAGATGTATTTAAAATATGGCAATACCGTGAAGTGGTTCTTGAGAAGGATTCAGTATGATTTCCTGACAGTCGGGATCCCGGCGGTCAAAAATACCAACATCGAGCGCAGTGTGTCCCTTCACGAGCTTGCTGCGCTTGCCACACTTCGGGCTCTGTGGCGAGCTTTGGTTGCCACACTATTATATCCCCCTCAGGTGGTGGGAATACCGGGTGGTGGTCGGGATTTTGACCGTCTGCATTTTGACTGCTGTCGGGTTCCGGCATCGGTATTTCGACCACTGGGAACCCAACTGTCAGGAACTTAACTATCCCGTTAAGCATTGACAAATTATTGCAATATTTTGGAAACTATCACTCCCTGTTTATATATATTTTTCGCAAATTTTTCGGGTTTTGTGTTTTGGTTTTGGATTCGGTTCCGTTACCGTGTTTTGGATTCGGACGCGTTTTGGCAAAACCTCCCTGAAATTTTTTTGTCGGATTCGGGTGTGTTTTGGATTCGGGAGTTTTTTTTTCCAAAACCCCTCAAAAACAGCTTAAATCATAGAATTTTGGGGTAATTTTGATCCCATAGTATTATTAACCTCAATAACCATAATTTCCACTAATTCCCAGTCTATTCTGAACACCTCACACCTCACAATATTATTTTTAGTCCTAAAATTTGCACTGAGGTCGCTCGATGACTAAGCTAAGCGACCCAAGTGGCCGGCACAAACACCTGGCCCATCTAGGAGTGGCACTGCAGTGTCAGACAGGATGGCACTTAAAAAATTGGCCCTAAACAGCACATGATGCAGAGATAAATAAAAAATAAAAAAGAGGTGCAAGATGTTGTATAAACAGGACATGCACACTTTAACAAACCCATCATTTCAGCGACAGGGTCTGCCACACGACTGTGACTGAAATGACTGGTTGGTTTGGGCCCCCACCAAAAAAGAAGCAATCAATCTCTCCTTGCACAAACTGGCTCTACAGAGGCAAGATGTCCACCTCCTCCTCATCCTCCGATTCCTCACCCCTTTCACTGTGTACATCCCCCTCCTCACAGATTATTAATTCGTCCCCACTGGAATCCACCATCTCAGGTCCCTGTGTACTTTCTGGAGGCAATTGCTGGTGAATGTCTCGACGGATGAATTGATTATAATTCATTTTGATGAACATCATCTTCTCCACATTTTCTGGAAGTAACCTCGTACGCCGATTGCTGACAAGGTGAGTGGCTGCACTAAACACTTAAGTAAAATAAAGCCAGTTTGTGTAAGGGCCTCCAAATTGCCTCTTTTCTCTAACGTCCTAGGGGATGCTGGGGACTCCGTAAGGACCATGGGGAATAGACGGGCTCCGCAGGAGACATGGGCACTTTAAGAAAGAATTTAGGTTCTGGTGTGCTCTGGCTCCTCCCTCTATGTCCCTCCTCCAGACCTCAGTTTGAATCTGTGCCCGGACGAGCTGGGTGCTGTTCAGTGAGCTCTCCTGAGCTTGCTGTAAGAAAGTATTTTGTTAGGTTTTTTTTATTTTCAGGGAGCACTGCTGGCAACAGACTCCCTGCATCGTGGGACTGAGGGGAGAGAAGCAGCCCTACTCTCTGCAGATAGGTCCTGCTTCTTAGGCTAAGGCTACTGGACACCATTAGCTCCAGAGGGATCGTACACAGGATCTCACCCTCGTCGTCCGATCCCGGAGCCGCGCCGCCGTCCCCCTCGCAGAGCCGGAAGACAGAAGCCGGGTGAAAGAAGCAAGAAGACTTCGAAATCGGCGGCAGAAGACTCCAGTCTTTACTGAGGTAGCGCACAGCACTGCAGCTGTGCGCCGTTGCTCCCACACTACACCCACATACTCCGGTCACTGTAAGGGTGCAGGGCGCAGGGGGGGGCGCCCTGGGCAGCAATTAGAGACCTCTTTGGCAAAAGTTTGCATATATACAGTTGGGCACTGTATATATGTATGAGCCCCCGCCAAAAATTGTACATTAAAGCGGGACAGAAGCCCGCCGTCGAGGGGGCGGGGCTTCTTCCTCAGCACTCACCAGCGCCATGTTTTTTCTCCACAGCACCGCTGAGAGGAAGCTCCCCAGCCTCTCCCCTGCAGTTACACGGTAGAAGAGGGTAAAAAGAGAGGGGGGGGGGCACATAATTAGGCGCAAAAATCAATATAAACAGCAGCTACTGGGTTAACATTAATTTACTGTGTTATTCCTGGGTTAATAGCGCTGGGGTGTGTGCTGGCATACTCTTTCTCTGTCTCTCCAAAGGGCCTTATGGGGGAATTGTCTTCAGATGAGCATTCCCTGAGTGTGTGGTGTGTCGGTACGTGTGTGTCGACATGTCTGAGGTAAAAGGCTCCCCTAAGGAGGAGATGGAGCAAATGTGTGTGTGAGGGTGTCTCCGTCGACAACGCCGACACCTGTTTGGATGTGTGTAATTAAGTGCTAAGGTGAATTTATCGCACAAAAGATTAGAGAACAGACAGGGAATCTACCCATGTCTGTCCCTATGTCGCAGAGACCTTCAGAGTCTCTCAATGATCACTATCCAAAATAATAGACACTGATATCGACACGGAGTCTGACTCCAGTGCATACTTACCGACATTTTCTTTCTCCTCTCCGGGAGAAGCCCGGAGAGGAGACGCTGCAGTGACTTCGGGGGGCGGGGCCGGACTGTGACATCACTAAGCCCCGCCCCGCATCGGGAAATGCCTCGATTTGCGGGTCCGCGGGAAGGGGGCGGGGCTAAAATGACGCGATTTGCGTCATTTTAACCCCTTCTCCACCCGACGGACCCGCGAATCGGGAGGTTATCTCTCATCCTGCTCGCATCACTAGGGTGCGAGCAGGATGCGGGAGACCTGCCCACTCTTCGGGGGGTGCGGGGGGCTACCCCAAAAAACGGGAGCCTCCCGCAGCTTCCGGGAGAGTAGGTAAGTATGCTCCAGTGTCGACTACGATAATGCAAAGTTACAGCCAAAATGGCAGAAAAGTATTCAATATATGATTATTGTAATAAAAGATGATTTGCATATCACTGATGACTCATCTGTCCCTGACACAAGGGTACACATGTTTAAGGGGAAGAAAGCTGAGGTAAATTTCCCTCCTCTCATGATGAAAAAGAGCGGGAATCTCCAGACAAGAGACTGCAGTTTCCCACAAAGAATTCTCAGGAAGTATCCTTTCCCTACTAGAGCCAGGATACGATGGGAATCTTCCCCTAGGGTGTCATGTTTGCCCAAAAGGTAGCCCTGACTTAACAGCTATCCTCAGGGATCCTGCAGATAGCGTGCACATTCTGGTACACTACTCAGACCGGCGATTGTGTTGGCATGGGTTTATAGCGCTGTAGCAGCGTGGACAGGTACCTTATCAGCAGAGATTGAGACCCTAGTATGTATATATATATATATATATATATATATATGTAGACCAATGTGGGGTACCTTCAACTATTGTCCATAGAAAAGGAAACCAGGCGGCACTCCAAGGGTTTTGTTCAAGCAAAAGATTTGTATTAAAGTGACAGTGCAAAAAAATTAATCCAGCATAGTGCAAGCCACCGACGTTTCAACGCCCATCAGGCGTTTTTTTCAAGGTGCTATGCTATAAAGTGCAACGTGACAAGCAGCAAAAACAAACATACCGGCGATTGTGTTGGCATGGGTTTATAGCGCTGTAGCAGCGTGGACAGGTACCTTATCAGCAGAGATTGAGACCCTAGTATGTATATGTATATATATATATATATATATATATATGTATATATAGAGATATATATATTAAAGATGCTGTCTTAAGAGATATATATATATATATAAAACATGCCCAAAGAGACATTAGTCTACTGGGTTCTAGAGTCAACGCTACGTCGATTTCTGCTTGACGTGTCCTGTAGAATATGCAATGGACAGATGATGCCGACTTAAGAGGCATATGGAAGGCTGAGGATTGTGTGGAGAAGGGATCTCGGACCTGGTCTCCACAGTTATAGCTGGTAATTCTGATATGTTGCTTTATATTCCTGCACAGCCTAGGAAAGCACGACATTATCAAATGCAACCTTTCGAACACAAAGAAACAAGAAAGTCCGAGGTGCGTCCTTTCTTGGCAGAGGCAGGGGCAGAGGAAAGAAGCTGCACAACACAGCTAGTTCCCAGGAACAGAAGTCCTCCCCGGCCTCTACAAAATCCACCGCATGTCGCTGGGGCTCCACAGGCGGAGCTAGGCCCGGTGGGGGCACGTCTTCGTAAGTTCAGCCACAAGTGGGTTCACTCCCTGTTGGATCCCTGGGCAATAGATATTGTGTCTCAGGGATACAAGCTGGACTTTGAGGAGATGCCCCCTCACCGAAGGCCCTGCCGGCTTCCCCCCACGAGAGGGAAATAGTGTTAACTGCAATTCACATATTGTATCTTCAACAGGTGGTGGTCAAGGTTCCCCTCCTTCGACAGGGAGGGGGTTATTATTCGACCATGTTGTAGTCCCGAAACCGGACGGTTCGGTCAGACCCATATTGAATTTAAAATCCCTGAACATATACCTGAAAAGGTTCAAGTTCAAGATGGAATCGCTAAGAGCGGTCATCGCAAGCCTGAAAGGGGGAGATTTTATGGTGTCTCTGGACATAAAGGATGCATACCTTCATGTCCCCATTTATCCACCTCATCAGGCGTACCTCAGAATTGCGGTACAGGGTTGTCATTACCAATTTCTCTGACGTCCTAGTGGATGCTGGGGACTCCGTAAGGACCATGGGGAATAGCGGGCTCCGCAGGAGACTGGGCACTCTAAAGAAAGATTTAGTACTATCTGGTGTGCACTGGCTCCTCCCTCTATGCCCCTCCTCCAGACCCCAGTTAGAATCTGTGCCCGGCCAGAGCTGGGTGCTTTTAGTGAGCTCTCCTGAGCTTGCTAATAAGAAAGTATTTTTATTTTCAGAGAGCTTCTGCTGGCAACAGACTCTCTGCTACATGGGACTGAGGGGAGAGAAGCAAACCTACTAACTGCGGCTAGGTTGCGCTTCTTAGGCTACTGGACACCATTAGCTCCAGAGGGATCGAACACAGGACCTGACCTTGTCGTCCGATCCCGGAGCCGCGCCGCCATCCCCCTCGCAGAGCCAGAAGACAGAAGCCGGAAGAAGCGGAGAAGACATCGAAATCGGCGGCAGAAGACTCCTGTCTTCACATGAGGTAGCGCACAGCATTGCAGCTGTGCGCCATTGCGCCCACACTAACCCACACACTCCGGTCACTGTAGGGTGCAGGGCGCAGGGGGGGGCGCCCTGGGCAGCAATTGTTACCTCCTGGCGAATGCTGCATATAAACAGTGGCACACTGTTATATGTATGAGCCCCCGCCATTTATTTTACAAGAAATCGCGGGACAGAAGCCCGCCGCTGAGGGGGCGGGGCCTTCGTCCTCAGCACTCACCAGCGCCATTTTCCTTACACAGCTCCGCTGAGAGGAAGCTCCCCAGGCTCTCCCCTGCAGAATCACGGTAGAAGGGTAAAAAAGAGAGGGGGGGCACATAAATTTAGGCGCATAAATCATAATACAGCAGCTACTGGGTAAACACTAAGTTACTGTGTAATCCCTGGGTTATATAGCGCTGGGGTGTGTGCTGGCATACTCTCTCTCTGTCTCTCCAAAAGGCCTTGTGGGGGTCCTGTCCTCATTTAGAGCTTCCCCTGTGTGTGTGGTGTGTCGGTACACGTGTGTCGACATGTTTGACGAGTAGGGCTATGTGGAGGCAGAGCAAGTGCAGTTGACTGACGTGTCGCCGCCGAGGGTGCCGACACCTGATTGGATGGATATGTGGAAGGTGTTAAATGATAATGTAAACTCCTTACATAAAAGGTTGGATAAAGCTGATGCCTCGGGCCAGTCAGGGTCTCAACCCATGCCTGATCATACAGCGCAGAGGCCCACAGGGTCTCAAAAGCGCCCACTATCCAAAATGGTTGACACAGATGTCGACATGGATTCTGACTCCAGTGTCGACGACGATGATGCAAAATTGCAACCAAAAATGTCAAAAGCTATACGTTACATGATTATAGCGATGAAGGATATTTTACACATATCAGAGGTAAACCCTGTCCCTGACAAGAGGGTTTATATGTATGGGGAGAAAAAGCAAGAGGTGACTTTTCCCCCTTCACATGAGTTAAATGAGTTATGTGAAAGAGCGTGGGATTCCCCAGATAAGAAAGTCCTGATTTCCAAAAGGTTACTTATGGCGTACCCTTTCCCGCCAGAGGACAGGGTGCGCTGGGAATCCTCCCATAGGGTAGATAAAGCTCTGACATGCTTATCTAAGAAGGTGGCCCTGCCGTCGCAGGATACGGCCACCCTAAAGGATCCTGCAGATAGAAAGCAGGAAAGTATCCTGAAATCTGTTTATACACATTCAGAGACTCTACTGAGGCCGGCAATTGCGTCGGCGTGGATGTGTAGTGCTGTAGCAGCGTGGACAGATAATCTGTCTGAGGAAATGGATACCTTAGACAGGGATACCATTATGCTGACCCTGGGGCATATAAAAGACACTGTCCTATATATGAGGGATGCCCAGAGGGACATTTGCCTACTGGGCCCTAGAATTAATGCAATGTCAATTTCTGCCAGGAGGGTCCTGTGGACTCGGCAGTGGACAGGTGATGCCGACTCCAAAAAACACATGGAGGTGTTACCTTACAAGGGTGAGGAATTGTTTGGGGACGGTCTCTCGGACCTGGTTTCCACAGCTACTGCTGGGAAGTCAAACTTTTTGCCATATATTCCCTCACAACCGAAGAAAGCACCGTATTACCAAATGCAGTCCTTTCGCGCACAAAGAAGCAAGAAGGTCAGAGGTGCTTCCTTTCTTGCTAGAGGCAGGGGTAGAGGAAAAAAGCTGCACCTTACAGCTAGTTCCCAGGAACAGAAGTCCTCCCCGGCTTCCACTAAATCCACCGCATGACGCTGGGGCTCCACGGGTGGAGCCAGGAGCGGTGGGGGCGCGTCTCCGACATTTCAGCCACCAGTGGGTTCGCTCACAGGTGGATCCCTGGGCTATACAGATTGTGTCTCAGGGATACAAGCTGGAATTCGAGGTGATGCCCCTTCAACGTTACCTAAAATCGGCCCTGCCAGCTTCCCCCATAGAAAGGGAAGTAGTGGTAGCGGCAATTCTCAAGCTATTTCTCCAGCAGGTGGTGGTAAAGGTTCCCCTTCCTCAACAGGGGAAGGGATACTATTCCACAATGTTTGTGGTACCGAAACCGGACGGTTCGGTCAGACCTATATTAAATTTGAAGTCCCTGAACATTTATCTGAAAAGATTCAAGTTCAAAATGGAATCGCTCAGAGCGGTCATTGCAAGCCTGGAAGAGGGGGATTTTATGGTGTCTCTGGACATCAAGGATGCTTACTTGCATGTCCCCATTTATCCGCCTCATCAGGAGTACCTCAGATTTGTGGTACAGGACTGTCATTACCAATTCCAGACGTTGCCGTTTGGTCTGTCCACGGCACCGAGAATATTTACCAAGGTAATGGCAGAAATGATGGTGATCCTGAGAAAGCAAGGAGTCACAGTTATCCCATACTTGGACGATCTCCTCATAAAGGCGAGGTCGAGGGAGCAGTTGTAAATCAGCGTAGCGCACTCACAGAAAGTGTTGCAACAGCATGGCTGGATTCTGAATATCCCAAAGTGGCAGCTGATTCCTACGACGCGTCTGCCCTCTCTGGGCATGACTCTGGACACAGACCAGAAGAAGGTGTTTCTCCCGACGGAGAAGGCTCAAGAGCTTGTGACTCTTGTCAGAGACCTCTTAAAACCGAAACAGGTGTCGGTGCATCACTGCACGCGAGTCCTGGGAAAGATGGTGGCATCGTACGAAGCCATTCCCTTCGGCAGGTTCCATGCGAGGATCTTTCAATGGGATCTGTTGGACAAATGGTCCGGATCGCATCTTCAGATGCATCGGCTGATCACCCTGTCCCCTAGGGCCAGGGTGTCTCTTCTGTGGTGGCTGCAGAGTGCTCACCTTCTCGAGGGCCGCAGGTTCGGCATACAGGACTGGGTCCTGGTGACCACGGATGCGAGCCTCCGAGGGTGGGGGGCAGTCACTCAGGGAAGAAACTTCCAAGGGTTGTGGTCAAGTCAGGAAACTTGTCTGCACATAAATATCCTGGAACTAAGGGCCATATTCAACGCCCTGAGTCAAGCGGAGCCCCTGCTTCGCAACCAACCGGTGCTGATTCAGTCAGACAACATCACCGCGGTGGCTCATGTAAACCGCCAGGGCGGCACAAGAAGCAGAGTCGCGATGGCGGAAGCCACCAGGATTCTTCGGTGGGCGGAGAATCACGTACAAGCACTGTCAGCAGTGTTCATTCCGGGAGTGGACAACTGGGAAGCAAACTTCCTCAGCAGGCACGACCTCCACCCGGGAGAGTGGGGACTTCATCAAGAAGTCTTCATTCAGATTACAAACCGATGGGAACTGCCACAGGTAGACATGATGGTGTCCCGTCTCAACAAAAAGCTGCAAAGGTATTGCGCCAGGTCAAGAGACCCTCAGGCGATAGCTGTGGACGCCCTGGTAACACCGTGGGTGTTCCAGTCGGTCTATGTGTTCCCTCCTCTTCCTCTCATACCCAAGGTACTGAGAATCGTAAGAAGAAGAGGAGTGAGGACAATACTCATTGTTCCGGATTGGTCAAGAAGACCTTGGTACCCGGAATTGCAAGAAATGCTCACAGAGGACCCATGGCCTCTGCCTCTCAGACAGGACCTGTTGCAACAGGGGCCCTGCCTGTTCCAAGACTTACCGCGGCTGCGTTTGACGGCATGGCGGTTGAACGCCGGATCCTAGCGGAAAAAGGCATTCCGGAGGAAGTTATTCCTACGCTGATAAAGGCTAGGAAGGACGTGACAGCAAAGCATTATCACCGCATATGGCGAAAATATGTTGCTTGGTGTGAGGCCAGGAAGGCCCCTACAGAGGAATTCCAAATGGGCAGATTTCTGCACTTTCTACAGTCTGGAGTGACTATGGGCTCGAAGTTGGGATCCATAAAGGTCCAGATTTCGGCCCTATCCATTTTCTTTCAAAAGGAACTGGCGTCTCTTCCTGAAGTTCAGACGTTTGTTAAGGGAGTGCTGCATATTCAGCCCCCTTTTGTGCCACCAGTGGCACCTTGGGATCTCAACGTGGTGTTGGGTTTCCTGAAATCCCACTGGTTTGAACCACTTAAGACTATGGAGCTAAAGTATCTCACGTGGAAGGTGGTCATGCTATTGGCATTAGCTTCGGCTAGGCGTGTGTCAGAATTGGCGGCTTTGTCATGTAAAAGCCCCTATCTGGTTTTTCATATGGACAGGGCAGAATTGCGGACTCGTCCCCAATTTCTGCCAAAGGTGGTGTCATCTTTTCATTTGAACCAACCTATTGTAGTGCCTGCGGCAACTCGTGACTTGGAGGATTCCAGGTTATTAGATGTGGTCAGGGCTTTGAAGATTTATGTAGCCCGAACGGCTGGAGTCCGGAAGACTGACTCGCTGTTTATCCTATATGCCCCTAACAAGTTGGGTGCTCCTGCTTCAAAGCAAACCGTTGCCCGCTGGATCTGTAACACGATTCAGCAGGCTCATTCTGCGGCTGGATTGCCGTATCCAAAGTCAGTGAAAGCCCATTCCACAAGGAAGGTGGGCTCTTCTTGGGCGGTGTTATAGTCAAATATTTACCTTGAACCTTAGCTATATACTTATTAAAGACAATGTACGCAATAGGCGCACGAGATGCCGGAATGGTACGCACTTAGCGTAGCGGACGCTAGGCCGTGGTCGAGACGCACAAGTGGCACGTTCGCTCACAGCTTACGCTTAGTATCGAGCACGCTATAGGCGGCTCGAGTACCGTAATGCTACGCTGTTGGCGTAGCAGACGCTGTACCGCGAGAGCGGGATACGAGCGGCGCTGACGCTCACTGAATTACACACAGAAAACCTTGTTATCAACACACTGTAAGGGTATGCTTATGCTGTAAACCTTATTACTGTAATATTACCACAATGTAACACTGATTAACCCTTATCATATGAAAGCTGTTGGAGCGATTATGACGCTCAGAAACCCTATATAATAACTAGTAAAACACACACTCCTTGCTAAGGTTCCAACACCTTTACTAGATGATTTTAGTAAGTAAAAGGGAAAAGAAACAGTTACAGCTTATACACTACAGTCCTAACATTAATAACTAACAGAAAAACTAAACAGAAATATACACAATAGCGAACGATTGCAAATACAAATAAACAGTAAGGGAATAAATGGCAAACACTCATAGGTTAGCTAAAAGAGAACAATTGCATACATACAGAGTAACGAAATGGCCACAGAGAACTTACACACGTGGGAATGAATCGCAAGCGCAGTCCTGGACCAGGGCTCCAGCCTTCAGTGTGAAAACCTTGCAGAGTCTTGTGTGACCAAGCCTATTGCAAGCTATATTTATTTACTAACTCAAGACATACTACAATAGACACTGTGTGCTCTCTTTCCATTGGTTAGGGGGTGGGACATGTACTGCACCGGGGATCATTGGTTAGTTCAAGAAGTGGGCGATGGCTAGGACTTGTTAGTATTCTAAATTCCTCTCTGTCTGGTTGTATTGTGGAAAGCTATTGTTTTGGATCTTCCAAACAAACTCTGTCTCTGGGCTTTGTTTACCCCACCTTCAGTTGAGACAATTGACAACTCAGCACTCATTATTCTGGAGAGAAACCTGGTCCTATTCATAAACAAAGGTGTAAGCCCTCTTCATAGAATCTCAAAGCTTAGTGTAAATAAGGCCATTGTATTCAGTCTGTGGGAACGTTATGACTGAATTCCATTTACTTACCCTGCACTTATTTCTAATTTAATTCTGAATACAATCCATCTTATTCTCTACCTCTGCGCATAACCATGCACAGGAACATGCGAATCCCTCCCAACTATCATAGGCACAACACCCCTTCAATACCCCACAGCTGGACACCAAACACTACCCTCCAACCTTTGTCTGAGCCCTCCCAGCATGCAAAGAGGAATCTCTCTGTCCAAGAAGTTTTAAACTTACCATACTTGCTGACATTGTTAAGGGGAATATTAACTATAATATACGCTATTTGGGTTAAATATGTCACGATCGAGTCGCACGCTACAAGCTCACAAACTCCGCCGTATTTACACATCCCATGCGCACGAGACGCTGGAGCGTCCCTTACAAAACCTGCGGGGATGTGTACGCACGGGGGACCAGGCGACGAGCAGCATGTGCACACATTAGGGGTTAATACAAGGCATATGAATCATGATATTTTTCGACTTTGACAGTCCAGCCTTTGGCAGTCAACAATAACTGCCACTATCTAAATCCAAACAGAAAAATATATGTTATCATGAAATACCTCATTATGATTGGGAGTAGGGAGGAGAGGAGGAGGTGGGAAATGTATGACCTAGTGAGATAGTAAAAGCATGTGTGTATGAGATCCATGTCTGAGGGGCCATGTATCATCGTGCCGTACGTGTTCTAAATCAAGCTTCGAGGTATTGCGAAGTATACATTTGAATCCTTCTTATCCCGTATCAAGGGTCTGTGGATGGGCTGTCAAACTCTACCGAGCTCTTTTCGGCTTTTGGTTACAACAAATGGGGTGCACATTAGTTGATGATACATGAAGGGGGAGAATATGTGAGTGCTGATATATGGGTCTATATTCCCTGTCGCCTATGTGTGTCATTACCTGAAGATAGTAGAGATGAAGATAAGAAACATGCGTTATAAATGCATTCGTATAATTTTATGTGAGATTTAATATACAGTCGCCGATTGAGGTCTTGTTGGTGTCTTGTCTGATGTCTTGTCGGGATCGTCGGGTCTTTACTGTAGCTTTAAGGTTTAATGGCAAACAAAAAGCTTTTTCAAGTGTCCATAAAAAGAATTACAGTCTCTAAAAAACTCATTAGGTGTCTGTGACACAGTTCATCAGTGGTCTTGTATAAAAGGTCATCAAATTCTTCTTCCAGGTGGATCTCTTGGTACCTCGGAGAAAATCAAAGGAGAAACGGGTGAAAGAAACGGACCGTGGAATCACATTTTATCACAACATTGTCTCGATTAACGGGTCATATATCAAATTAGTAGTTGTTACAATGTCCTCACTCCTCAAACTCATCAATTTGGTACTACGCTTGCAATTTGTTAGAATCCGAACACATCTGAATATCAGACCAATCATTACAACAATTCCTAGGATACATAGGAGGAACTTCCCTACAGTAACGATAACATTTTGAGCCCATTCTCCTAAACCTGAGAACCAATTTCGTGGGTTCAACCATGATACCCAGCCGGTTAGTTCATTACCCACAGAAGCAAGGGTTAGGTTGTGCCTCCTTCGGAACTCCCATTTTAATTGCAAGATATCGTCCATCTTTTGATCTATGACCTCTGACGGGTCCTCAGTGCTGTTTGTGATATATGTACAGCATTTCACACCATACTGAGTTGCTAGGGTGACACAATACCCTCCTGTCACTGCTGTGAGGTATTTTAGAACCATCCTGTGCTGTACCAGTTCCGTTTTGTAAGCTTGCAATTCTCTCCCGGTATACCTGAAGGTGTCATCATACATCTCGGTGATATTATCTAACAGGTTCGCTAGCGCAGATATATACCTATAATTTATAACTCCTCTGGCGGTACGGGTGATATCTAACGCGAGTAGGAATTGAATCCCGGTGGATTTGTGAATCAAATCAGAGGCCGCATGCTCTGTCCTATCTACAAGGTGTCTTTTAACGATGTGTTCGTACTGAGTGTGTAAGGAGCTTGGGCACTGCGGTGAATGTCTTTCATTTTGTTATGGGCAATGGTCATTACTTCAGGCAGTACTTTTCCAACGTAACACAATCCCTCTGAGTTTGGGGCAAGGAACCTATACGCCTTTTTCCCACATATGAAATATGCGTCATCGGGGAGAACATATGGGATGGAAAATGACATAACCATATAACAAACCTTCCATGAAAACAGTCCTATCCCTAACTCTCTCATTTGTCTAGTACACGTATCAGGCTGTATGACATGTGCACAGTATCCTGGTGATACTTCTCCAACTCGCATGATCCTATTTCCTAGAGTGTACCTATACTGGAAATATTTTCCACTGTCGGCTATGTGGCGTATAAGTTCTGAATCTATGGGCATTCTGTCGGCTCTGTGTGAAAATGTCATGGTTTGGTTGTTCCATGACACTTCCCAATTTCCCGGCTTTCGGGATTGGAAATGTTAAAACATATTAGGGACCTATCCACATGGTATTGATGGAGCCTCAAACTAGGAGGACTAGAAATATTTAAATCTCTTGTCCACCGGTCTCCCACCCTTTAACTCAAGTACCTCATCTACCGTTAAAGGATATGGCACTAGTCCTGACTTTCTATGACCTTGAGGTACTTGTGAGCACACCCAACAGTCTGTCTGGTTTAACACTTTACCCACCAATGAGTGATAGTCACTCAATGGATGCCGGTCCATATTGATATTAAAACGGGACTGACATTCCTTGATGCAGCCGTCCTCAACTATGTTGTCACAATTCCTACAGATACAATTCTCTTCAGCTAACAATCCTTCACAATGTCTATTGATAACATGGCTACCAGATCGTTTTCTGATACTCGCCTTTGCTCGGTGATTGTGTTGTTCTTGGAACTCTACGCCTCCATCCTGATCATCAGATCCCATTCCAGATCCTTTCTCGACCTCACTGGTACTCTCACCGAAACAGACTGCTCTGGTCAACAACAGGGTCAACAGGAAAACACGGACTGCAGTCTCTTGAGGCGAGTCCATCTTACAGGAGGAGAAAGGGAAAGTTGTAATGGGGGTACAGAAAATAATTTAAGGGGGAAAAAAAATTGTTACGATGATTTGTCCTCTGGTCTTGTTGTTCTTCTTGCTCAGATGTCATCTCAAAGGTGCTGTCTCTCAGTCTTCCCAAAACGAACACTCCGGTGATACAATATTCTTTCCAAATCAGCGATCTTTCTGTAAGGAGCATAAAATCTTGCATTACCATTTGTCTAACTGATGTGTGACATATCATCCGTAAAACATGAAAGAACCAAAAAGAGAGAGAACAATTTGAAAAGGAAAAAAAAAACATTATCAGATTTTCATCAACAGGCTGTCACATCAACATGTCCACCAGTATCTCTGCATAATCCCCCCCCCCCCCCCCCACCAGTATTTCCCCTCTCCACCCTTTGTGTCTGGCCAAACACAACAATGCTGGTAAGACATACTGGGGTTAGGTAGACCTCTGAAAAAAAAAAACAAGTAGCCATGTGACGTTTGAGTTCTGTTGGTGAAAGTTACAGATGAGAAGAAAACATATTAAAGATAAATTACAAAGTTTACCCGGCCGTCCCTGTGTCTACCAGGAACTGACCTTCCAATTACATTAACTGTAACCTCAGGCTTACTATCAAGGCTAATGATCAACTTTACTGGCTGCACATTACTGGTGCGGCCCAAGATTCTTCATATGTGATCCCTGATTACAATTTTGTGTGTCATGACTTTGCTCGTGTTCTTGTCTAGGGGGTCTGACTTTATGTGGGCTGTTACAGTTGCTGGCATAATGCCCTTCTCTTTTACAAAGATAACAAACCCTTGGCTTCCTCCATGTGCCAGTGGTCTGGGGTTTCGGTCGATTTGATGCCTCCTCTAGTGTTTGGATGCTCATCACCATTGACCGCTCTCCCTGTGCTTCCCTGATTCCTTGGATACCACGGTTATGTTGTTGTCTAGGGGGTTGATATACCTTCTGTAGATCTTTAAACATACAATCTCGTGCATAATGACCTTCCTTCTGGCAGCTATAACATCTTATCACATTCGACTTACCCACAGGGGTCTGGGGCTTCTTACCCTCCTGTGACTCCCTGTGTCTCGTGATGTTCCGATCATGATCAATAGCGGCCTCTCTCAAAGTAGCCACCGACAAACCTCGCCAACATGGTTGGGTGGTCTGTACCCTCGTCCTCAATACTTCCTTTAAACCATCCTTTAATACATAAACTACTACTTTATGAGGTGCATTTGTCTGTGTATGATATACAATACCGTACTTACCTGTGGACACGACCTCACCTGACCCTCCGTTAGGGGGTTTGACTACTGCCATTACCGATTGGGTCGTGCCCACCTGGGTGTCTCGTATGATGGCTGCTGGAAAAGGTGCCGACATCGTGCTGGGCTCACTTTCTTGCTTGTAATCCTGAGGGAAGTTTAACATGGAGTGCAACTTGCACGGGTTAGAATTTGTACATTTATCAGTTTTCCTTCTATCATTATTACATTTATTACAATTATTAAATTTATCACATTTACTCTTATCATTAATAATACAGTTACTAAGTGCACAATTATCATCATATCCCAGTATATCATTCTCTGCAGCCATTTGTTCTCCAGTTGCCATATGTTTCCTGCTAAGGTGAGAACCAGCT
The DNA here is from genome assembly GCF_028390025.1 of Pseudophryne corroboree. NCBI lineage: Eukaryota > Metazoa > Chordata > Amphibia > Anura > Myobatrachidae > Pseudophryne > Pseudophryne corroboree. The sequence continues at coordinate 71,637,856 of NC_086451.1, forward strand.
GTGTAAGCTAATTCCCTTTGTATCTCACCTTCCTGTTGCCATATCTGTAAACAATCATAATGTCTAATCCGTTGCTTCCCGGATTTTAATTAGACATATCCTTCTCCTTAAATTTTGTAACACCTCAGGACTAAAACTGCCTACTCGTGGGAACTTTTCCCCATCATGCACAGTCATTCGTTTCCACTCATTGCATAATACCTCTGCGTGTGATCCATATTTCTCACACATTATGTACCTCGCCGACCCGGCTGGGCGCGGAATAACATCAACCTGAACCTTGGTTGATCGCCCCTTACTTGAGCAACTGGCCCCCATTATTTGCAGGCGTTGCCTTCTCAGCAAACCCTTACAAAAAACCAAGTTCCCAGAGGTAAGGCGACGGTGAAAGTTTAACGAGTACCTTCACACACTCTCGCCCACGTCGACCAATATGCCCACACGCTGCTTTAGCGCTGGCGTACTCAACCTAGGGCCCCTGCAACCTGAACTTCTATTTACTGGGACATATGGGAGTTATCCCCAGAGCACTTACCCTCCCCAGTAAATATCAGTTGCTTGAGAATTCCTGAGTGATCAGCGAACCTCCCTTAAAATAAAAAAAACCTACACAAATCACGTTAGAATGTACAAATAGCGTTTATGATCCCACAGTAAATTTTTAATGGGTATCAAGGTAACAAACTAATGCACACAATTAAATGCGGTACAGTCGCACTTCGTATAAATAACTGTTATTTATACGCCTTATGACCAGCAGAATCGGTTGTTTGGGCTGCGAAACCTTCAGCCGGAGCTTCTCAAAAACAGGCCTATATGGGTCTTACCTTTTACCTTAGCGGACCTCCTGGTCAGCTATAACACTACCTGCTCTCTTTTGCGTCGCCAACCCTTTCTTGGGCGCGGAATATTTATTTAACGCGAGATGCCTCCCACGCCACCACGCGATATCACTTCACGGATGTACACACCTACGAGGCTCGATTTCTAAGGTTCACCAAAGAGAAAAAAACTTTTGCATACACACGCTCTTTCACCTCATATACTCTGACTTTTCTGTACAGAAAATTTTTCTTTCACTCAGGTAACACAGGCTAATCCCAGAGGAGTTGCAACAAGAGAAGGATCTTTTTAAACTATTTTTAGGAAACTGAAATCAATTTGTGCTATTATCGCGTTGAACTAAAATAGCAACAAATTTCTTCTCAGCACGTTATCAAATGCAAATGGCAAACAGGAAGGTAGATAGGTGAAAATACACAGATACAATACAATTCTAAATTAATCTAATAACATACATTGATGTGAACATTACATCTCTGTACTAATCACTATTACATCTATGAGACCCATTCACTTCTCTAATTTGCATATGAATGTGCCCTTGACTGTGTGTGAGGGTGATTCTCTTCACTGCTTGGAGGAAAAAAAAAACAGTTACACAGGTTAATTTGCACTTCAATGGCTATCCTACAACCAGCAGAGAATCCTAGAATCTTGGAGGTAAAGAAACCAAAACAAAATAAAAACCAAAACTTTGTTTTATCTGTGTATCTTTCTTAAATCAAATATTCATTTTACTATTAACTTACATTAAACCCCATCTAAACTATTTATAATTGATTATGATATGGATTAAATAAATGCATTGGAAACTCATAAATGGTGATTTATTTTTTTACAAAGGACGGCTGATTATTCCTGAGTCAACTGAAAATCAGCCATTCAGAAAAAAAATAATTTTTTTTGACCTTCCCAAAATGGCCGCTGCTCCTCCCCCTTCCACATCCATGAGGGTTACACAAAATGGAGGACAGACCATGCGGCTTCTTTTGTCACAAAGAAAATCATCATACAAGCCCCTGAAGTTATTTTAGGCCTGGGTTAAAAATAAAACTATCAAGCTATGCAGAGCGATTAAAAATACTTTTAAACCTATTTAAACAGACAAGCAATCCAATCTGAATCAAACACGATATGACTCATTCGAACCCCGTTCCGCAACAATATGGTCAGATATGCAGAGTACAGGTGTGTGCGTGTGTTACATGTGTTGCGTGTGCAGTTGGCACCAAATAGAAATTAAAACCAGATTTAAAAAGACAATAGCTTAACGTTCTTACCTTCTGGAACCAGATTCCACCAGCATCCCTACAAACCAAGCAAAGCAGACGCTTATCTGATCAGCACTACCGTATCCACAACCACAAACACGGATACAGGGGATACTACCTTTTCCGCCCTTTGCTGACGGATAAAGTCTGCCTGGTTTCGCTTGACTGCGGAAATGAGGTGGACTGGACGACATCCCCAATTGTTATAGTCAAATATTTACCTTGAACCTTAGCTATATACTTATTAAAGACAATGTACGCAATAGGCGCACGAGATGCCGTAATGGTACGCACTTAGCGTAGCGGACGCTAGGCCGTGGTCGAGACGCACGAGCGCCATGTTCGCTCACAGCTTACGCTTAGTATCTAGCACGCTATAGGCGGCTCGAGTACCGTAATGCTACGCTGTTGGTGTAGCAGACGCTGTACCGCGAGAGCGGGATACGAGCGGCGCTGACGCTCACTGAATTACACACAGAAAACCTTGTTATCAACACACTGTAAGGGTATGCTTATGCTGTAAACCTTATTACTGTAATATTACCACAATGTAACACTGATTAACCCTTATCATAAGAAAGCTGTTGGAGCGATTATGACGCTCAGAAACCCTATATAATAACTAGTAAAACACACACTCCTTGCTAAGGTTCCAACACCTTTACTAGATGATTTTAGTAAGTAAAAGGGAAAAGAAACAGTTACAGCTTATACACTACAGTCCTAACATTAATAACTAACAGAAAAACTAAACAGAAATATACACAATAGCGAACGATTGCAAATACAAATAAACAGAAAGGGAATAAATGGCAAACACTCATAGGTTAGCTGAAAGAGAATTGCATACATACAGAGTAACGAAATGGCCACAGAGAACTTACACACGTGGGAATGAATCGCAAGCGCAGTCCTGGACCAGGGCTCCAGCCTTCAGTGTGAAAACCTTGCAGAGTCTTGTGTGACCAAGCCTATTGCAAGCTATATTTATTTACTAACTCAAGACATACTACAATAGACACTGTGTGCTCTCTTTCCATTGGTTAGGGGGTGGGACATGTACTGCACTGGGGATCATTGGTTAGTTCAAGAAGTGGGCGATGGCTAGGACTTGTTAGTATTCTAAATTCCTCTCTGTCTGGTTGTATTGTGGAAAGCTATTGTTTTGGATCTTCCAAACAAACTCTGTCTCTGGGCTTTGTTTACCCCACCTTCAGTTGAGACAATTGACAACTCAGCACTCATTATTCTGGAGAGAAACCTGGTCCTATTCATAAACAAAGGTGTAAGCCCTCTTCATAGAATCTCAAAGCTTAGTGTAAATAAGGCCATTGTATTCAGTCTGTGGGAAAGTTATGACTGAATTCCATTTACTTACCCTGCACTTATTTCTAATTTAATTCTGAATACAATCCATCTTATTCTCTACCTCTGCGCATAACCATGCGCAGGAACATGCAAATCCCTCCCAACTATCATAGGCACAACACCCCTTCAACACCCCACAGCTGAACACCAAACACTACCCTCCAACCTTTGTCTGAGCCCTCCCAGCATGCAATGAGGAATCTCTCTGTCCAAGAAGTTTTAAACTTACCATACTTGCTGACATTGTTAAGGGGAATATTAACTATAATATACGCTATTTGGGTTAAATATGTCACGATCGAGTCGCACGCTACAAGCTCACAAACTCTGCCGTATTTACACATCCCATGCGCACGAGACGCTGGAGCGTCCCTTACAAAACCTGCGGGGATGTGTACGCACAGGGGACCAGGCGACGAGCAGCATGCGCACACATTAGGGGTTAATACAAGGCATATGAATCATGATATTTTTCGACTTTGACAGTGGCTGCCCGAGGGGTCTCGGCATTACAGCTTTGCCGAGCTGCTACTTGGTCGGGTTCAAACACATTTGCAAAATTCTACAAGTTTGATACCCTGGCTGAGGAGGACCTTGAGTTTGCCTTTTCGGTGCTGCAGAGTCATCCGCACTCTCCCGCCCGTTTGGGAGCTTTGGTATAATCCCCATGGTCCTTACGGAGTCCCCAGCATCCACTAGGACGTCAGAGAAAATAAGATTTTACTTACCGGTAAATCTATTTCTCGTAGTCCGTAGTGGATGCTGGGCGCCCGTCCCAAGTGCGGACTTTCTGCAATACGTGTACATAGTTATTGCTTAATAATGGGTTATGTTATGTTGGCATCCATTGTTGATGCCCTGTTGTTGTTCATACTGTTGACTGGATAAGTGTATCACAAGTTATACGGTGTGATTGGTGTGGCTGGTATAAGTCTTACCCGAGATTCCAAAATCCTTTCCTTATAATGTCGGCTCTTTCAGGCACAGTTTCCTTAACTGGGGTCTGGAGGAGGGGCATAGAGGGAGGAGCCAGTGCACACCAGATAGTACTAAATCTTTCTTTAGAGTGCCCAGTCTCCTGCGGAGCCCGCTATTCCCCATGGTCCTTACGGAGTCCCCAGCATCCACTACGGACTACTAGAAATAGATTTACCGGTAAGTAAAATCTTATTTTCAGACTTTGCCGTTTGGTCTCTCCACGACCCCGAGAATATTCACCAAGGTAATGGCGGAAATGATGGTGCTCCTGCGGAAGCAAGGTGTCACAATTATCCCGTACTTGGACGATCTCCTCATAGAAGCGAGATCAAGAGAGCAGTTGCTGAACAGCGTATCACTTTCTCTGGAAGTGTAACGGCAACACAGCTGGATTCTATATATTCCAAAGTCGCAGTAGGTTCCTACAGCTCATCTGCCTCTCCTAGACATGATCCTAGACACAGACCAGAAAAGGGTTTATCTCCCGATAGAGAGAGCTCAGGAGCTCATGACACTGGTCAGGACAGAGGCAAACGCAGGATTTGCACAAGGGGGTTTCCAAAGAGGGGTGGAGCCAACCACGGGGGTGGAGACTGAGGTGACCCAGTATATGCTGGGTCTGTTAAACTAGTGTAGATAGATAGACTTACATTAGATAGATAGACGCAGCGGTGCATATATAAATGAGCCAGCACAGGGTAATAAACGTGAGGTCCCGCTCCCCGTTACTTGTCAGTGCGCGCTATGGGAGAGACGTCATGATGTCTCTCCCATAGTGCCGAGGAGCGGGCGGCGAGAGAGGACTGCGGCGGGAGCGGGGCTTGGTAAGTATGGTGCTCCCCCCCCCTCCCTCCTATATGTGTACCACTAGCGGCGTTTCTACTGGGGGCTTTTACTACTGGGGGGCTTTACTACTGGGGCAAACTACAGAGGGGCAAAACTACTGGGGGGCTTTACTACTGGGGCAAACTACAGAGGGGCAAACTACTGGGGGCTTTACTACTGGGGCAAACTACTGGGGGGCTTTAGTACTGGGGGCAAACTACTGGGGGGCTTTACTGCTGGGGCAAACTACAAGGGGCAAACTACAAGGGGGCATTACTACAAGGGGGCAAGCTACAAAGGGGCAAACTACTGGCAGTATTACTACTGGGGGCTAAACTACAAGGGGGCATAATTACAGGAGCTAAACTACTGGGGGTATAACTACAAGGGGGCAAACTACTGGGGACATTACTAACTTTGGCAAACTACATAGGGGCTAAACAACTGGGGGCACAACTGCAGGGGGCATTACCACTGGGGGATAAACTATATGGGGCAAACTACATGAGGGCAAAACTACTGGGGGCATTACCACTCAGAGGCTAAACTAAAGGGGGGGGGGAGTAAATTGCTGGGGTCATAACTGCAGGGGCATTACCAGTATGGGCATGACTACTGGGGCTAAACTACAGGGGCTAAACGACTAGGGGCAATACTACAAAGGGGCATTACCATTAAGGGCATTACTGATGGGGTGCACAGCTAATGAGGGCATTGTAAAGGGGGCACTACTGTTGGGGGCATTGCATAAGGGGCACTACTACTGTGGGCATTGTATAAGGGGTGCTACTGCTGGGGGCATTACTGTATAGGCCGACAAAGAAGCTGCGTTCCCGGTCCGCCCTCCGTCGCTCCACCCCTACCATCGCCGCCGCACTGGAAGCCCAGGTTCCAGACTCCCAGCTGCAGCGGATCTGGGACCAGGCCGGCTTTATTATCCCTGCCGCTGCATCGAGCTCCTGTGACCGCGGCGCTACTAGTTCAAATCTGTCGCTGATTGGCTGCCGGTCCGCAGCAGTTTTGAAATATTAGCGCCGTGGTCACAGGAGCTCGATGCGGCGGCAGGGATAATAAAGCCAGCCTGGTTCCAGATCCACTGCAACCGCCCTCAGCCTCTTCTGCCGCCCCGCCCTCGGACCTCTGCGCACCCACAGCCTCCTCCTCCGCACTATCTCCGAGGCCCACAGCCTCCTCCACGTCACGCCTACCACAGCCTACTCATTCACAGCACCGCAGACCACCGCCGCTGCTAAACAGGTAATCTAACCTGCTGCCTTTCTCTCTCCCTAGTCCCTACTGTATTCCCTTGCTGTCACTTTCCATGTCCCTGCTGTCACTTTCCATGTCCCTGCTGTCACTCTCCCTGTCACTCTATAATGTGAATTTCGGCTCATACCGTGTGCTATAATGTGAATTTCGGCTCATACCGTGTGCTATAATGTGAATTTCGGCTCATACTGTGTGGTGTAATATGAATGTGGCTCATACTGTGTGGTATAAATGTGAATTTCGGCTCATACTGTATGCTATAATGTGAATTTCGGCTCATACCGTGTGCTATAATGTGAATTTTGGCTCATACTGTGTGGTGTAATATGAATGTGGCTCATACTGTGTGGTATAAATGTGAATTTCGGCTCATACCGTGTGCTATAATGTGAATTTCGGCTCATACTGTGTGGTGTAATGTGAATTTCGTCTCATACCGTGTGGTGTAATGTGAATTTGGCTCATACTGTGTGGTGTAATGTGAATTTGGCTCATACTGTGTGGTGTAATGTAAATTTGGCTCATACTGTGTGGTGTAATATGAATGTGGCTCATACTGTGTGGTATAAATGTGAATTTCGGCTCATACTGTGAGGTATAATGGGAAAGGGGTCCTACTATTGTGGTGCATAATGTGTATAAGGGGTATATGGTGTGGTAAACTACACTAAAGGGCACGCCCCCTTTTGCGTGGCCACGCCCCCTTGTCAGGAGTGCGCGCGCCTTAGGCGCGCACATAATTGCACCCTTCACTTTTCCATACCCCCACTTCAAAATTTCCACTTGGGTACTACTACTGTGGGCATTATTACTATTGTGTGACCACGCCCCTTTCTTTTTGAGGCCACACCCCCTTTTTGCTGCGCGCGCAATACCTTTATTACATGGGCACCGTGGGGAGGGGGGTGAGTTCCACCACCTCTCTAGGACCACTTTAAGCACTGTATATAAGTATATATATATTTTTTATATATATATATATATATATATATATATATAGATATATATATAGATATATATACATACACACACACACACACATATATATATATATATATATATATATTTTACAGGAGGAGCTACAAACACAAGTACTGTGTTTTGAAACAATCTAAACTTGTAATACTTACAAGTGACTGAGCCTCCAAGAATGGGATCTGGCACTCAAATAGAAAGCAGCAGCAAGTTGAGGGACTCAGGACTGAGACAGAGTTAAGGCTGCAGCAGCTGCAGTGCCAAGATACACGGCAAACTTAGTGCACAGCCTGCGATTCGCGGGTCATTGGAAGGGGCGGAGCCTATTGTCAGGGGCGGGGCTTAAATCGCGGGCCGCGGCGACGGCTCTTTTACCTGAAAAAAAACAATCTGGTCTGTCAGGGGGGGTTTCTGGGTACTCAGAAACCCCCCCCTGCGTGCGCTAGTGCAGGAATCTATTAAAACCAAAACAGGTGTCAGTGCATCACTGCACTCGAGTCCTGGGAAGGATGGTGGCATCATACGAGGCCATTTCCCTTCGGCAGGTTCCATGCGAGGACCTTGCAATGGGACTTACTGGACAAGTGGTCCGGATCACATCTTCAGATGCATCGGTTAATCACCATGTCCCCCAGGGCCAGGGTGTCACTCCTGTGGTGGCTGCAGAGTTCTCACCTTCTAGAGGGATGCAGATTCGGAATTCAGGACTGGGTCCTGGTGACCACGGACGCTAGCCTCTGAGGGTGGGGAGCAGTCACACAGGGAAGAAATTTCCAAGGTCTGTGGTCAAGTCAAGAGACTTGCCTTCACATCAACATCCTGGAACTGAGGGCCGTATACAGCGCCCTACGTCAAGCGGAGCACTTGCTTCGCGACCAACCGGTTCTGATTCAGTCAGACAACATCACCGCAGTGGCTCATGTGAACCGCCAAGGCGGCACAAGGAGCAGAGTGGCAATGGCGGAAGCCGCCAGGATTCTTTGCTGGGCGGAAAATCACGTAAGCGCTCTGTCAGCAGTGTTCATCCCGGGAGTGGACAACTGGGAAGCAGACTTCCTCAGCAGACACGACCTCCACCCGGGAGAGTGGGGACTTCATCAGGAAGTCTTCACACAGATCACATATCGGTGGGAACTGCCACAGGTGGACACAATGGCATCCCGCCTCAACAAAAAACTACAGAGGTATTGCGCCAGGTCAAGAGACCCTCAAGCAATAGCGGTAGACGCCCTGGTGACACCGTGGGTGTTCCAGTCGGTCTATGTATTTCCTCCTCTTCCTCTCATACCAAGGTGCTGAGGCTAATAAGAAAAAGAGGAGTGAGAACAATCCTCATTGTTCCAGATTGGCCACGAAGGACCTGGTATCCAGATCTGCAAGAAATGCTCACAGAGGACCCGTGGCCTCTCCCTCTAAGACAGGACCTGTTGCAACAGGGGCCCTGTCTGTTCCAAGACTTACCGCAGCTGCGTTTGACAGCATGGCGGTTGAACGCCGGATCCTAGCAGAAAAGGGCATTCCGGACGAGGTCATTCCTACGCTGATAAAGGCTAGGAAGGACGTGACAGCTAAACATTATCACCGTATATGGCGAAAATATGTTTCTTGGTGTGAGGCCAGGAATGCTCCTACAGAGGAATTCCAGCTGGGCCGTTTCCTCCACTTCCTACAGTCGGGAGTGAATTTGGGCCTGAAATTGGGCTCCATTAAGGTCCAGATTTCGGCCCTATCCATTTTCTTTCAAAAAGAGTTGGCTTCTCTACCAGAAGTTCAGACGTTGGTAAAGGGAGTGCTGCATATTCAGTCTCCTTTTGTGCCTCCAGTGGCACCTTGGGATCTTAACGTGGTGTTAAGTTTCCTGAAATCACACTGGTTTGAACCACTTAAAACGGTGGAGTTAAAAATCTCATGTGGAAGGTGGTCATGCTATTAGCCTTGGCTTCGGCTAGGCGTGTGTCAGAATTAGCGGCTTTGTCATATAAAAGCCCCTATCTGGTTTTCCATATGGATAGAGCAGAATTGCGGACCCGTCCACAATTTCTGCCAAAGGGGGTGTCATCTTTTCATATGAACCAACCTATTGTGGTGCCTGTGGCTACTCGTGACTTGGAGGATTCCGAGTTACTGGATGTGGTCAGGGCTTTGAAGGTTTATGTAGCCGGAACGCGGTTTATCCTGTATGCATCCGACAAGCTGGGTGCTTCTGCTTCAAAGCAAACTATTGCTTGCTGGATCTGTAACATGATTCAGCAGGCTCATTCTGCGGCTGGATTGCCGCTGCCAAAATCAGTTACAGCCCATTCCAATAGGAACGTGGGCTCTTCTTGGGCGGATGCCCGAGGGGTCTCGGCATTACAACTATGCCGAGCTGATACTTGGTCAGGTTCAAACACTTTTGCAGAGTTCTACAAGTTTGATACCCTGGCTGATGAGGACCTATTGTTGCTCAATCGGTGCTGCAGAGTCATCCGCACTCTCCCGCCCGTTTTGGGAGCTTTGGTATAATCCCCATGGTCCTTACAGAGTCCCCAGCATCCACTAGGACGTTAGAGAAAATAAGATTTTACTTACCGGTAAATCTATTTCTCGTAGTCCGTAGTGGATGCTGGGCGCAAGTGCGGACTTCTTCTGCAATGCTTGTATATAGTTATTGCTTAAATAAGGGTTATGTTATAGTTGCATCAGGGTTGATCTGATGCTCTGTTGTTGTTCATACTGTTAACTGGGTAAGTTTATCACAAGTTATACGGTGTGATTGGTGTGGCTGGTATGAGTCTTGCCCTGGATTTCCAAAATCCTTTCCTTGTACTGTCAGCTCTTCCGGGCACAGTTTCTCTAACTGAGGTCTGGAGGAGGGACATAGAGGGAGGAGCCAGAGCACACCAGAACCTAAATTCTTTCTTAAAGTGCCCATGTCTCCTGCGGAGCCCGTCTATTCCCCATGGTCCTTACGGAGTCCCCAGCATCCACTACGGACTACGAGAAATAGATTTACCGGTAAGTAAAATCTTATTTTTTCTGCCAGTATACGTACGGACTGTCTGACGTGCCTACTTGAATGCGGTCACTCATATAATCCTCCACCATTCTTTCAATGGTGACAGAATCATATGCAGTGACAGTAGACGACATGTCAGTAATCGTTGGCAGGTCCTTCAGTCCGGACCAGATGTCAGCACTTGCTCCAGACTGCCCTGCTTCACCCACAGCGGGTGGGCTCGGAATTCTTATCCTTTTCCTCGCAGCCCCAGTTGCGGGAGAATGTGAAAGAGGAGCTGTTGACGGGTCACGTTCTGCTTGACTTGACAAGTGTCTCACAACAGGTCTTTGAACATGTGCAGACTTGTGTCTGCCGGAAAGAGATATACAACGTAGGCTTTAAACCTAGGATCGAGCACGGTGGCCAAAATGTAGTGCTCTGATTTCAACAGATTGCCCACCCGTGAATCCTGGTTAAGCAAATTAAGGGCTCCATCCACAAGTCCCACATGCCTAGCGGAATCGCTCCGTTTTAGCTCCTCCTTCAATCTCACCAGCTGCTTCTGCAAAAGCCTGATGAGGGGAATGACCTGACTTAGGCTGGCAGTGTCTGAACTGACTTCACGTGTTGCAAGTTCAAAGGGTTGCAGAACCTTGCACAACGTTGAAATCATTCTCCACTGTGCTTGAGTCAGGTGCATTCCCCCTCCTTTGCCTATATCGTAAGCAGATGTAAAGGCTTGAATGGCCTTTTGCAGCTCCTCCATCCTCTGACGCATATAGAGGGTTGAATTCCACCTCGTTACCACCTCTTGCTTCAGATGATGGCGGGGCAGGTTCAGGAGTGTTTGCTGGTGCTCCAGTCTTCGGCACGCGGTAGCTGAATGCCGAAAGTGGCCCGCAATTCTTCGGTACACCGACAGCAACTCTTGCACGCCCCTGTCGTTTTTTTAAAAATTCTGCACCACCAAATTCAATGTATGTGCAAAACATGGGACGTGCTGGAATTTGCCAACATGTAATACACGCACAATATTGGTGGCGTTGTCCGATGTCACAAATCCCCAGGAGAGTCCAATTGGGGTAAGCCATTCTGCGATGATGTTCCTCAGTTTCTGTAAGAGGTTGTCAGCTGTGTGCCTCTTGTGGAAAGTGGTGATACAAAGCGTAGCCTGCCTAGGAACGAGTTGGCGTTTGCGAGATGCTGCTACTGGTGCCACCGCTGCTGTTGTTGCTGCGGGAGGCAATACATCTACCCAGTGGGCTGTCACAGTCATATAGTCCTGAGTCTGCCATGTTCCACTTGTCCACATGTCCGTGGTTAAGTGGACATTGGGTACAACTGCATTTTTTAGGACACTGGTGACTCTTCTGACGTCTGTGTACATTCTCGGTATCGCCTGCCTAGAGAAGTGGAACCTAGATGGTATTTGGTATCGGGGACACACTACCTCAAGCAATTCTCTAATTCCCTGTGAATTAACGGTGGATACCAGACACACGTTTAACACCAACACAGCTGCCAATACCTGAGTTATCCGCTTTGCAGCAGGATGACTGCTGTGATATTTCATCTTCCTCGCAAAGGACTGCTGGACAGTCAATTGCTTACTGGAAGTAGTACAAGTGGTCTTCCGACTTCCCCTCTGGGATGACAGTCGACTCCCAGCAGCAACAACAGCAGCGCCAGCAGCAGTAGGCTTTACACTCAAGGATCCATCGGAGAAATCCCAGTTAGGAGAGGACTCGTCAGACTTGCCAGTGACATGGCCTGCAGGACTATTGGCGTTCCTGTCTAAGGAGGAAATTGACACTGAGGGAGTTGGTGGTGTGGTTTGCAGGAGCTTGGGTACAAGAGGAAGGGATTTAGTTGTCAGTGGACTGCTTCCGCTGTCACCCAAAGTTTTTGAACTTGTCAATGACTTCTGATGAATGCGCTCCAGGTGACGTATAAGGGAGGATGTTCCTAGGTGGTTAACGTCCTTACCCCTACTTGTTACAGCTTGACAAAGGCAACACACGGCTTGACACCTGTTGTCTGCATTTCTGTTAAAATAATTCCACACCGAAGAGGTGATTTAAAAAAAAAATTTGACCAGGCATGTCATATTTGACCATATTCATCCCACGGACAACAGGTGTCTCCCCGGGTGCCTGACTTAAACCACCTCACCATCAGAATCCTCCTTGTCAATTTCCTCCTCAGCGCCAGCAACACCCATATCCTCATCCTGGTGTACTTCAATAGTGACATCTTCAATTTGACTATCAGGAACTGGACTGTGGGTGCTTCTTCCAGCACTTGCAGGGGGCGTGCAAATGGTGGAAGGCGCCACCTCTTCCCGTCCAGTGTTGGGAAGGTCAGGCATCGCAACCGACACAATTGGACTCTCCTTGGGGATTTGTGATTTAGAAGAATGCACAGTTCTTTGCTGTGCTTTTGCCATCTTAACTCTTTTCAGTTTTCTAGCGGGAGGATGAGTGTTTCCATCCTCATGTGAATCTGAACCACTAGCCATGAACATAGGCCAGGGCCTCAGCCGTTCCTTGCCACTCCGTGTCGTAAATGGCACATTGGCAAGTTTACGCTTCTCCTCAGACGCTTTTAATTTAGATTTTTGGGTCATTTTACTGAACGTTAGTTTTTTGGATTTTACATGCTCTCTACTATGACATTGGGCATCGGCCTTGGCAGACGACATTGATGGCATTTCATTGTCTCGGGCCATGACTAGTGGCAGCAGCTTCAGCACGAGGTGGACGTGGATCTTGATCTTTCCCTATTTTACCCTTCACATTTTGTTCTCCATTTTTTAATGTGTGGAATTATATGCCAGTAATATATCAATAGCAATGGCCTACTGTAATGTACTATATATGTATACTGCTGGTCACCAAAATGCTGCACTGTCCTACTATATACTGCTCACAATAATGCAGCACAGAGATAATATACTTGATACAGAGCTGCAATATACAGCAATGGCCTACTGTACTGTACTATAGATGTATACTGCTGGTCACCAAAATGCTGCACTCTCCTACTATATACTGCTCACAATAATGCAGCACAGAGATAATATACTTGACACAGAGCTGCAAGATACAGCAATGGCCTACTGTACTGTACTATATATGTATACTGCTGGTCACCAAAATGCTGCACTGTCCTACTATATACTGCTCACAATAATGCAGCACAGAGATAGTATACTTGACACAGAGCTGCAAGATACAGCAATGGCCTACTGTACTGTACTATATATGTATACTGCTAGTCACCAAAATGCTGCACTGTCCTACTATATACTGCTTACAATAATGCAGCACAGAGATAGTATACTTGACACAGAGCTGCAAGATACAGCAATGGCCTACTGTACTGTACTATATATGTATACTGCTGGTCACCAAAATGCTGCACTGTCCTACTATATACTGCTCACAATAATGCAGCACAGAGATAGTATACTTGACACAGAGCTGCAAGATACAGCAATGGCCTACTGTACTGTACTATATATGTATACTGCTGGTCACCAAAATGCTGCACTGTCCTACTATATACTGCTCACAATAATGCAGCACAGAGATAGTATACTTGACACAGAGCTGCAAGATACAGCAATGGCCTACTGTATTGTACTATATATGTATACTGCTGGTCACCAAAATGCTGCACTGTCCTACTATATACTGCTCACAATAATGCAGCACAGAGATAGTATACTTGACACAGAGCTGCAAGATACAGCAATGGCCTTCTGTACTGTACTACTATAATTATATACTGGTGGTCCCCAGTCCCCACAATGCAGCACACTGAGCACAGATATTTGCAGCACACTGAGCACAGATATGGAGTGTTTTCAGGCAGAGAACGTAGATATTTTCAGCACACTGAGCACAGATATTTGCAGCACACTGAGCACAGATATTTGCAGCACACTGAGCACAGATTACGGAGTTTTTCAGGGAGAGAACGCAGCCATGTCCTCTCCGTTCAATCTCCAATGCACGAGTGAAAATGGCGGTGACGCGCGGCTCTTTATATAGAATATGAATCTCGCAAGAATCCGACAGCGGGATGATGACGTTCGGGCGCGTTCGGGTTAACCGAGCAAGGCTGGAAGATCCGAGGCTGCCTCGGAACCGTGTAAAAGAGGTGAAGTTCTGGGGGGGGGGGTTCGGATCTCGGAGAACCAAACCCGCTCATCTCTAATACATATATATATACAGTTGAGCTTATAAGATTACATACCCTAGCAGAATTTGTGATTTTCTGGCCATTTGTCAGAGAATATGAATGATAACTCACAAACTTTTCTTTCACTCATGGTTAGTGGTTGGGTGATGCCAGTTATTGTCAAACAACTGTGTTTACTCTTTTTAAATCATAATGACAACAGAAACTACCCAAATGACCCTGATCAAAAGTTTACATACCCTGGAGATTTTGGCCTGATAACATGCACACAAGTAGACACAAACGGGTTTGAATGGCTACTAAAGGTAACCATCCTCACCTGTGATCTGTTTGCTTGTAATCAGTGTGTGTGTATAAAAGGTCAGTGAGTTTCTGGACTCCTGAAAGACCCTTGCATCTTTCATCCAATGCTGCACTGACGTGTCTGGATTCCGAGAATCCAGGGAAAGCAAAAGAATTGTCAAAGGATCTGCGGTAATTGAACTGTATAAAACAGAAAAGGGATATAAAAAGATATCCAAGCAATTGAGAATGCCAATCAGCAGTGTTCAAACTCTAAGTAAGAAGTGGAAAATGAGGGATTCTGTGGAAACCAAATCACGGTCAGGTAGACCATCAAAAGTTTCAGCCACAACTGCCAGGAAAATTGTTCGGGATGCAAAGAAAAATCCACAAATAACTTCAGCTGAAATACAGGACTCTCTGAAAAAAAGTGGTGTGGTTGTTTCAAGATGCACAATAAGGAGGCATTTGAAGAAAAATGGGCTGCATGGTCGAGTCGCCAGAAGAAAGCCATTACTACGCAAATGCCACAAAGCATCCCGCTTACAATACTCCAAACAGCACAGAGACATGCCTCAAAACTTCTGTAACAAAGGCATTTGGAGTGATGAGACCAAAATTTAAATTTTTGGCCACAACCATAAACGTTACATTTGGAGAGGAGTCAACAAGACCTATGATGAAAGGTACACCATTCCTACTGTGAAACACGGAGGTGGATCGCTGATGTTTTGGGGAAGTGTGAGCTACAAAGGCACTGGAAACTTGGTCAAAACTGATTGCAAGATGAATGCAGCATGTTATCAGAAAATACTGGAGGAAAATTTGCACTCATCAGCCCGGAAGCTGCGCATGGGATGTACTTGGACGTTCCAACATGACAATGATCCAAAACACAAGGCCAAGTCGACCTGTCATTGGCTACAGCAGAATAAAGTGAAGGTTCTAGAGTGGCCATCTCAGTCTCCTGACCTCAGTATCATTGAGCCACTCTGGGGAGATCTCAAACGTGCAGTTCATGCAAGACAGCCCAAGAATTTACAGGAACTGGAGGCTTTTTGCCAAGAAGAATGGGCAGCTTTACCATCTGAGAAAATAAAGAGCCTCATCCACAACTAACACAAAAGTCTTCAAGCTGTCATTGATGTTAAAGGGGGCAATACACGGTATTAAGAACTGGGGTATGTAAACTTTTGATCAGGGTCATTTGGGTAGTTTCTGTTGTCATTATGATTTAAAAAGAGTAAACACAGTTGTTTGACAATAAATGCCTTCACCTAACCACTAACCATGAGTGAAAGAAAAATTTGTTAGTTATCATTCATATTCTCTGACAAATGGCCAGAAAATCACAAATTCTGCTAGGGTATGTAAACTTATAAGCACAACTGTATACTGCTGTCAATTTTATATTAAACTGCAACCAATTACCATTATAAAGAAAGACACGTAAGATTGTTCTGATTTTTTAGTATCTTATTTATTTATGTACACAGTTGCTCTCTCGTACACACTTTCTTACTGTATTTTAATATTTTGTTGCTGCCTTGCCCTCATGGGCATCTTTTAATATATTAATAAAAGTAAATTTTTACTGTCTATTTTTGTGTGCACCATTGTCAGACACTGTTTCTCTCTCCTTGTATTTACACAACATTGGGAGTGAGGATGAAGGTGGAAGACAAAGGCCAAAGTAGATAAGAAGTAGAGATGTGCACCGGAAATTTTTCGGGTTTTGTGTTTTGGTTTTGTGTTTGGTTCCGCGGCCGTGTTTTGGGTTCGAACGCGTTTTGGCAAAACCTCACCGAATTTTTTTTGTCGGATTCGGGTGTGTTTTGGATTCGGGTGTTTTTTTCAAAAAACCCTAAAAAACAGCTTAAATCATAGAATTTGGGGGTCATTTTGATCCCAAAGTATTATTAACCTCAATAACCATAATTTCCACTCATTTTCAGTCTATTCTGAACACCTCACAATATTATTTTTAGTCCTAAAATTTGCACCGAGGTCGCTGGATGACTAAGCTCAGCGACCCAATTGGCCGACACAAACACCTGGCCCATCTAGGAGTGGCACTGCAGTGTCACGCAGGATGGCCCTTCCAAAAAACACTCCCCAAACAGCACATGACGCAAAGAAAAAAAGAGGCGCAATGAGGTAGCTGTGTGACTAAGCTCAGCGACCCAAGTGGCCGACACAAACACCTGGTCCATCTAGGAGTGGCACTGCAGTGTCAGGCAGGATGGCCCTTCCAAAAAATACTCCCCAAACAGCACATGACGCAAAGAAGAAAAAAAAGAGGCGCAATGAGGTAGCTGTGTGACTAAGCTCAGCGACCCTAGTGGCCGACACAAACACCTGGCCCATCTAGGAGTGGCACTGCAGTGTCAGGCAGGATGGCCCTTCCAAAAAACACTCCCCAAACAGCACATGACGCAAAGAAAAAAAGAGGCGCAATGAGGTAGCTGTGTGAGTAAGCTCAGCGACCCTAGTGGCCGACACAAACACCTGGCCCATCTAGGAGTGGCACTGCAGTGTCACGCAGGATGGCCCTTCAAAAAAACACTCCCCAAACAGCACATGACGCAAAGAAAAAAAGAGGCGCAATGAGGTAGCTGTGTGAGTAAGCTAAGCGACCCTAGTGGCCGACACAAACACCTGGCCCATCTAGGAGTGGCACTGCAGTGTCACGCAGGATGGCCCTTCAAAAAAACACTCCCCAAACAGCACATGACGCAAAGAAAAAAAGAGGCGCAATGAGGTAGCTGTGTGACTAAGCTCAGCGACCCAAGTGGCCGACACAAACACCTGGCCCATCTAAGAGTGGCACTGCAGTGTCAGGCAGGATGGCCCTTCCAAAAAATACTCCCCAAACAGCACATGACGCAAAGAAAAAAAGAGGCGCAATGAGGTAGCTGTGTGAGTAAGCTAAGCGACCCTAGTGGCCGACACAAACACCTGGCCCATCTAGGAGTGGCACTGCAGTGTCACGCAGGCTGGCCCTTCCAAAAAACACTCCCCAAACAGCACATGACGCAAAGAAAAATGAAAGAAAAAAGAGGTGCAAGATGGAATTGTCCTTGGGCCCTCCCACCCACCCCTATGTTGTATAAACAGGACATGCACACTTTAACCAACCCATCATTTCAGTGACAGGGTCTGCCACACGACTGTGACTGAAATGACGGGTTGGTTTGGACCCCCACCAAAAAAGAAGCAATTAATCTCTCCTTGCACAAACTGGCTCTACAGAGGCAAGATGTCCACCTCATCATCATCCTCCGATTCATCACCGTGTACATCCCCCTCCTCACAGATTATCAATTCGTCCCCACTGGAATCCACCATCACAGCTCCCTGTGTACTTTGTGGAGGCAATTGCTGCTGGTGAATGTCTCCATGGAGGAATTGATTATAATTCATTTTAATGAACATCATCTTCTCCACATTTTCTGGAAGTAACCTCGTACGCCGATTGCTGACAAGGTGAGCGGCGGCACTAAACACTCTTTCGGAGTACACACTTGTGGGAGGGCAACTTAGGTAGAATAAAGCCAGTTTGTGCAAGGGCCTCCAAATTGCCTCTTTTTCCTGCCAGTATACGTACGGACTGTCTGACGTGCCTACTTGGATGCGGTCACTCATATAATCCTCCACCATTCTTTCAATGGGGAGAGAATCATATGCAGTGACAGTAGACGACATGTCCGTAATCGTTGGCAGGTCCTTCAGTCCGGACCAGATGTCAGCATCAGCAGTCGCTCCAGACTGCCCTGCATCACCGCCAGCGGGTGGGCTCGGAATTCTGAGCCTTTTCTCGCACCCCCAGTTGCGGGAGAATGTGAAGGAGGAGATGTTGACAGGTCGCGTTCCGCTTGACTTGACAATTTTCTCACCAGCAGTTCTTTGAACCCCTGCAGACTTGTGTCTGCCGGAAAGAGAGATCCAAGGTAGGTTTTAAATCTAGGATCGAGCACGGTGGCCAAAATGTAGTGCTCTGATTTCAACAGATTGACCACCCGTGAATCCTTGTTAAGCGAATTAAGGGCTCCATCCACAAGTCCCACATGCCTAGCGGAATCGCTCTGTGTTAGCTCCTCCTTCAATGTCTCCAGCTTCTTCTGCAAAAGCCTGATGAGGGGAATGACCTGACTCAGGCTGGCAGTGTCTGAACTGACTTCACGTGTGGCAAGTTCAAAAGGTTGCAGAACCTTGCACAACGTTGAAATCATTCTCCACTGCGCTTGAGACAGGTGCATTCCACCTCCTATATCGTGCTCAGTTGTATAGGCTTGAATGGCCTTTTGCTGCTCCTCCAACCTCTGAAGCATATAGAGGGTTGAATTCCACCTTGTTACCACTTCTTGCTTCAGATGATGGCAGGGCAGGTTCAGGCGTTTTTGGTGTTGTTCCAGTCTTCTGTACGTGGTACCTGTACGCCGAAAGTGTCCCGCAATTCTTCTGGCCACCGACAGCATCTCTTGCACGCCCCTATCGTTTTTTAAATAATTCTGCACCACCAAATTCAAGGTATGTGCAAAACATGGGACGTGCTGGAATTTGCCCATATTTAATGCACACACAATATTGCTGGCGTTGTCCGATGCCACAAATCCACAGGAGAGTCCAATTGGGGTAAGCCATTCTGCGATGATCTTCCTCAGTTGCCGTAAGAGGTTTTTAGCTGTGTGCGTATTCTGGAAAGCGGTGATACAAAGCGTAGCCTGCCTAGGAAAGAGTTGGCGTTTGCGAGATGCTGCTACTGGTGCCGCCGCTGCTGTTCTTGCGGCGGGAGTCCATACATCTACCCAGTGGGCTGTCACAGTCATATAGTCCTGAGTCTGCCCTGCTCCACTTGTCCACATGTCCGTGGTTAAGTGGACATTGGGTACAACTGCATTTTTTAGGACACTGGTGAGTCTTTTTCTGAGGTCTGTGTACATTTTCGGTATCGCCTGCCTAGAGAAATGGAACCTAGATGGTATTTGGTACCGGGGACACAGTACCTCAAACAAGTCTATAGTTGGCTCTGCAGTAATGATGGATACCGGAACCACGTTTCTCACCGCCCAGGATGCCAAGGCCTCAGTTATCCGCTTTGCAGCAGGATGACTGCTGTGATATTTCATCTTCCTCGCAAAGGACTGTTGGACAGTCAATTGCTTGGTGGAAGTAGTAAAAGTGGTCTTACGACTTCCCCTCTGGGATGACCATCGATTCCCAGCAGCAACAACAGCAGCGCCAGCAGCAGTAGGCGTTACACGCAAGGATGCATCGGAGGAATCCCAGGCAGGAGAGTACTCGTCAGAATTGCCAGTGACATGGCCTGCAGGACTATTGGCATTCCTGGGGAAGGAGGAAATTGACACTGAGGGAGTTGGTGGGGTGGTTTGCGTGAGCTTGGTTACAAGAGGAAGGGATTTACTGGTCAGTGGACTGCTTCCGCTGTCGCCCAAAGTTTTTGAACTTGTCACTGACTTATGATGAATGCGCTGCAGGTGACGTATAAGGGAGGATGTTCCGAGGTGATTAACGTCCTTACCCCTACTTATTACAGCTTGACAAAGGCAACACACGGCTTGACAAATGTTGTCCGCATTTCTGTTGAAATACTTCCACACCGAAGAGCTGATTTTTTTGGTATTTTCACCAGGCATGTCAATGGCCATATTCCTCCCACGGACAACAGGTGTCTCCCCGGGTGCCTGACTTAAACAAACCACCTCACCATCAGAATCCTCCTGGTCAATTTCCTCCCCAGCGCCAGCAACACCCATATCCTCCTCATCCTGGTGTACTTCAACACTGACATCTTCAATCTGACTATCAGGAACTGGACTGCGGGTGCTCCTTCCAGCACTTGCAGGGGGCGTGCAAATGGTGGAAGGCGCATGCTCTTCACGTCCAGTGTTGGGAAGGTCAGGCATCGCAACCGACACAATTGGACTCTCCTTGTGGATTTGTGATTTCGAAGAACGCACAGTTCTTTGCTGTGCTTTTGCCAGCTTAAGTCTTTTCATTTTTCTAGCGATAGGCTGAGTGCTTCCATCCTCATATGAAGCTGAACCACTAGCCATGAACATAGACCAGGGCCTCAGCCGTTCCTTGCCACTCCGTGTGGTAAATGGCACATTGGCAAGTTTACGCTTCTCCTCAGACGCTTTTAATTAAAATTAATTAATTTAGATTTTTGGGTCATTTTACTGAACGTTAGTTTTTTGGATTTTACATGCTCTCTACTATGACATTGGGCATCGGCCTTGGCAGACGACATTGATGGCATTTCATTGTCTCGGGTGTGGTAAATGGCATATTGGCAAGTTTACGCTTCTCCTCCGACTATTTTATTTTAGATTTTTGAGTCCTTTTTTTACTGATATTTGGTGTTTTGGATTTTACATGCTCTGTACTATGACATTGGGCATCGGCCTTGGCAGACGACGTTGATGGCATTTCATCGTCTCGGCCATGACTAGTGGCAGCAGCTTCAGCACGAGGTGGAAGTCGATCTTGATCTTTCCCTATTTTTGGAACCTCAACATTTTTGTTCTCCATATTTTAATAGGCACAACTAAAAGGCACCTCAGGTAAACAATGGAGATGGATGGATACTAGTATACTTATGGATGACGAGTGACTGCCGACACAGAGGTAGCTACAGCTGTGGACTACCGTACTGCGTCTGCTAGTATAGACTGAATGATAATGATATAAAAAATATATATATATCACTACTGCAGGACAGGTATATATTATATAATGACGGACCTGCTGGACACTGTCAGCAGCAGACCCCTAAACTACTAGTATGAAGAAGATAGAAAAAAAAAACCCACCACAGGTAGGTATACAATTATGGACGAGCACTGCCGACACAGAGGTAGCTACAGCCGTGGACTACCGTACTGCGTCTGCTAGTATAGACTGGATGATAATGATATATAAAAATATATATATATCACTACTGCAGGACAGGTATATATTATATAATGACGGACCTGCTGGACACTGTCAGCAGCAGACTCCTAAACTACTAGTATGAAGAAGATAGAAAAAAAAAAACCACCACAGGTAGGTATACAATTATGGACGAGCACTGCCGACACAGAGGTAGCTACAGCCGTGGACTACCGTACTGCGTCTGCTAGTATAGACTGGATGATAATGATATAAAAAATATATATATATCACTACTGCAGGACAGGTATATATTATATAATGACGGACCTGCTGGACACTGTCAGCAGCAGACTCCTAAACTACTAGTATGAAGAAGATAGAAAAAAAAAAACCACCACAGGTAGGTATACAATTATGGACGAGCACTGCCGACACAGAGGTAGCTACAGCCGTGGACTACCGTACTGCGTCTGCTAGTATAGACTGGATGATAAAGATATAAAAAATATATATATATCACTACTGCAGGACAGGTATATATTATATAATGACGGACCTGCTGGACACTGTCAGCAGCAGACTCCTAAACTACTAGTATGAAGAAGATAGAAAAAAAAACCCACCACAGGTAGGTATACAATTATGGACGAGCACTGCCGACACAGAGGTAGCTACAGCCGTGGACTACCATACTGCATCTGCTAGTATAGACTGGATGATAATGATATAAAAAATATATATATATCACTACTGCAGGACAGGTATATATTATACAATGACGGACCTGCTGGACACTGTCAGCAGCAGACTCCTAAACTACTAGTATGAAGAAGATAGAAAAAAAAAAACCACCACAGGTAGGTATACAATTATGGACGAGCACTGCCGACACAGAGGTAGCTACAGCCGTGGACTACCGTACTGCGTCTGCTAGTATAGACTGGATGATAATGATATAAAAAATATATATATATCACTACTGCAGGACAGGTATATATTATATAATGACGGACCTGCTGGACACTGTCAGCAGCAGACTCCTAAACTACTAGTATGAAGAAGATAGAAAAAAAAAAACCCACCACAGGTAGGTATACAATTATGGACGAGCACTGCCGACACAGAGGTAGCTACAGCCGTGGACTACCGTACTGCGTCTGCTAGTATAGAATGGATGATAATGATATAAAATATATATATATATCACTACTGCAGATATATATTATAATATAATGAATGACGGACCTGCTGGACACTGTCTGTCAGCAGAATGCGTTTATAGAATAAATAAAAAAAACACCACACGAGTGTTTAACTTTTTCAGGCAGACAATATACTGGTGGTCACTGGTCAGTCACACTGGCAGCAAAAGTGTGCACTGTTATGTACTCCTGCTATAACTGCTCCCCCGCCTCCCCCACAATTAAGCTGTGTGAGCAGTGAGCACTCAGCACAGTCAGATATACATAGATGATATTATCATGCAGCACACTGAGGCTGAGCACAGATATGGTATGTGACTGTGTATCGTTTTTTTTCAGGCAGAGAACGGATTTTAAATAATAAATAAAACTGGTGTTCACTAGTATAACTATCAGCAAAACTCTGCACTCTCTGAGTACTTCTAATGCTCCCCAAAATTACTAAAATTAAATTACTAGTAAATCAAGTGTCTCACTCTCTATCTAAACGGAGAGGACGCCAGCCACGTCCTCTCCCTATCAATCTCAATGCACGTGTGAAAATGACGGCGACGCGCGGCTCCTTATATAAAATCCGAGTCTCGCGATAGAATACGAGCCTCGCGAGAATCCGACAGCGGGATGATGACGTTCGGGCGCGCTCGGGTTAGCCGAGCAAGGCGGGAAGATCCGAGTCTGCCTCGGACCCGTGTAAAAAGGCTGAAGTTCGGGGGGGTTCGGATTCCGAGGAACCGAACCCGCTCATCTCTAATAAGAAGGTGATCACAGAGAGGGAAAACAGATGTCACAACAGTGGGAGAAGAGTAGGACAAGTGAGTGATGGCGGAAGTGGGATGGGGAGTTGCAGGGCCGTAACTAGGTGTGTGCAGAGTGTGCTCCGCACATAGCACATCACAGCCCATTACACTATGTGGGTCATTCTGAGTTGATCGCTTGCTGCCGTTTTTCGCAGTGCAGCGACCAGGTTACTAATGCGTATGCACCGCAATGCGCAGGTGCATTGTACGGGTACAAAGCAGATCGTTGCTGGGCAATGGATTTAATGAACAATCCATTTGCACAGCCGATCGCAAGGAGATTGACAGGAAGAGGGCGTTTGTGGGTGGCAACTGACTTTTCAGGGAGTGTTTGGAAAAACGCAGGCATGTCCAAGCATTTGGAGGGCGGGTGTTTGACGTCAATTCCGGGACCAAAAAGACTGAAGTCATCGCAAGGGCTGAGTAAGTCCAGAGCTACTCAGAAACAGCAAAAAAACTTTTCGTCCCGCTCGGCTGCACACGCGTTCGCACACTTGCAAAGTGAAAATACACTCCCCCATGGGCGGCGACTATGCGTTTGCATGGCTGCTAAAAGTAGCTAGCGAGCGATCAACTTGGAATGACGGGCTATGCCCAACTTGGTCTGCAATAACACTCACACCACTACAGAACTAGAGAACTGCACAGCGCCTTTGATATATTAATAAATTTGATGTGTAATTTCAATTAATTTGAGTACAATGAGCGCAGTTAGTGATAATTAATAGTAGTTAATTTCTTATAGAGTGAAGTTGTATCTCTGCCTGATCCATACGCTCAGTGGCGGTTCTTGCCACGGGCAAGCAGGACTTTTGCCCGGGGCGCCGCCTTCCGGAGGGCGCTGGCGCCATCCGGAGGGCGCCGCACCGTGGCAAGATCCGCCACTGCTGCCCGCTGTGTCCCCCGTCCGCCTCCGCTGCCCGCTGCCGTCCCCGTCCTCGGCGCCTCCTGTGAAGGGAACTAGACGCTATGCGTCTAGTTTCCCTTCGTGGAGAGTAACTGCTGAGCGGTGCGCGATGACGTCATCGCGCACCGCACAGCAAAGGTCCTCTCCACGAAGGGAACTAGACGCATAGCGTCTAGTTTCTCTTCGTGGAGAGGACCTTTTGCTGTGCGGTGCGCGATGACGTCATCGCGCACCGCTCAGCATTCAAGCGGCGCTTTCAATGTACAGGGGGCGTGACTCACCACGCCCCCTGTATTAGGCCACGCCCCTTTCCTGCCCGGGGCGCTCTGCGCCCTTGAACCGGCCCTGCATACGCTGCACAACCAGACCAGGCAGACATATAAATTCACTTGGACGGCCACATCCAGGAGTATG
The DNA here is from genome assembly GCF_028390025.1 of Pseudophryne corroboree. Lineage (NCBI taxonomy): Eukaryota > Metazoa > Chordata > Amphibia > Anura > Myobatrachidae > Pseudophryne > Pseudophryne corroboree. The sequence continues at coordinate 71,663,073 of NC_086451.1, forward strand.
CAGGCTTTCCCAATATCTTTAGATTTCAAGGTAAAAACTAAAGATATCGGACATAGTTAATGACCATTAGGAGTGCACATCATTAACGATATAGTGCATACACACTGAATTATGTGACTGGTAGCATGTGACCGATATATCGTCCGATCTACCGGATCGGATGCTATATCGACTGCATATTGTCAAGTGTGTACACAGCCTAAGGAAGATTAAACTAAATTGTGATACAAATATTGGCCCTCATTCCGAGTTGATCGGTCGCAAGGCGAATTTAGCAGAGTTACACACGCTAAGCCGCCGCCTACTGGGAGTGAATCTTAGCTTCTTAAAATTGCGACCGATGTATTCGCAATATTGCGATTACTAACTACTTAGCAGTTTCAGAGTAGCTCCAGACTTACTCTGCCTGTGCGATCATTTCAGTGCTTGTCGTTCCTGGTTGACGTCATAAACACACCCAGCGTTCGCCCAGGCACTCCCACCGTTTCTCCGGCCACTCCTGCGTTTTTTCCGGAAACGGTAGCGTTTTCAGCCACACGCCCCTGAAACGCCGTGTTTCCGCCCAGTAACACCCATTTCCTGTCAATCACATTACGATCGCCGGAGCGAAGAAAAAGCCGTGAGTAAAAATACTTTCTTCATAGTAAAGTTACTTGGCGCAGTCGCAGTGCGAACATTGCGCATGCGTACTAAGCGGATTTTCACTGCGATGCGATGAAAAATACAGAGCGAACAACTCGGAATGAGGGCCATTGTTACATTATATAACCTTTTCACATAATTATAGCTCAGTGTACAGTAGCTGCAAGGAAAACCAAAACAAATTGTGACATGAACACTGCTACACCATACACCATATAACTAGAGATGAGCGCCTGAAATTTTTCGGGTTTTGTGTTTTGGTTTTGGGTTCGGTTCCGCGGCCGTGTTTTGGGTTCGACCGCGTTTTGGCAAAACCTCACCGAATTTTTTTTGTCGGATTCGGGTGTGTTTTGGATTCGGGTGTTTTTTTCAAAAAACCCTAAAAAACAGCTTAAATCATAGAATTTGGGGGTCATTTTGATCCCATATTATTATTAACCTCAAAAACCATAATTTCCACTCATTTTCAGTCTATTCTGAATACCTCACACCTCACAATATTATTTTTAGTCCTAAAATTTGCACCGAGGTCGCTGGATGACTAAGCTAAGCGACCCTAGTGGCCGACACAAACACCTGGCCCATCTAGGAGTGGCACTGCAGTGTCACGCAGGATGGCCCTTCCAAAAAACACTCCCCAAACAGCACATGACGCAAAGAAAAAAAGAGGTGCAATGAGGTAGCTGTGTGACTAAGCTCAGCGACCCAAGTGCCCGACACAAACACCTGGCCCATCTAGGAGTGGCACTGCAGTGTCACGCAGGATGTCCCTTCCAAAAAACCCTCCCCAAACAGCACATGACGCAAAGAAAAAAAGAGGCGCAATGAGGTAGCTGTGTGAGTAAGATTAGCGACCCTAGTGGCCGACACAAACACCGGGCCCATCTAGGAGTGGCACTGCAGTGTCACGCAGGATGTCCCTTCCAAAAAACCCTCCCCAAACAGCACATGACGCAAAGAAAAATAAAAGAAAAAAGAGGTGCAAGATGGAATTGTCCTTGGGCCCTCCCACCCACCCTTATGTTGTATAAACAGGACATGCACACTTTAACCAACCCATCATTTCAGTGACAGGGTCTGCCACACGACTGTGACTGATATGACGGGTTGGTTTGGACCCCCACCAAAAAAGAAGCAATTAATCTCTCCTTGCACAAACTGGCTCTACAGAGGCAAGATGTCCACCTCATCATCATCCTCCGATATATCACCGTGTACATCCCCCTCCTCACAGATTATCAATTCGTCCCCACTGGAATCCACCATCTCAGCTCCCTGTGTACTTTGTGGAGGCAATTGCTGCTGGTCAATGTCTCCGCGGAGGAATTGATTATAATTCATTTTAATGAACATCATCTTCTCCACATTTTCTGGATGTAACCTCGTACGCCGATTGCTGACAAGGTGAGCGGCGGCACTAAACACTCTTTCGGAGTACACACTTGTGGGAGGGCAACTTAGGTAGAATAAAGCCAGTTTGTGCAAGGGCCTCCAAATTGCCTCTTTTTCCTGCCAGTATAAGTACGGACTGTCTGACGTGCCTACTTGGATGCGGTCACTCATATAATCCTCCACCATTCTTTCAATGTTGAGAGAATCATATGCAGTGACAGTAGACGACATGTCCGTAATCGTTGCCAGGTCCTTCAGTCCGGACCAGATGTCAGCATCAGCAGTCGCTCCAGACTGCCCTGCATCACCGCCAGCGGGTGGGCTCGGAATTCTGAGCCTTTTCCTCGCACCCCCAGTTGCGGGAGAATGTGAAGGAGGAGATGTTGACAGGTCGCGTTCCGCTTGACTTGACAATTTTGTCACCAGCAGGTCTTTGCACCCCAGCAGACTTGTGTCTGCCGGAAAGAGAGATCCAAGGTAGGTTTTAAATCTAGGATCGAGCACGGTGGCCAAAATGTAGTGCTCTGATTTCAACAGATTGACCACCCGTGAATCCTTGTTAAGCGAATTAAGGGCTGCATCCACAAGTCCCACATGCCTAGCGGAATCGCTCCCTTTTAGCTCCTTCTTCAATGCCTCCAGCTTCTTCTGCAAAAGCCTGATGAGGGGAATGACCTGACTCAGGCTGGCAGTGTCTGAACTGACTTCACGTGTGGCAAGTTCAAAGGGCATCAGAACCTTGCACAACGTTGAAATCATTCTCCACTGCACTTGAGACAGGTGCATTCCACCTCCTATATCGTGCTCAATTGTATAGGCTTGAATGGCCTTTTGCTGCTCCTCCAACCTCTGAAGCATATAGAGGGTTGAATTCCACCTCGTTACCACTTCTTGCTTCAGATGATGGCAGGGCAGGTTCAGTAGTTTTTGGTGGTGCTCCAGTCTTCTGTACGTGGTGCCTGTACGCCGAAAGTGTCCCGCAATTCTTCTGGCCACCGACAGCATCTCTTGCACGCCCCTGTCGTTTTTTAAAAAATTCTGCACCACCAAATTCAAGGTATGTGCAAAACATGGGACGTGCTGGAATTTGCCCATATTTAATGCACACACAATATTGCTGGCGTTGTCCGATGCCACAAATCCACAGGAGAGTCCAATTGGGGTAAGCCATTCTGCGATGATCTTCCTCAGTTGCCGTAAGAGGTTTTTAGCTGTGTGCGTATTCTGGAAAGCGGTGATACAAAGCGTAGCCTGCCTAGGAAAGAGTTGGCGTTTGCGAGATGCTGCTACTGGTGCCGCCGCTGCTGTTCTTGCGGCGGGAGTCCATACATCTACCCAGTGGGCTGTCACAGTCATATAGTCCTGACCCTGCCCTGCTCCACTTGTCCACATGTCCGTGGTTAAGTGGACATTGGGTACAACTGCATTTTTTAGGACACTGGTGAGTCTTTTTCTGACGTCCGTGTACATTCTCGGTATCGCCTGCCTACAGAAGTGGAACCTAGATGGTATTTGGTAACGGGGGCACACTGCCTCAATAAATTGTCTAGTTCCCTGTGAACTAACGGCGGATACCGGACGCACGTCTAACACCAACATAGTTGTCAAGGACTCAGTTATCCGCTTTGCAACAGGATGACTGCTGTGATATTTCATCTTCCTCGCAAAGGACTGTTGGACAGTCAATTGCTTACTGGAAGTAGTACAAGTGGGCTTACGACTTCCCCTCTGGGATGACCATCGACTCCCAGCAGCAACAACAGCAGCGCCAGCAGCAGTAGGCGTTACACGCAAGGATGCATCGGAGGAATCCCAGGCAGGAGAGGACTCGTCAGAATTGCCAGTGACATGGCCTGCAGGACTATTGGCATTCCTGGGGAAGGAGGAAATTGACACTGAGGGAGTTGGTGGGGTGGTTTGCGTGAGCTTGGTTACAAGAGGAAGGGATTTACTGGTCAGTGGACTGCTTCCGCTGTCGGCCCAAGTTTTTGAACTTGTCACTGACTTATTATGAATGCGCTGCAGGTGACGTATAAGGGAGGATGTTCCGAGGTGGTTAACGTCCTTACCCCTACTTATTACAGCTTGACAAAGGGAACACACGGCTTGACACCTGTTGTCCGCATTTCTGGTGAAATACTTCCACACCGAAGAGCTGATTTTTTTGGTATTTTCACCAGGCATGTCAACGGCCCTATTCCTCCCACGGACAACAGGTGTCTCCCCGGGTGCCTGACTTAAACAAACCACCTCACCATCAGAATCCTCCTGGTCAATTTCCTACCCAGCGCCAGCAACACCCATATCCTCCTCATCCTGGTGTACTTCAACACTGACATCTTCAATCTGACTATCAGGAACTGGACTGCGGGTGCTCCTTCCAGCACTTGCAGGGGGCGTGCAAATGGTGGAAGGCGCATGCTCTTCACGTCCAGTGTTGGGAAGGTCAGGCATCGCAACCGACACAATTGGACTCTCCTTGTGGATTTGGGATTTCGAAGAACGCACAGTTCTTTGCGGTGCTACTGCTTTTGCCAGCTTGAGTCTTTTCATTTTTCTAGCGAGAGGCTGAGTGCCTCCATCCTCATGTGAAGCTGAACCACTAGCCATGAACATAGGCCAGGGCCTCAGCCGTTCCTTGCCACTCCGTGTGGTAAATGGCATATTGGCAAGTTTACGCTTCTCCTCCGACAATTTTATTTTAGGTTTTGGAGTCCTTTTTTTACTGATATTTGGTGTTTTGGATTTGACATGCTCTGTACTATGACATTGGGCATCGGCCTTGGCAGACGATGTTGCTGGCATTTCATCGTCTCGGCCATGACTAGTGGCAGCAGCTTCAGCACGAGGTGGAAGTGGATCTTGATCTTTCCCTAATTTTGGAACCTCAACATTTTTGTTCTCCATATTTTAATAGGCACAACTAAAAGGCACCTCAGGTAAACAATGGAGATGGATGGATACTAGTATACAATTATGGATGGACTGCCGAGTGCCGACACAGAGGTAGCTACAGCCGTGGACTACCGTACTGTACTGTGTCTGCTGCTAATATAGACTGGTTGATAAAGAGATGTAGTAGTAGTATGTATGTATAAAGAAGAAAGAAAAAAAAACCACGGGTAGGTGGTATACAATTATGGACGGACTGCCGAGTGCCGACACAGAGGTAGCTACAGCCGTGGACTACCGTACTGTACTGTGTCTGCTGCTAATATAGACTGGTTGATAAAGAGATGTAGTAGTAGTATGTATGTATAAAGAAGAAAGAAAAAAAAACCACGGGTAGGTGGTATACAATTATGGACGGACTGCCCAGTGCCGACACAGAGGTAGCTACAGCCGTGGACTACCGTACTGTACTGTGTCTGCTGCTAATATAGACTGGTTGATAAAGAGATGTAGTAGTTGTATGTATGTATAAAGAAGAAAGAAAAAAAAAACACGGGTAGGTGGTATACAATTATGGACGGACTGCCGAGTGCCGACACAGAGGTAGCTACAGCCGTGGACTACCGTACTGTACTGTGTCTGCTGCTAATATAGACTGGTTGATAAAGAGATGTAGTAGTAGTATGTATGTATAAAGAAGAAAGAAAAAAAAACCACGGGTAGGTGGTATACAATTATGGACGGACTGCCCAGTGCCGACACAGAGGTAGCTACAGCCGTGGACTACCGTACTGTACTGTGTCTGCTGCTAATATAGACTGGTTGATAAAGAGATGTAGTAGTAGTATGTATGTATAAAGAAGAAAGAAAAAAAAACCACGGGTAGGTGGTATACAATTATGGACGGACTGCCCAGTGCCGACACAGAGGTAGCTACAGCCGTGGACTACCGTACTGTACTGTGTCTGCTGCTAATATAGACTGGTTGATAAAGAGATGTAGTAGTAGTAGTATGTATGTATAAAGAAGAAAGAAAAAAAAACCACGGGTAGGTGGTATACAATTATGGACGGACTGCCCAGTGCCGACACAGAGGTAGCTACAGCCGTGGACTACCGTACTGTACTGTGTCTGCTGCTAATATAGACTGGTTGATAAAGAGATGTAGTAGTAGTATGTATGTATAAAGAAGAAAGAAAAAAAAACCACGGGTAGGTGGTATACAATTATGGACGGACTGACCAGTGCCGACACAGAGGTAGCTACAGCCGTGGACTACCGTACTGTACTGTGTCTGCTGCTAATATAGACTGGTTGATAAAGAGATGTAGTAGTAGTAGTATGTATGTATAAAGAAGAAAGAAAAAAAAACCACGGGTAGGTGGTATACAATTATGGACGGACTGCCGAGTGCCGACACAGAGGTAGCTACAGCCGTGGACTACCGTACTGTACTGTGTCTGCTGCTAATATAGACTGGTTGATAAAGAGATGTAGTAGTAGTATGTATGTATAAAGAAGAAAGAAAAAAAAACCACGGGTAGGTGGTATACAATTATGGACGGACTGCCGAGTGCCGACACAGAGGTAGCTACAGCCGTGAACTACCGTACTGTGTCTGCTGCGACTGGATGATAAATAATGATATAAAAAATATATATATATCACTACTGCAGCCGGACAGGTATATATTATATAATGACGGACCTGCTGGACACTGTCTGTCAGCAGAATGAGTTTTTTATAGAATTAAAAAAAAAACACCACACAAGTGAAGTCACACGACGAGTGTTTAACTTTTTCAGGCAATCACAATATAGTATACTATACTACTAACTATACTGGTGGTCAGTGTGGTCAGGTCACTGGTCAGTCACACTGGCAGTGGCACTCCTGCAGCAAAAGTGTGCACTGTTTAATTTTAATAATAATATGTACTCCTGGCTCCTGCTATAACCTATAACTGGCACTGCAGTGCTCCCCAGTCTCCCCCACAATTATAAGATGTGTGAGCTGAGCACAGTCAGATACGAGTGTTTAACTTTTTCAGGCAATCACAATATAGTATACTATACTACTAACTATACTGGTGGTCAGTGTGGTCAGGTCACTGGTCAGTCACACTGGCAGTGGCACTCCTGCAGCAAAAGTGTGCACTGTTTAATTTTAATAATAATATGTACTCCTGGCTCCTGCTATAACCTATAACTGGCACTGCAGTGCTCCCCAGTCTCCCCCACAATTATAAGATGTGTGAGCTGAGCACAGTCAGATATATACATAGATGATGCAGCACACTGGGCTGAGCAGTGCACACAGATATGGTATGTGACTGAGTCACTGTGTATCGTTTTTTTCAGGCAGAGAACGGATATATTAAATAAAACTGCACTGTCTGGTGGTCACTGTGGTCAGTCACTAGTAAACTCTGCACTCTCTACAGTTCTACAGTACTCCTAAGCTCCAGTAAATCAGGTCTATCTCTCTCTCTCTCTCTTCTAATCTAAATGGAGAGGACGCCAGCCACGTCCTCTCCCTATCAATCTCAATGCACGTGTGAAAATGGCGGCGACGCGCGGCTCCTTATATAGAATCCGAGTCTCGCGAGAATCCGACAGCGTCATGATGACGTTCGGGCGCGCTCGGGTTAACCGAGCAAGGCGGGAAGATCCGAGTCGCTCGGACCCGTGAAAAAAAACATGAAGTTCGTGCGGGTTCGGATTCAGAGAAACCGAACCCGCTCATCTCTACATATAACTATTCAATGTAACTACAGCTCAGAGCTTCTGCAAGGCAGTTTTTTACTAAAAGTGATACAAATGTATGATACATGTCACAGATTTAGTCCATAGAAGAGGAACTTAACTCCATGAGGGTTTTATGTGTATACTTGTAGCCATATGTGAGTGCACATTAGTATCTTAGAATGAAGTAGCATGAAGTATATCATAACTGACACTTATTGAACAATATCTCTCATAGAAATACATTTTTGTGATCTGCCATTCCCAATCGGAGTAGGCCATTGGTTCCCAAACTTTTTTGAATCACTGCGCCCTAGAGTATCAGATGTTTTATCACGGCCCCCCTAGACCAAAAGTGTCTTATTGAGATATTTAGAAAGAAATATTAATTGTGCTTATATGTCATCCTTAGGTTTAATTGTGTGGTAAGGGACAGGATTTACTTCTGTTTGTCCACAGTTTATGATTGGCAGCCACCAGAACTAGTTTTGCCTATTACATTGACCATAAATACTTTGAATTGGTCCTGGACCAACAACCCAAGGCTCCCCTGCAAGTGTCCTGAGACACCCCAGGGAGCCACGGCACACAGTTAAAGAACCACTGGAGTGGGCAAGTCATTGAAATATATTGTGGTAATGTAACTCACAATCTGCCTATGGTAACAATCTAAGGAGGTTATCATTACATTATCAATACATTTACAAAGTTTCATGTTAAGACCTACCCTGTCTTATCTATATAGAAATTACTCCTAATAGTACATACATCTATTTAGTCTAATACCCTTACCTGTATATGATTATTGGGGAGATTACTGTATATTTATTGCTACTTAGTACTAACTGAGCCTTGGTGAATGAAATAAATGAAAGTCCCTATAACCTGGACCCACAGCCCATAAATACAAAAAATAAGAATTTACTTACCGATAATTCTATTTCTCGGAGTCCGTAGTGGATGCTGGGGTTCCTGAAAGGACCATGGGGAATAGCGGCTCCGCAGGAGACAGGGCACAAAAAGTAAAGCTTTAGGATCAGGTGGTGTGCACTGGCTCCTCCCCCTATGACCCTCCTCCAAGCCTCAGTTAGGATACTGTGCCCGGACGAGCGTACACAATAAGGAAGGATTTATGAATCCCGGGTAAGACTCATACCAGCCACACCAATCACACTGTACAACCTGTGATCTGAACCCAGTTAACAGTATGATAACAGCGGAGCCTCTGAAAGATGGCTCACAACAATAATAACCCGATTTTTGTAACTATGTACAAGTATTGCAGATAATCCGCACTTGGGATGGGCGCCCAGCATCCACTACGGACTCCGAGAAATAGAATTATCGGTAAGTAAATTCTTATTTTCTCTATCGTCCTAGTGGATGCTGGGGTTCCTGAAAGGACCATGGGGATTATACCAAAGCTCCCAAACGGGCGGGAGAGTGCGGATGACTCTGCAGCACCGAATGAGAGAACTCCAGGTCCTCCTTAGCCAGGTTATCAAATTTGTAGGATTTTACAAACGTGTTTGCCCCTGACTAAATAGCCGCTCGGCAAAGTTGTAAAGCCGAGACCCCTCGGGCAGCCGCCCAAGATGAGCCCACCTTCCTTGTGGAATGGGCATTTACATATTTTGGCTGTGGCAGGCCTGCCACAGAATGTGCAAGCTGAATTGTATTACACATCCAACTAGCAAAAGTCTGCTTAGAAGCAAGAGCACCCAGTTTGTTGGGTGCATACAGGATAACAGCAAGTCAGTTTTCCTGACTCCAGCCGTCCTGGAACCTATATTTTCAGGGCCCTGACCACATCTAGCAACTTGGAGTCCTCCAAGTCCCTAGTAGGCGCAAGACACCACAATAAGCTGGTTCAGGTGAAACACTGACACCACCTTAGGGAGAGAACTGGGGACGAGTCCGCAGCTCTGCCCTGTCCGAATGGACAAACAGATATGGGCTTTTTTGAGAAAAAAACCACCAATTTGACACTCGCCTGGTCCAGGCCAGGTCCAAGAGCATGTTCACTTTTCATGTGAGATGCTTCAATCCACAGATTTGACTGGTTTTAAACCAATGTGTTTTGAGGAATCCCAGAACTACGTTGAGATCCCACAGTGCCACTGGAGGCACAAAAGGGGGTTGTATATGCAATACTCCCTTGACAAACTTCTGGACTTCAGGAACTGAAGCCAATTCTTTCTGGAAGAAAAATCGACAGGGCCGAAATTTGAACCTTAATGGACCCCAATTTGAGGCCCATAGACACTCCTGTTTGCAGGAAATGCAGGAATCGACCGAGTTGAAATTTCTTCGTGGGGCCTTCCTGGCCTCACACCACGCAACATATTTTCGCCACATGTGGTGATAATGTTGTGCGGTCACCTCCTTTCTGGCTTTGACCAGGGTAGGAATGACCTCTTCCTGAATGCCTTTTCCCTTAGGATCCGGCGTTCCACCGCCATGCCGTCAAACGCAGCTGCGGTAAGTCTTGGAACAGACATGGTACTTGCTGAAACAAGTCCCTTCTTAGCGGCAGAGGCCATAAGTCCTCTGTGAGCATCTCTTGAAGTTCCGGGTACCAAGTCCTTCTTGGCCAATCCGGAGCCATGAGTATAGTTCTTACTCCTCTGCGTCTTATAATTCTCAGTACCTTAGGTATGAAAAGCAGAGGATGGAACACATACACCGACTGGTACACCCACGGTGTTACCAGAACGTCCACAGCTATTGCCTGAGGGTCTCTTAACCTGGCGCAATACCTGTCCCGTTTTTTGTTCAGACGGGACGCCATCATGTCCACCTTTGGTAATTCCCAACGGTTTACAATCATGTGGAAAACTTCCCCATGAAGTTCCCACTCTGCCGGGTGGAGGTCGTGCCTACTGAGGAAGTCTGCTTCCCAGTTTCCATTCCCGGAATGAAACACTGCTGACAGTGCTATCACATGATTTTCCGCCCAGCGAAAAGTCCTTGCAGTTTTTGCCACTGCCCTCCTGCTTCTTGTGCCGCCCTGTCTATTTACGTGGGCGACTGCCGTGATGTTTTATCCCACTGGATCAATACCGGCTGACCTTGAAGCAGAGGTCTTGCTAAGCTTAGAGCATTATAAATTTACCCTTAGCTATATTTATGTGGAGAAAAGTCTCCAGACTTGATCACACTCCCTGGAAATTTTTTCCTTGTGTGACTGCTCCCCAGCCTCTCGGGCTGGCCTCCGTGGTCACCAACATCCAAAACTGAATGCCGAATCTGCGGCCCTCTAGAAGATGAGCACTCTGTAACCACCACAGGAGAGACACCCTTGTCCTTGGATATAGGGTTATCCGCTGATGCATCTGAAGATGCGATCCGGACCATTTGTCCAGCAGATCCCACTGAAAAGTTCTTGCATGAAATCTGCCGACTGGAATTGCTTCGAAGGAAGTCACCATTTTTTTACCATGGCCCTTGTGCAATGATGCACTGATTTTAGGAGGTTCCTCACTAGCTCGGATAACTCCCTGGCTTTCTCTTCCGGGAGAAACACCTTTTTCTGGACTGTGTCCAGAATCATCCCTAAGCACAGGAGACTTGTTGTCGGGATCAGCTGCGATTTTGGAATATTTAGAATCCACCCCTGCTGTTGTAACAGTATCCGAGATAGTGCTACTCCGACCTCCAACTGTTCCCTGGACTTTGCCCTTATCAGGAGATCGTCCAAGTAAGGGATAATTAAGACGCCTTTTCTTCGAAGAAGAACCATCATTTCGGCCATTACCTTGGTAAAGACCCGGGGTGCCGTGGACAATCCAAACGGCAGCGTCTGAAACTGATAGTGACAGTTCTGTACCACGAACCTGAGGTACCCTTAGTGATAAGGGCAAATTTGGGACATGGAGGTAAGCATCCCTGATGTCTCGGGACACCATATAGTCCCCTTCTTCCCGGTTCGTTATCACTGGTCTGAGTGACTCCATCTTGACTTGAACCTTTGTAAGTGTTCAAATTTTTTTAGATTTAGAATAGGTCTCACCTAGCCTTCTGGCTTCAGTACCACAATATAGTGTGGAATAATACCCCTTTTCTTGTTGTAGGAGGGGTAATTTAATTATCACCTGCTGGGAATACAGCTCGTGAATTGTTTCCCATACTGCCTCCTTGTCGGAGGGAGACCTTGGTAAAACAGACTTCAGGAGCCTGCGCAGGGGAAACGTCTCGACATTCCAATCTGTACCCCTGGGATACTACTTGTAGGATCCAGGGGTCCTGTACGGTCTCAGCGTCATGCTGAGAGCTTGTCAGAAGCGGTGGAACGCTTCTGTTCCTGGGAATGGGCTGCCTGCTGCAGTCTTCTTCCCTTTCCTCTATCCCTGGGCAGATATGACTCTTATAGGGACGAAAGGACTGAAGCTGAAAAGACGGTGTCTTTTTCTGCAGAGATGTGACTTAGGGTAAAAAATAAGAATTTACTTACCGATAATTCTATTTCTCGGAGTCCGTAGTGGATGCTGGGGTTCCTGAAAGGACCATGGGGAATAGCGGCTCCGCAGGAGACAGGGCACAAAAAAGTAAAGCTTTACTAGGTCAGGTGGTGTGCACTGGCTCCTCCCCCTATGACCCTCCTCCAGACTCCAGTTAGGTACTGTGCCCGGACGAGCATACACAATAAGGGAGGCATTTTGAATCCCGGGTAAGACTCATACCAGCCACACCAATCACACCGTACAACTTGTGATCTAAACCCAGTTAACAGTATGACAACAGAAAGGGCCTCTTAAAGATGGCTCCTTAACAATAACCCGAATTAGTTAACAATAACTATGTACAAGTATTGCAGATAATCCGCACTTGGGATGGGCGCCCAGCATCCACTACGGACTCCGAGAAATAGAATTATCGGTAAGTAAATTCTTATTTTCTCTATCGTCCTAAGTGGATGCTGGGGTTCCTGAAAGGACCATGGGGATTATACCAAAGCTCCCAAACGGGCGGGAGAGTGCGGATGACTCTGCAGCACCGAATGAGAGAACTCCAGGTCCTCCTTTGCCAGGGTATCAAATTTGTAAAATTTTACAAACGTGTTCTCCCCCGACCACGTAGCTGCTCGGCAGAGTTGTAATGCCGAGACCCCTCGGGCAGCCGCCCAAGATGAGCCCACCTTCCTTGTGGAGTGGGCTTTTACAGTTTTAGGCTGTGGCAGGCCTGCCACAGAATGTGCAAGTTGAATTGTGTTACAAATCCAACGAGCAATCGACTGCTTAGAAGCAGGTGCGCCCAACTTGTTGGGTGCATACAATATAAACAGCGAGTCAGATTTTCTGACTCCAGCCGTCCTTGCAATGTATATTTTTAAGGCTCTGACAACGTCCAACAACTTGGAGTCCTCCAAGTCGCTAGTGGCCGCAGGCACCACAATAGGTTGGTTCAGATGAAATGCTGATACCACTTTAGGGAGAAAATGCGGACGAGTCCGCAGTTCTGCCCTATCCGAATGGAAGATTAGATAAGGACTTTTATAAGATAAAGCCGCCAATTCAGATACTCTCCTGGCAGAGGCCAGGGCTAGTAACATAGTCACTTTCAATGTGAGATATTTCAAATCCACCTTTTTCAATGGTTCAAACCAATGGGATTTGAGGAAATCTAAAACTACATTTAGATCCCACGGTGCCACCGGAGGCACCACAGGAGGCTGTATATGCAGTACTCCCTTGACAAAAGTCTGGACCTCAGGGACAGAGGCCAATTCTTTTTGGAAGAATATTGACAGGGCCGAAATTTGAACCTTAATGGATCCCAATTTGAGACCCATAGATAATCCTGATTGCAGGAAATGTAGGAAACGACCCAGTTGGAATTCCTCCGTCGGAACCCTCCGATCCTCGCACCACGCTACATATTTTCGCCAAATGCGGTGATAATGTTTCACGGTGACTTCCTTCCGTGCCTTAATCAAGGTAGGAATGACTTCTTCTGGAATGCCTTTCCCTTTTAGGATCTGGCGTTCAACCGCCATGCCGTCAAACGCAGCCGCGGTAAGTCTTGAAAAAGACAGGGACCCTGCTGTAGCAGGTCCCTTCTCAGAGGTAGAGGCCACGGTTCGTCCGTGAGCATCTCTTGAAGTTCCGGATACCAAGTCCTTCTCGGCCAATCCGGAACCACTAGTATTGTCCTTACTCTTCTTTGCCGTATGATCTTCAATACCTTTGGTATGAGCGGCAGAGGAGGAAACACATACACTGACTGGTACACCCAAGGAGTTACCAGTGCGTCCACAGCTATTGCCTGTGGATCTCTTGACCTGGCGCAATATTTGTCCAGTTTCTTGTTGAGGCGAGACGCCATCATGTCTACAATTGGTCTTTCCCAACGGTCTATTAACATGTTGAAGACTTCTGGATGTAGACCCCACTCTCCCGGATGAAGATCGTGTCTGCTGAGGAAGTCTGCTTCCCAGTTGTCCACGCCCGGGATGAACACTGCTGACAGTGCTATCACGTGATTCTCCGCCCAGCGAAGAATCTTGGCAGCTTCTGCCATTGCACTCCTGCTTCTTGTGCCGCCCTGCCTGTTTACATGGGCGACCGCCGTGATGTTGTCCGACTGAATCAACACCGGCTTTCCTTGCAGGAGAAGTTCCGCCTGGCTTAGAGCATTGTAGATTGCTCTTAGTTCCAGAATGTTTATGTGAAGAGACTTTTCCAGACTCGTCCATACTCCCTGGAAGTTTCTTCCTTGTGTGACTGCTCCCCAGCCTCTCAGGCTGGCGTCCGTGGTCACCAGGATCCAATCCTGAATGCCGAATCTGCGGCCTTCTAATAGGTGAGCCTTCTGCAACCACCACAGAAGTGACACCCTTGTCTTTGGTGACAGGGTTATTCGCAGGTGCATCTGCAGATGCGACCCTGACCATTTGTCCAACAGATCCCTTTGGAATATTCTTGCATGGAATCTGCCGAATGGGATTGCTTCGTAAGAAGCCACCATTTTTCCCAGGACTCTTGTGCATTGATGTACTGACACTTTTCCTGGTTTTAGGAGGTTCCTGACCAGATCGGATAACTCCTTGGCTTTTTCCTCTGGAAGGAAAACCTTTTTCTGAACCGTGTCCAGAATCATTCCTAGGAACAGCAGACGAGTTGTCGGGATTAAATGGGATTTTGGAATATTCAGAATCCACCCGTGTTGTCTTAGCACCTCTTGAGATAGTGCTAAAGCTGTCTCCAGCTGTTCTCTGGACCTTGCCCTTATTAGGAGATCGTCCAAGTATGGGATAACTAATACGCCTTTTCTTCGAAGAAGAATCATCATCTCGGCCATTACCTTGGTAAAGACCCGAGGCGCCGTGGACAATCCGAACGGCAGCGTCTGAAACTGATAGTGACAGTTTTGAACAATGAACCTGAGGTACCCCTGGTGTGCGGGGTAAATCGGAACGTGTAGATACGCATCCTTGATGTCCAAGGATACCATAAAGTCCCCTTCTTCCAGGTTCGCTATCACTGCTCTGAGTGACTCCATCTTGAACTTGAACTTTTTTATGTAGAGGTTCAAGGACTTCAGATTTAGAATAGGCCTTACCGAGCCATCCGGCTTCGGTACCACAAATAGAGTGGAATAATACCCCTTTCCTTGTTGTAATAGGGGTACTTTGACTATCACCTGCTGAGCGTACAGCTTGTGAATGGCTTCCAACACCCTCTCCCTTTCGGAAGAGACGGTTGGTAAGGCAGACTTCAGGAAACGATGAGGAGGATCCGTCTCTAATTCCAACCTGTACCCCTGAGATATTATCTGCAGGATCCAGGGGTCTACCTGCGAGTGAGCCCACTGCGCGCTGTAATTTTTGAGACGGCCCCCCACTGTCCCCGAGTCCGCTTGAGAGGCCCCAGCGTCATGCTGAGGTTTTTGCAGGAGCCGGGGAGGACTTCTGTTCCTGGGAAGGAGCTGCCTGTTGGTGTCTCTTCCCTCTTCCTCTGCCTCGTGGCAGGTACGACAAGCCCTTTGCTCTCTTATTTTTGTAGGAGCGAAAAGGCTGCGGTTGAAAGGTCGGTGCCTTTCTCTGTTGGGGAGTGACTTGAGGTAAAAAAGTGGATTTCCCGGCAGTAGCCGTGGCCACCAAGTCTGATAGACCAACTCCAAATAACTCCTCCCCTTTATACGGCAAAACCTCCATGTGACGTTTTGAATCCGCATCGCCTGTCCACTGTCGTGTCCATAAGGCTCTTCTGGCTGAAATGGACATAGCACTCACCCGAGATGCCAGTGTGCAAATATCCCTCTGTGCATCACGCATATAGATAAATGCATCCTTTATTTGTTCTAACGACAGTAAAACATTGTCCCTATCTAGGGTATCAATATTTTCAATCAGGGATTCTGACCAAACTACTCCAGCACTGCACATCCAGGCAGTTGCTATAGCTGGTCGTAGTATAACACCTGCATGTGTGTATATATTCTTTTGAATAACTTCCATCTTTCTATCTGATGGATCCTTAAGTGCGGCCGTCTCAGGAGAGGGTAACGCCACTTGTTTGGATAAGCGTGTGAGCGCCTTGTCCACCTTAGGGGGTGTTTCCCAGCGCGCCCTAACCTCTGGCGGGAAAGGGTATAATGCCAATAACTTTTTTGAAATTATCAACTTTTTATCAGGAGCAACCCACGCTTCATCACACACGTCATTTAATTCTTCTGATTCAGGAAAAACTGTTTGTAGTTTTTTTTTTTTTTTTTTTACACCATACATAATACCCTGTTTTACGGTATCTGTAGTATCAGCTAAATGTAACGTCTCCTTCATTGCCAAAATCATATAACGTGTGGCCCTACTGGAAAATACGTTTGAATTTCTACCGTCGTCACTGGAATCAGTGCCCGTGTCTGGGTCTGTGTCGACCGACTGAGGCAAAGGGCGTTTTACAGCCCCTGACGGTGTTTGAGGCGCCTGGACAGGCATTAATTGATTGTCCGGCCGCCTCATGTCCTCAACTGACTGTTTAAGGGAAGATAAACCATCACGTAATTCCACAAATAAAGGCATCCATTCTGGTGTCGACCCCCTGGGGGGTGACATCTGCATATTTGGCAATTGCTCCGCCTCCACACCAATATCGTCCTCATACATGTCGACACCACGTACCGACACACACCGCAAACTCACAGGGAATGCTCTATGAAGACAGGACCCACTAGCCCTTTTGGGGAGACAGAGGGAGAGTCTGCCAGCACACACCACAAAGCGCTATATATACAAGGGATATCCTTATATTAAGTGCTCCCTTATAGCTGCTTTAATATATATATATATAGCCATTAATGTGCCCCCCCTCTCTGTTTTACCCTGTTTCTGTAGTGCAGTGCAGGGGAGAGACCTGGGAGCCGTTCTGACCAGCGGAGCTGTGACAGAAAATGGCGCCGTGTGCTGAGGAGATAGGCCCCGCCCCTTTTTCGGCGGGTTCTTCTCCCGCTATTTTTCCAGTCAGGCAGGGGTTAAATATCTCCATATAGCCCCTATGGGCTATATGTGAGGTATTTTTAGCCTTGTATAAGGTTTATATTTGCCTCTCAGAGCGCCCCCCCCCAGCGCTCTGCACCCTCAGTGACTGCCCAGTGAAGTGTGCTGAGAGGAAAATGGCGCACAGCTGCAGTGCTGTGCGCTACCTTATGAAGACTGAGGAGTCTTCAGCCGCCGGTTTCCGGACCTCTTCACGCTTCAGCATCTGCAAGGGGGTCGGCGGCGCGGCTCCGGGACCGGACTCCACGGCTGGGCCTGTGTTCGATCCCTCTGGAGCTAATGGTGTCCAGTAGCCAAGCAGCAAATCCACTCTGCATGCAGGTGAGTTTACTACTTTCCCCCTAAGTCCCACGTTGCAGTGATCCTGTTGCCAGCAGGACTCACTGTAAAGAAAAAAACCTAAACTAAACTTTCTCTAAGCAGCTCTTTAGGAGAGCCACCTAGATTGCACCCTTCTCGTTCGGGCACAAAATCTAACTGGAGTCTGGAGGAGGGTCATAGGGGGAGGAGCCAGTGCACACCACCTGACCTAGTAAAGCTTTACTTTTTTGTGCCCTGTCTCCTGCGGAGCCGCTATTCCCCATGGTCCTTTCAGGAACCCCAGCATCCACTTAGGACGATAGAGAAAACGGTGGATTTTCCAGCAGTTGCCGTGGCCACCAGGTCCGATGGACCGACCCCAAATAACTCCTCTTCCTTTATACGGCAATACACCTTTGTGCCGTTTGGAATCTGCATCACCTGACCACTGTCGTGTCCATAAACATCTTCTGGCAGATATGGACATCGCACTTACTCTTGATGCCAGAGTGCAAATATCCCTCTGTGCATCTCGCATATATAGAAATGCATCCTTTAAATGCTCTATAGTCAATAAAATACTGTCCCTGTCAAGGGTATCAATATTTTTAGTCAGGGAATCCGACCAAGCCACCCCAGCTCTGCACATCCAGGCTGAGGCGATCGCTGGTCGCAGTATAACACCAGTATGTGTGTATATACTTTTTATGATATTTTCCAGCCTCCTGTCAGCTGGCTCCTTGAGGACGGCCCTATCTATAGACGGTACCGCCACTTGTTCTGATAAGCGTGTGAGCGCCTTATCCACCCTAAGGGGTGTTTCCCAACGCGCCCTAACTTCTGGCGAGAAAGGGTATACCGCCCATATTTTCTATCGGGGGGAACCCACGCATCATCACACACTTCATTTAATTTATCTGATTCAGGAAAAACTACGGTAGTTTTTTCACATCCCACATAATACCCTCTTTTGTGGTACTTGTAGTATCAGAAATATGTAACACCTCCTTCATTGCCCTTAACGTGTGGCCCTAATAAGGAATACGTTTGTTTATTCACCGTCGACACTGGATTCAGTGTCCCTGTCTGTGTCTGTGTCGACCGACTAAAGTAAACGGGCGTTTTAAAACCCCTGACGGTGTTTTTGAGACGTCTGGACCGGTACTAATTGTTTGTCGGCCGTCTCATGTCGTCAACCGACCTTGCCGCGTGTTGACATTATCACGTAATTCCCTAAATAAGCCATCCATTCCGGTGTCGACTCCCTAGAGAGTGACATCACCATTACAGGCAATTGCTCCGCCTCCTCACCAACATCGTCCTCATACATGTCGACACACACGTACCGACACACAGCACACACACAGGGAATGCTCTGATAGAGGACAGGACCTACTAGCCCTTTGGAGAGACAGAGGGAGAGTTTGCCAGCACACACCAAAAACGCTATAATTATATAGGGACAACCTTATATAAGTGTTTTCCCTTATAGCATCTTTTTTATATATTTCTAACGCCAAATTAGTGCCCCCCCTCTCTGTTTTAACCCTGTTTCTGTAGTGCAGTGCAGGGGAGAGCCTGGGAGCCTTCCCTCCAGCCTTTCTGTGAGGGAAAATGGCGCTGTGTGCTGAGGAGATAGGCCCCGCCCCTTTTTCGGCGGCCTCGTCTCCCGCTCTTAACGGATTCTGGCAGGGGTTAAATATCTCCATATAGCCCCCGGAGGCTATATGTGAGGTATTTTTAGCCAAAAATAGGTTTTCATTGCCTCCCAGGGCGCCCCCCTTCCAGCGCCCTGCACCCTCAGTGACTGCCGTGTGAAGTGTGCTGAGAGGAAATGGCGCACAGCTGCAGTGCTGTGCGCTACCTTAAGAAGACTGAGGAGTCTTCATGCCGCCGATTCTGGACCTTCTTCTTGTTTCAGCATCTGCAAGGGGGCCGGCGGCGAGGCTCCGGTGACCATCCAGGCTGTACCTGTGATCGTCCCTCTGGAGCTAATGTCCAGTAGCCAAAGAAGCCAATCCATCCTGCACGCAGGTGAGTTCACTTCTTCTCCCCTAAGTCCCTCGTTGCAGTGATCCTGTTGCCAGCAGGACTCACTGTAAAATAAAAAACCTAAGCTAAACTTTTCTAAGCAGCTCTTTAGGAGAGCCACCTAGATTGCACCCTTCTCGGCCGGGCACAAAAATCTAACTGAGGCTTGGAGGAGGGTCATAGGGGGAGGAGCCAGTGCACACCACCTGATCCTAAAGCTTTACTTTTTGTGCCCTGTCTCCTGCGGAGCCGCTATTCCCCATGGTCCTTTCAGGAACCCCAGCATCCACTAGGACGATAGAGAAATATTCTTTGTGGGTAATAATTAGTAAGTATGAGGTGACACCAATACAACTAAATTTGGCTCAACTTTATTGGATATACAATCAATGAGGAATATTATCCCCTCCATGAGGCAATTGTGGGTTTGGACTTCGTACGTCTCAACAATTTTTGGATAGGAACATGACAAGACAACTAACATACTATAACATATGTGAATAATGTGGAGATGTGTCCTGTTTTACAGGACACATTCCAGCTGCGGAGGCATTCAAATGTTGGCGCCCTCCGGGAGCCAATCGCGGCTCCCGGAGCGGCGGCCAATCAGAGACGGGCGCGGCGAGCCAATCGGCGCTCGCCGCATCACAGGCCCCGCCCCAGCGTCTGACATCGGACGCCGGGCGGGAGCCGAAGAGGCTGGGCGCGCAGAGGAGCGCGGCAGAAGAAGACGGAAGGGAGGCCGCGCCGAAGAGCGGTGAAGAGATCCGGTGGCTGTTGAAGAGGCCAGAAGACGTCGGTCTCTTGAAAGAAGATGTCCAGCGGCGGCTGGACGCGGAAGAGCGGAGGCGGCGCCGCTGGCCAGGACGGGTCAGTGGCAGAAGAGGGCGCCGGAGACCCCCGGTGCAGGTGAGGCCTCAGTGAGGCAACTTTCACCCCCCTCCCTTTTCCTCCCTAGACCATCAGGGACGGGCATTAGGCCCGGGGGCACAATTCAGGCACTAGGCTTGGGGCGCTGATAGGAGGTTGGGGCCACCATTTGATCAGGTGGTTTGGGCATTAGGCCCAAGCCACCTCAACGGTGCAGTAGGCGGGCATTAGGCCCGAGGGGCACATCGGGCACTAGGCCTGTGGGGCATTAGGCCCTAGTGTATTTTGGCCAATTAGGTAATATAAGGTGATGCTGGGTACTAGGCCCAGGTCACCCAACGAGTGACAAGTTAGGTGGGCGCTAGGCCCGTGGGTAATGTCGGGCCTCGGGTCCGTGCGCAAATAGGGGGCGCTAGGCCCAATAAATAAGCGGTTCCCCCGAAGTGAATAGAGGTGGCACTGGGTATTAGGCCCAGTCCACCCCAAGGTGTTTAGGCAGGCAGGCCCGCTCGGCCTGAGCCCCTGGAAAGAGAGTACGGGAGGTGGGTGAGCTGTGCGGCCCCCACTACCTGGTGTTCTGATTCAGGTACTTAAAGGGACAGCACCGTGGTAGTTGCTTGCGCTGTGGATTGTGATTGGATATGTTGTTACCGTGCAGGGCAAAGTGTGAGCTTGTTAAGTCTGTGTTTAGTTTTGTTGCACCACACCCACAGAGCTAGTTTGAGGGCTCTGCCGTTGTAGTTAGTATAGGGGTGTGACACTAGGTTAGAGTTATGCCCTGCACGGCTGTTTGCTTGTTTGTTTGCCTTCTTACAGGGACCTGTAAGAGAAGAACACGTTCGCAGTGCGGAACTGACGGTGAGTAGCATCTGTGTACGTTTGTCCCTTGTCTGTCCCCGAGCGCCGGAATAGGGGTTGCTCACGGACGTGAGAATCCCCTTCATCACACTACGCGCAAGAGTGCGAGTGTGTGAAATCTGGGTGGCTGAGGATTTGTGCCAGTGAGGACCTTTCACCCAACCGGTGAAGGTCGCCGTCACCCCTGGGGTATCCCCTTTTCCGGTGGAAGAAGGGTTTATACCCCCCTTAAGGTAGACTATTTTCTTCTCAGCTCGTTCGTCTGTCAGCTCCGAGAGGGAATCGCCGTGTCCGGATCCGACTGAAGATTGCCAGGTCCGTTGAAGGTTCCGGTACCTGAAGGTGAGAGAGAGCGGCGCCTGGTGAGTACCGAAACTACACCTGCACGGCAGCAGGCACCACCACACGCACCGCCGCCCTCTTACAATTAGGCACTAAAAGAAAAGTCTACTGATGGTACACAGAACCAGCCCTAGGCATGGGCAAACTAGGCAAATGCCTAGGGCATTTGGAATGCCTAGGGGCACAAGCAGCTTCTGCTGATTAAAATGATATGCAGCATGCCTATATTCTGTGTGTGACTGCGGCTCTATCTGCATCCAAAATGCATTGCTAATGTGCGGCATATGTGTAAGAGACATTATGCGTAGAAGGGCATTAATAATGTGTGTCATGTGTAAGGGGCATTACTGTGTGGTATTATGTGTATAAAGGCATTACTAATGTGTGGCATTATGTGTATAAGGTGTAATGCTTTGTGGCTTTGTGAATAAAGTTATCTTGCCTAGGGTATCATATTGGTTAGGGCCGGCTCTGATGGTACATCTACATATAGTTATTTCATAAGTGGATCGACTAATAATTATTCCATATTCAATTAGTATACTAAGCAACGAATAATAAGACACCAGTTGGATGATAACACGATGACACCAATTTTAAACTTTATTACACAATCTTTATTTTTCATTTTCACTTTTATGTATGTTAAGTCGTTTGCACTGTAATGTTTCACAAAGACATTAAAAAAAAAAAATCACAATTTTTTATTGAGCAATAAAGTAAAAGCGAAATCTTAATAATTATTCCGGGAAAATTAAAGGCGCAGGGAGCAATAGACTCTACATGCAGGGCCGTAACTAGGGGGGGAAGGGGGGGGGGGGGTGCCAAGGAGTGCAGGATTTGAGGGCGTGCCAAGGAGTTACAGAGGAACAGGGTTTTATTGTTTGTTTTTTACTGGCAGGGCTGTGCTGCTCCAGTGAGGCAGCAGACAGCTCCCTTGGCAATGTCTCTGACCCACCTGTCTGCCCACAGCTGGCTCCAGCGCTGTGCGGGTGAGCTCCAGTACCTGGGATCTCTCCTATGCCGATTACTGTCTTAAACTCTCTTCTCTCCCATGCAGTGCTGCGACTAGCGTGCGGTGCACCGCACAAGCTATAGAAGCGCACTGTGCTCCCAGTTAGCAGGATCAACCTCTGCTTTGCCTCCCAGATGGGGGGATTTGGTGTAGCTTATAGGGGGATGTAGTGTAGTGATGTAGTGTACCATATAGGGTATGTAGTGTAGTAATGTATTGCAGTATATAACGGCATGTAGTGCACTGATGTGGTGTAGCATATAAGAGGATGTAGTGTAGTGATGTAGTGTAGCATATAGGGTATGTAGTGAAGTAATGTAGTGCAGTATATAGGGGCATGAAGTGCACTGATGTGGTGTAGCATATAAGGGGATGTAGTGTAGTTATGTAGTATAGCATATAGGGTATGTAGTGCAGTGCATAGGGGCATGTAGTATAGTTATGTAGTTCAGCGTGTAGGGGATGTAGTATAGTGATGTAGTGCAAGGGATAGGGGAATGAAGTGTTATGATATAGTGCAATGTATGGGGAGACACAGTGGAGCATGTAGTTGAACACGCTGACAGGGCATGTGACGCATACTGTAGGGCATTTGAGGCACATAGGGGAATATTGTCCAATAGTATCCCCTTTTTTTCAAATTTCCTGGTAATCTGATATTTTAGTCTGACAGAGTTTCTTTTACTGTTGTTGTGTTGTTGTTTTATTTTTTATTTTTTGGGGGGTGCAAACTATTGCCTTGCCCCGGGTGACGAAAATCCTAGTTTCGGCCCTGCTACATGTATGACCATAATTACAGGGGCGACCTTTATTACATGGATGCTACATTTATTCTTTATATAAACATTATATACAACAGTTATAGAGATGCCCAATACACATATAATCTAATAATACCACTATGACAGTGATAGTTGTGTGCAGGCTGCAGCCCTGGTCAGGGACAAGTAGTGTCTGTGATGTCACAATGCAGCCCTGGTCAGGGACAAGTAGTGTCTGTGATGTCACAATGCAGCCCTGGTCAGGGACAAGTAGTGTCTGTGATGTCACAATGCAGCCCTGGTCAGGGACAAGTAGTGTCTGTGATGTCACAATGCAGCCCTGGTCAGGGACTAGTGTCTATGATGTCACAATTGTGTCATAACCTCATATCCATGTGGATGTTACTCAGACAGAGCAGTTGCTTTGCTGACATCAGTGGAGGAGGTTCATCACTGCTGTTAAGCTCATAGTTTAGTTGTTAAGTTGATAGTTTAGTTGTTTTAATTATTTTAGTAATAAGTTTTAATATTAGTAATTAGTATTATATAAGTGTTAAGACAGGGGCCTAGCCCCTGTGCTGTGACCAGAGATGTCCGGATTTTCATGGAAGAAGCTGTTTTCCACCATTTCCTGCAAACCGTTGGCGAACTG
The DNA here is from genome assembly GCF_028390025.1 of Pseudophryne corroboree. Taxonomy (NCBI): domain Eukaryota; kingdom Metazoa; phylum Chordata; class Amphibia; order Anura; family Myobatrachidae; genus Pseudophryne; species Pseudophryne corroboree. The sequence goes on from NC_086451.1 coordinate 71,687,068, forward strand.
GATCACCTCCAAAGTGGCCTTTCACCCTCAAGAGCCAACGTACACGCTGCAGGAGACTGAGGCCTCTCAGGCCCATGACCTTCCTCCTGTATGCAAACTACACCTGTCAGAGAGTGCTAACTGGCCATACTCCCAGCAGATACTGGATGAGATGGAGACATTCTACTGTACCACCAAGCATGGCAACAGACTGAGCTGCATGTACATCCGCTGCGCCCCTGGGAGCCGGTACACCATACTTTACTCCCATGCCAATGCTTGTGACCTAGGCGAGATGTGCAGCAGCTACTATGACCTCGGCTCAAAGATCGGATGCAATATCTTCTCGTATGATTACTCAGGCTACGGGGCGAGCAGCGGCAAGCCGAGCGAGGAAAACTTATACGCTGACATCGAGGCAGCCTGGCACGCCCTGAGGACCCGGTATGTATGTTTGGGGTATATGGGTGTCCTGGGTCACATATATGTATATTTACTACATAGGGGAGTGTATATGCTGTGTATTGTGCTCCTGATAGTCTGTATACTCCACTCATCACATGTACTGAGTATATAAATGTAATTGGTGTATTGGGGGTTGCCTATATAGGGACAGTGGGTATACTATTGCTGGTATTATACTGTATTAGCCAGAGGATATAACCACTGTAGAAGCAGGGAGTGACATTGTCCTCTGCTCTCCTGCCTAATGTGATGCATTACTATGTGTATTGTGCTGTAAGATCCTGTTGCATCATTGGGCTCCCCGCTTCTATCTAGCAGCATAGAGGGGTTACTGCTGAAATCCCCATGGTGCAAGGATCCGGGTTGTGAGTGGGTTGTGCCCAGCCCTGATATAAGATAAATAAAGTCACAGCAGGAGCACAATTTGCAGTAACACAATGTGTACAAGCACTGGAAATATACCACAATATGTGCTTTGCTAGACTATTGTAATAAGATGTGTAGGTTACTTAGGATCTGACACCGATTTAGGGTCTCAGACAAACATACAATATTGTTTTCCTCAGTGTACACACATTTGTTATTAATACCCCTTTCAGACAGCCTGAGGCGGGTCTTCGGGAGCCTGACGAGGGAGCTCCCAGTATGTGACCCGTCTCAGGCTCCCCGGCGGGTGAAGCGGCACATGGAGATTACATGATCTCCAAGCACCGCCTGTACACTCACAGTGAATGGGTGCCAGGTCGCATCGACCCGGCTCCCGTTCACACCGCACAGTGAGCTGGGTTGCACATGTGTTAAACCCTGCTCACGAACAGGGTTGAAAAACCGGGTCACTCGACCCAGTATTTCAACCCTAGCTTCTTTCAGACCGCACATGAACACGGGTTATGTGCGTTCATGTGCCAATAACCCGTGTTCAGAGGTGGCGGCCTGAAAGGGGTAAAACTGAAAAATATGTCCAAAAGTAGCTGTAGGTGGGTTGTTGTTTCTGCTGAGACCTGTATTGCTGCCATATTTTCCTCTCCTCACTTGCCATGTTATATTACTATTCATTCAGTCTCACAGGAAACACTATAGCTTCCTACCACCTGATCACACATAGACCCTGCCCCATTTTGTTTCTGTGTTCCATGTTGTTGGTTACTAAGCTGGGCTGGACAAATCCCAGGGACCAGGTAAAACCACCTGTATATAACACAGTGCTCCTGGCGCCAAAAGTTTAGGGTGTTTCCTCCTGATGTGACTGGACACACCCCTACCCTAGCACCTTAGTGGTCCTAGCTGGCTGTAACTAGGTAAATGTGCATGACCTATGTAGTCCTGTTCCACGCGTACACTGTCTATCACCCATATAAGGAATCAGTGTGTTTATCTAGTTCAGGTATAACACCTTTATATAGAAGTAATTCAAAAGGAACTACACTAGAAGTGATGTCATTAGATTTTATTACATTTTCCTGCTTTATCTCTACAGATATGGAGTCCCGGCTGAGAAGATCATCCTGTATGGGCAGAGCATTGGGACGGCAGCTGCAGTGGACCTTGCCACCCGCTACAAATGCGCTGCAGTAATCCTGCACTCACCGCTCATGTCAGGGTTACGGGTCTTTTCTCCTAACATACGGAGGACCTGCTGCTGTGACCCCTTTCCCAGGTAAGACAATGCTGTGCTTTTATACTAAGCTGTTTGTTACCTGTGGAGTTTAGTATGTGCTGGGAGTAAGCAGGCCGGGGCAGCCCATGTATAATTCAGTCAGCCCCTAAGTATACTTTGTCAGGCAAACACCAGCTACAGTATATTGTCCCAATCTGCATGTATTGAAATGGGCTCCAGCCACTATCTGAGGACATGTGTGACATCACATAGTATAACTCAGGCTTTCCATTCTAGGCCAGGGAATAATGTGTTTCCCGCTTGTCACCAACTAGACTGCAGATACAGAAGGTCTCTGCTTAAACTAATAATTACTGTTTATCTGAGCTATGGCCACATTGTCAGGACTCCGTGTCAGAGGGCTGAGAGCACAATGCTGCTGCTATCTGAGGAAGTAAACCCCAATATCTGCGCAGGGCCGTCTTAAAAGCAGTGTAGGCCCCTGGGCAAAGCAATGCACTGGGGCCCCTGCCCATCGGTAGGGGTGGGGGGTGCTATCAGCGGCAGCTTTGATGTCCCTCAGGTGGTAGGGGGTGTTCTATCTTCCACTCAGTATGTAGGACCTGGAGCAGTAATTTCTGCTGATTACTCCTTTACTTCTCAGATGGTGGGAGATGGGGTCGGAGGGAGAACACTAAACTGTAGAACTTGGCATTGAGCTGAATGAAGGGGCCCATAACATTACTTGCAGGGTGGTAGGGGGTGTTTAATACACAGGGCATGGGTGGATAGTGGAGTGGGCTTAATATATTCATCATTTTCGGGTGTGGGGGGCCAGCTTGGTTGACTGCAGATATCTCCAGTTCCTGGAAATAGATTTCTTAGCTTTCAATTGGATAAAGAACTAGAGTCTCCCACCTTTCGGGAAGTTCTGGGGACTTGGGGGTCAGAGTTCAGGAGCCATAGCAATCCATCAACGAAAATATAAAACTGCATACCAGGCGTGTGGAACTGGAGCAAGTGCTGGAAGGCTGATATCTCTGGGGGAAGCAGTCAGGATCCCGGCAGTAAGAATCCCGATACCGGAATCCTGACACACTTCTGATTGCAGACACCAGCATCCAGAATGGGTGTACCATCCCAGCACCGTAATCCCGACAGCTGGGATGCTGAATGAACAGACATTGCGGTGCCAGAGTGATCAGCTGCGGGAGTGGTTAGGTTTAGGCTGCATTTCAGGGTCTTAGGGTTAGGCTGCGTCCCAGGAGTTAGGGTTAGGCACCCCCCTCAGAGGGTTAGGCTATAGGGGGAGGGTTAGGTTTAGGCAGCGGGGATGGGCGCTTAGGTTTATGCACCTCCAGGAGTGGTTAGAATTAGGCACTAAGGGGGAGGTTAGGGTTAGACAGGTGTATAGATAGGAAGGGTTAGGGGGGTGGGGAGAGGGGAGAACACCCCTTTCTCACCCCTGTCAGCTTCATACTGATCCCATCTCTGTTTCTGGGCATAGTAGAGACAAGCTGTCAGTGTCCTGTGTCTGTGCACTTGACTCGCTACTACTGCCCCAATGTATTATCTAACATGCCGCAAGGTGACGGTCCGCAGGAGCCGGAGTAGCGGCAGTGTGTATGAGGGCTACTTAAACATTGGACCCCAGAAAAGTCACCTCTGGGGCTGGGTTTTATTCCCAATATGGCATGGCTATTTATAAATGGGAAATATTGCAATATCCCTCTTGTCCTATCTGTACTCTATAATAGAAACAAGTAGTATTGTGTGTGACTTTGGCCAACAGATTGCACTCTGCTCATTACCAACAGTAGATTAGATGTCCAACATAAGTTCTGCCACAGTATGTGACCTTCTTATACATGGGCAGCTTTCATGTTGCACGATGCAGATTTTGCATTTTTCCAGACTATATATTTAGTGGCCCTTTTACGGAATACATATGTAATGCCGGCTGACGGGATACCTGCTGTCAGGATACCAACAGCGACATCGCGCCAGGCAGAATCCCGGCACTCACCACAAGATCTGTTCCCACTCAGGTGGTGGCGTGGACCCACCACCCGAGTGGAAATAGCGGGCTGTGGTAGGGATTCTGACTGGTGGGATGCCACTGTCGGGACCCTCTGAACGCCGGGATCCTGACAGCTGGTATATTAACTGCATCATCCTTTACATGTGTGATTGCTCCATGCTGTTTCTGTTGTATAATTCCATTGTACTTTGTCCTTTGCAGCATCAACAAAATCTCTAAGGTGACCTGTCCGGTGCTCATCATTCATGGCACAGAAGATGAGATTGTGGACTTTAGCCATGGGCTGGGATTGTATGAGCGTTGCCCAAACACAGTGAAGCCACTCTGGGTGAAAGGAGGAGGGCACAATGATTTAGACACATTCAAGCAATATATAAAGAGACTCCAGTATTTCTTCTACAAGGAGCTGCCCACATTCTGAAGCTCCCACCATCGAGCACACCACTCTCTGCAGGATTTAAAGGGCCAGCACGCCAAAAAATGTGACGTCACATTGACACCATAAGTTAAACACCTATAAAAGGACGTCTGTGGGAGCACTCCTGTGCCAGAGAGCTCTAAATTGTCATCATGGAGTTTGTATATTCTCCACATCAGGGCCGGATTAAGGCTCCAGGGGGCCCGGGGGTACTTTAGACAAGGTGGGCCCCGGAGGACTAAATATAGTGTATATAGGAAGGGGAGGTTCCTTACATGTGTCTATCTATCTATCTATCTATCTATCTATCTATCTAACTAAGATAGATAAAAGTATAAGCAGAAAGCTGTTGGAGGCAGTAACAAAATATAGCACATATTATTGAATAGAAAATTAGCATATATATATATATATATATATATATTGTGACAAGAACACTGGGATAGTGTTTGAGGGCAGGTATGTTTGTCCCAGGTTCTTGTCTTACATGTTTTAAAAAATGAAAACTTCTAGGAAAAATGCTTTTGTTTTGTCAGAACCTTTTCAGTTTGCTGTAAAAGCTGGGTAAAGGCTCTGAGAGAGAGATAAGGCGAGTTCTAGACATTGGGCCCAGTTCGGGTCTTTGGCCTCACAGAGGGCTAATCAGGGTTTCAGCTGTGTAAGAGTGTTATAGGGCTGCTAGCCTGATTAGTATGGGCAGACTGCCTGGGAAGACTGGAGGGATCTGTGTGAGAGAAACACGCTTCTGGATACAAGTGAGTGGATACAGTGTTTACTGGAGAACCCTGTGTTTTTGTTTAGTGATAGTTAGGAACATCTTGTGTTTAGTTAGTGCCGGACAGGCAAGGTATTTTCTTTTGGTGTTTGTTTTATTTTCTGCTTCAATAAAACTGGCCAGGGCCAGTTGTACCAGAAACTGGACTTGTGTTGTTTCTCAGCTGCTGCGTGCTGCCATATTCCCCAGGAAGAGGCGCCTTGCACCCCTACAGTGTTACAACTTATATATACACTGTAGAAAAACATTATCACACTGTAGAAATCCCCCCTGCTGCCGATACATCGCCGTAGGTGACAGGCACAGATTTAAGAGGGGAACGATCAGGGCACTCGCCTACCCTAGCACACTGCTGCTTTTCAGTGTGATGAAACACACTGTCTCAGAGATGGAGGAGCAGCAGGAGATGGTGTGGCTGCGGGTCCCGGCCTTCCTGTCCCTGGACGATGTGTTCAGCATAGCGAAGAGCCCTGGCTCCGAGCTACAGGACCTGACCAAGCAGTGCGGCCCTTAGTCAGTGTCCAGGGTAGTCCCGCAAGTGGCGCGGGTTCTTGAGCTGCTAGAGAGCTTTGTGGCAGCGGGTGGAAGGGAGGGAGCAGGAGCTGCTGATCAGGATGATGTAGAGGATGCATATGGCCCAGGAAGAGGGCACCACATCGGTGAGTCTCACCCCTTGGTGCCGGTACCTGGCAAACGGAGTGGAACTCCAAGTCAAGCATTCTGACACTTGTAGTTTCGCAGTAAGCAGCAGCTCGTTGCCTACAGCAGTCAGCAGATGTGTAGGATCTACATATATTGGATGTGTCTGGTTATCTATAGATGCAAAAATTACACACATCCCTACTGCACTGTGTTGGCAGGATTATAATAACAGGAGCTCTTGTATTTAATTACATTTGCCCCTTTATTATAATAATAATAATAATAATAATAATAATAATAATAATAATAATAATAATAATAATAATAATAATAATAATAATAATAATAATAATAATAATAATAATAATAATAATAATAATAATAATAATAATAATAATAATAATAATAATAATAATAATAATAATAATAATAATAATAATAATAATAATAATAATAATAATAATAATAATAATAATAATAATAATAATAATAATAATAATAATAATAATAATAATAATAATAATAATAATAATAATAATAATAATAATAATAATAATAATAATAATAATAATAATAATAATAATAATAATAATAATAATAATAATAATAATAATAATAATAATAATAATAATAATAATAATAATAATAATAATAATAATAATAATAATAATAATAATAATAATAATAATTTTGCATTATTATTAACAGCTTCTTCAAAGTTGTACAATAAAGAATAAATACAATCAGGTAGCTGTGTTCGGCCATGGGTAGGTATTCAGGTGAATAAGAGTGTAGGCATTTATTATATGCTAGGATCCAATGCGATCGCCCCCCTTCCGATGAGGAGAGCTGGCTGCTGGCTGGGGCTAGGGGGTAGCTGAGAGGTAGTGCACAGATCATCCGCCAGGTAATGTAGTTTCTATGGGGCTGGATAGCTGGCTGGGTGACACACTGTCTCCCTCCCGAGTCCCAAACGTCCCCCTCTTACCACCACCACCAGATACTGCTGCTGGCTATCTATCTATCGCCTCCTCAGACTTTTACCATATATATATATATATATATATATATATATATATATATATATATATATATATATATATATATATATATATATATATATATATATATATATATATATATATATATATTATATATATCTGCTCCCTTATGCTTGCCTCCACCCCCTCTTTGGAACCCCCCCTTTACAAAACATGCGTTTGCCCCTGTACAGCATACCTACATCCACACAGCATACATACAAACATACACACACACACATACATATACCCTCCAACATTTTACACATAAAACCCGGTACAAATTAGAAAAGTGGGCGTGGTCATGAGTAAAGGGGGCGTGGTCACACCCAGTTTACAATACTTTCATTGTAAAGTAGAGTCAAAAACTGGTACAAATCCTTTTTGGCAGGTACAGTTGGAAGGTATGATAGCTAGCATACACACACACACACACACACACACACACACACACACACACACACATAGCATGCATACATCACACACACACACACTACACACCTACAAACAAACAGCATACCTACAAAAAAAAACACACACACACACACACACACACACACACATACACCACTAACCAATTTAAGAGAAGAGGAGGAGATTCTGCCGGAGTCCATGTGAGTTGAGCACAGGAGCTGCTGCTGCTACTGCACATGCTCAGCAGCTCCTTCCACGGTGAGTTATGTCTCCAGTACAGAGAGCTCTGCTGATCAGAGCTCTGTGTGAGGAGCATTCACAGCTGCTCGTTAGTGCCTGTGGGTGGCCCTTTCGGGTGCAGAGATGGAGACCAGGCTGTCTCCGTCTCTGAAACACAATTCGTCTGCAAGGGGGGAGTTTGCTGAACTTCATAAAAGAAAAAAAAACATGCAAAACTGCCATTGCTTGACGCAGGCACAGGGGGCCCTTAGATTTGGGGGGCCCAGGGTAAAGTGTCCCCTGGGCTCCCCCCTTAATCCGGCTCTGCTCCGCGTGCTGGCGTGGGTTTCCTCCGGGTACTCCGGTTTCCTCCCACAATTCCAAAATATACCGTTGGGTTATTGTTCCCAACTAAAAATTAAACAACAATTAACCCTAATGTGTGTGTTCATTTACATTTGTTTAGGGCAGCCTAGATGGGCCAAGTGGTTCTTTTTTTTTGTATGCATTTATTAGGATTTTCAAGAAAAAACAAATAGCAAGAGATCCATAAGTATTTGCCATCAATATCAGCAGCATTTCGTAAGCAACAGAAACATAAATACAAAGACAATTAGAGTCCGAGGATCAGTCAGTGTCACACGTCTTATTTATATGGGTGGAAGTGATAAACAATTAGCATTGGGGGTTATTCAGAGATGGACGCAGATCTTCCTTCCGCAGCAAGATCTACATCCATCTACTCACATGCTGGGGGCCACCAAGCACAGGGTAAGGCCGGCCAGCATGTGTGTGGTGCCACCCCGCTATGCATTCTTAATTAAATTGTGAATGCATCGATTTGAGGTTCACCCATGCCTGCGCAGCCTGGCTGCGCTGGCAGGTGGTCCGGCACCATTTTTTTTCTCAGAGCGGCTGTGTGGGATGTCATGCTGACACCCCCAAAATGGTATGGACACACCTGCATTGTCCATACTGCCCCCATTAAATGCCACATCAATTCCCCTGACAGCCAATGGTGTCAATCACCTTGCGACTGCATGCGTCCGGACTGTGGCCACATGGTGAAGGGTCGCACATGTGCACTGCGGCCAGTGCATGTGTGCAGAACCTCTGGATACACGGCTGCACCTGGGTCTGAATAACAGGGGCGCATCTACCTATTGGCCAGGACGGCACTCGCCAGGGGCGCCAGCCAAGGAGGGGCGCTGCCCGGCGGTGCCACCCGCGGGCAGTAGGTAGATTCAATTTTAATGGCAAACAGCTGTCCACCCCCGAACACCCCCTCCCCTCCACACCCACCGGTAGTTCATCACCCACACTAACGCACTGGAATGACCATTGCAGGCAGCAGCGGCAGCCACTGTAATTGGCGCCAGGGTCCGGCACCGCTCTGCAATCCAGAAACTACATAAGCTACACCTCCCAGCAGCCCTTGCTGCCGGGAGCTCACTGCAGCAAGGGCTGCTGGGAAGTGTAGTTTATGTAGTTTCTTGATTGTAGCGCTGTGCCTGACCCCGCTGCCAATTACAGTGGCTGCTGCTACTACCTGCTATGGTCATTCCAACAGGTGAGGAACTAACCTGCCTGCTATGCTATGGTCGTCAGTGACAGGAGGACAGTGGGGGAGACATTTAGCAGGTGGGTGACAATAAGCAGATCATAGAACTTCAATATGCAGTCCCCCACTATGCCATAAAGGAAGATCAGAGGAGGCATATGGGGGGAGGGTGGGGGGGTATATTGAGGAGAGGGCATAGAAGGGGATAGCCTGCTGAGGTGTAAAAGGGATGATCCATGTAATAATAATGTATATCTATATGTTTATGTTGGCCTATATGTTTATGAATTGAATACTGTTATTTTATCTAATATTATTAAAGAAAATACTTTTTTAACAGCTATTCTAATTGTCTGTCTGTCTTGTTTCTGAAAAAATAGTGTAGAGTATTCCCCTTGTTGGACGACAGCTGCTAATAGAGTGTAAAAATGATCTGTAAGCACCAAGCTTTATTTATTGTTTGTGTGGCATATGGGTGAGCTGGCCTGTTGTGGAGAAGAGCTAAGTGGGAGGGGGGGGGGGTTGGCCTATTGAGGAAAAGGGATAAATTGGGGGAGGTGGCTTATTGAGAAGGGGTATACGAAGGGGGAGTTGTCAGACACTGTTTCTCTCTCCTTGTATTTACATAACATTGGGAGTGAGGGTGAAGATGGAAGACAAAGGCCAAAGTAGATAAGATGGTGATCACAGAGAGGAAAAACAGATGTCACAACAGTGGGAGAAGACTAGGACAAGTGAGTGATGGCGGAAGTGGGACGGGGAGTTGCACGGTCGTAACCTGGTGTGTGCGGAGTGTGCTCTGCATATAGCACATCACAGCCCATTACACTATGCCCAGCTCTGTCTGCAATAACACACACACACACACACACACACACACACACACACACACACACACACACACCACTACAGAACTAGAGAACTGCACAGCGCCTTTGATATAGAGTATTAACAAATCTGATGTGTAACTTCAATTCATTTGAATACACTGAGCGCAGTTAGTGATAATTAATAGTAGTTAATTTCTTATAGAGTGAAGTTGTATCTCTGCCTGATCCATACGCTGCACAGCCAGACCAAGCAGACATATAAATTCATTTGGACGGCCACATCCAGGAGAATACAGGCTTTCCCAATATCTTTAGATTTCAAGGTAAAAACTAAAGATATTGGACATCGTTAACATGGTGCCAGGGTCCGAAACCGCAGGAGTGCACATCATTAACTATATAGTGCATACACACTGGATGATGTGACCGATAGATCATCCGATCTATCGGATCGGAAGATATGTCGGCTGCATATCGTCAAGTGTGTACACAGCCTAAGGAAGATTAAACTTAATTGTGATACAGATATTGTTACATTATATAACCTTTTCATATCATTATAGTTCAGTGTACAGTAGCTGCAAGGAAAACCAAAACAAATTGTGACATGAACACTGCTACACCATATACCATATAACTATTCAATGTAACTACAGTAAGTGAGATGGAGCAGGTGGGGGAAGCAAGGGGGGGAAGGGGGGCGCAGCAGTCATGTGTAGCATAAAAATGTATAGGGGGCCCCCACAAGTTTGTTGCACAGGGGCTCCCACAGCCCTTAATCCGGCCCTGCTTGCAGCCATATGTGAGCGCACATTAGTATCTTAGAATGAAGTAGCATGAAGTATATCATAACTGACACTAATTGAACAATATCTCTCATAGAAATACATTTTTGTGATCTGCCATTCCCAATCGGAGTAGGCCATTGGTTCCCAAACTTTTTTGAATCACTGCACCCTAGAGTATCAGATGTTTTATCATGGCCCCCCTAGGACAAAAGTGTCTTATTGAGATATTTAGAAAGAAATATTAATTGTGCTTATATGTCATCCTTAGCTTTAATTGTGTGGTGAGAGACAGGATTCACTTCTGTTTGTCCACAGTTTATGATTGGCAGCCACCAGAACTAGAGATGAGCGGGTTCGGTTTCTTTGAATCCGAACCCGCACGAACTTCACTTTTTTTTTCACGGGTCCGAGCGACTCGGATCTTCCCGCCTTGCTCGGTTAACCCGAGTGCGCCCGAACGTCATCATGACGCTGTCGGATTCTCGCGAGACTCGGATTCTATATAAGGAGCCGCGCGTCGCCGCCATTTTCACACGTGCATTGAGATTGATAGGGAGAGGACGTGGCTGGCGTCCTCTCCATTTAGATTAGATTTAGAAGAGAGAGAGAGAGAGAGAGATTGCTGTGATACTGTAGATTAGAAGAGAGTGCAGAGTGCAGACAGAGTTTAGTGACTGACGACCACAGTGACCAGTGACCACCAGAGACAGTGCAGTTGTTTGTTTTATTTAATATATCCGTTCTCTGCCTGAAAAAAAACGATACACAGTCACACAGTGACTCAGTCTGTGTGCACTGCTCAGCCCAGTGTGCTGCACATCAATGTATTGTATATAAAGCTTATAATTGTGGGGGAGACTGGGGAGCACTGCAGGTTGTTATAGCAGGAGCCAGGAGTACATGATAAATAATATTATATTAAAATTAAACAGTGCACACTTTTGCTGCAGGAGTGCCACTGCCAGTGTGACTAGTGGTGACCAGTGCCTGACCACCAGTATATTAGTAGTATTGTATACTATCTCTTTATCAACCAGTCTATATTAGCAGCAGACACAGTACAGTGCGGTAGTTCACGGCTGTGGCTACCTCTGTGTCGGCACTCGGCAGGCAGTCCGTCCATCCATAATTGTATTATATACCACCTAACCGTGGTTTTTTTTTTCTTTCTTTATACCGTCGTCATAGTCATACTAGTTGTTACGAGTATACTACTATCTCTTTATCAACCAGTGTACAGTGCGGTAGTTCACGGCTGTGGCTACCTCTGTGTCGGAACTCGGCAGGCAGTCCGTCCATCCATAATTGTATTATAATATATACCACCTAACCGTGGTTTTTTTTTCGTTCTTTATACCGTCGTCATACTAGTTGTTACGAGTATACTACTATCTCTTTATCAACCAGTGTACAGTGCGGTAGTTCACGGCTGTGGCTACCTCTGTGTCGGAACTCGGCAGGCAGTCCGTCCATCCATAATTGTATTATAATATATACCACCTAACCGTGGTTTTTTTTTCGTTCTTTATACCGTCGTCATACTAGTTGTTACGAGTATACTACTATCTCTTTATCAACCAGTGTACAGTGCGGTAGTTCACGGCTGTGGCTACCTCTGTGTCGGCACTCGGCAGGCAGTCCGTCCAACCATAATTGTATTATATACCACCTAACCGTGGTTTTTTTTTCATTCTTTATACCGTCGTCATACTAGTTGTTACGAGTATACTACTATCTCTTTATCAACCAGTGTACAGTGCGGTAGTTCATGGCTGTGGCTACCTCTGTGTCGGCACTCGGCAGGCAGTCCGTCCAACCATAATTGTATTATATACCACCTAACCGTGGTTTTTTTTTCATTCTTTATACCGTCGTCATACTAGTTGTTACGAGTATACTACTATCTCTTTATCAACCAGTGTACAGTGCGGTAGTTCACGGCTGTGGCTACCTCTGTGTCGGCACTCGGCAGCCCGTCCATAATTGTATATACCACCTAACCGTGGTTTTTTTTTCTTTCTTTATACATACATACTAGTTACGAGTATACTATCTCTTTATCAACCAGTCTATATATTAGCAGCAGACACAGTACAGTGCGGTAGTTCACGGCTGTGGCTACCTCTGTGTCGGCACTCGGCAGCCCGTCCATAATTGTATATACCACCTAACCGTGGTTTTTTTTTCTTTCTTTATACATACATACTAGTTACGAGTATACTATCTCTTTATCAACCAGTCTATATATTAGCAGCAGACACAGTACAGTGCGGTAGTTCACGGCTGTGGCTACCTCTGTGTCGGCACTCGGCAGCCCGTCCATAATTGTATACTAGTATCCAATCCATCCATCTGCATTGTTTACCTGAGGTGCCTTTTAGTTGTGCCTATTAAAATATGGAGAACAAAAATGTTGAGGTTCCAAAATTAGGGAAAGATCAAGATCCACTTCCACCTCGTGCTGAAGCTGCTGCCACTAGTCATGGCCGAGACGATGAAATGCCAGCAACGTCGTCTGCCAAGGCCGATGCCCAATGGCATAGTACAGAGCATGTCAAAACCAAAACACCAAATATCAGTAAAAAAAGGACTCCAAAACCTAAAATAAAATTGTCGGAGGAGAAGCGTAAACTTGCCAATATGCCATTTACCACACGGAGTGGCAAGGAACGGCTGAGGCCCTGGCCTATGTTCATGGCTAGTGGTTCAGCTTCACATGAGGATGGAAGCACTCAGCCTCTCGCTAGAAAACTGAAAAGACTCAAGCTGGCAAAAGCACCGCAAAGAACTGTGCGTTCTTTGAAATCCCAAATCCACAAGGAGAGTCCAATTGTGTCGGTTGCGATGCCTGACCTTCCCAACACTGGACGTGAAGAGCATGCGCCTTCCACCATTTGCACGCCCCCTGCAAGTGCTGGAAGGAGCACCCGCAGTCCAGTTCCTGATAGTCAGATTGAAGATGTCAGTGTTGAAGTACACCAGGATGAGGAGGATATGGGTGTTGCTGGCGCTGGGGAGGAAATTGACCAGGAGGATTCTGATGGTGAGGTGGTTTGTTTAAGTCAGGCACCCGGGGAGACACCTGTTGTCCGTGGGAGGAATATGGCCGTTGACATGCCAGGTGAAAATACCAAAAAAATCAGCTCTTCGGTGTGGAGGTATTTCACCAGAAATGCGGACAACAGGTGTCAAGCCGTGTGTTCCCTTTGTCAAGCTGTAATAAGTAGGGGTAAGGACGTTAACCACCTCGGAACATCCTCCCTTATACGTCACCTGCAGCGCATTCATAATAAGTCAGTGACAAGTTCAAAAACTTTGGGTGACAGCGGAAGCAGTCCACTGACCAGTAAATCCCTTCCTCTTGTAACCAAGCTCACGCAAACCACCCCACCAACTCCCTCAGTGTCAATTTCCTCCTTCCCCAGGAATGCCAATAGTCCTGCAGGCCATGTCACTGGCAAGTCTGACGAGTCCTCTCCTGCCTGGGATTCCTCCGATGCATCCTTGCGTGTAACGCCTACTGCTGCTGGCGCTGCTGTTGTTGCCGCTGGGAGTCGATGGTCATCCCAGAGGGGAAGTCGTAAGCCCACTTGTACTACTTCCAGTAAGCAATTGACTGTTCAACAGTCCTTTGCGAGGAAGATGAAATATCACAGCAGTCATCCTACTGCAAAGCGGATAACTGAGTCCTTGACAACTATGTTGGTGTTAGACGTGCGTCCGGTATCCGCCGTTAGTTCACAGGGAACTAGACAATTTATTGAGGCAGTGTGCCCCCGTTACCAAATACCATCTAGGTTCCACTTCTCTAGGCAGGCGATACCGAGAATGTACACGGACGTCAGAAAAAGACTCACCAGTCTCCTAAAAAATGCAGTTGTACCCAATGTCCACTTAACCACGGACATGTGGACAAGTGGAGCAGGGCAGGGTCAGGACTATATGACTGTGACAGCCCACTGGGTAGATGTATGGACTCCCGCCGCAAGAACAGCAGCGGCGGCACCAGTAGCAGCATCTCGCAAACGCCAACTCTTTCCTAGGCAGGCTACGCTTTGTATCACCGCTTTCCAGAATACGCACACAGCTGAAAACCTCTTACGGCAACTGAGGAAGATCATCGCGGAATGGCTTACCCCAATTGGACTCTCCTGTGGATTTGTGGCATCGGACAACGCCAGCAATATTGTGTGTGCATTAAATATGGGCAAATTCCAGCACGTCCCATGTTTTGCACATACCTTGAATTTGGTGGTGCAGAATTTTTTTAAAAACGACAGGGGCGTGCAAGAGATGCTGTCGGTGGCCAGAAAAATTGCGGGACACTTTCGGCGTACAGGCACCACGTACAGAAGACTGGAGCACCACCAAAAACTACTGAACCTGCCCTGCCATCATCTGAAGCAAGAAGTGGTAACGAGGTGGAATTCAACCCTCTATATGCTTCAGAGGTTGGAGGAGCAGCAAAAGGCCATTCAAGCCTATACAATTGAGCACGATATAGGAGATGGAATGCACCTGTCTCAAGTGCAGTGGAGAATGATTTCAACGTTGTGCAAGGTTCTGATGCCCTTTGAACTTGCCACACGAAGTCAGTTCAGACACTGCCAGCCTGAGTCAGGTCATTCCCCTCATCAGGCTTTTGCAGAAGAAGCTGGAGGCATTGAAGAAGGAGCTAAAAGGGAGCGATTCCGCTAGGCATGTGGGACTTGTGGATGCAGCCCTTAATTCGCTTAACAAAGATTCACGGGTGGTCAATCTGTTGAAATCAGAGCACTACATTTTGGCCACCGTGCTCGATCCTAGATTTAAAGCCTACCTTGGATCTCTCTTTCCGGCAGACACAGGTCTGCTGGGGTTGAAAGACCTGCTGGTGACAAAATTGTCAAGTCAAGCGGAACGCGACCTGTCAACATCTCCTCCTTCACATTCTCCCGCAACTGGGGGTGCGAGGAAAAGGCTCAGAATTCCGAGCCCACCCGCTGGCGGTGATGCAGGGCAGTCTGGAGCGACTGCTGATGCTGACATCTGGTCCGGACTGAAGGACCTGACAACGATTACGGACATGTCGTCTACTGTCACTGCATATGATTCTCTCAACATTGATAGAATGGTGGAGGATTATATGAGTGACCGCATCCAAGTAGGCACGTCACACAGTCCGTACTTATACTGGCAGGAAAAAGAGGCAATTTGGAGGCCCTTGCACAAACTGGCTTTATTCTACCTAAGTTGCCCTCCCACAAGTGTGTACTCCGAAAGAGTGTTTAGTGCCGCCGCTCACCTTGTCAGCAATCGGCGTACGAGGTTACATCCAGAAAATGTGGAGAAGATGATGTTCATTAAAATGAATTATAATCAATTCCTCCGCGGAGACATTGACCAGCAGCAATTGCCTCCACAAAGTACACAGGGAGCTGAGATGGTGGATTCCAGTGGGGACGAATTGATAATCTGTGAGGAGGGGGATGTACACGGTGATATATCGGAGGGTGAAGATGAGGTGGACATCTTGCCTCTGTAGAGCCAGTTTGTGCAAGGAGAGATTAATTGCTTCTTTTTTGGGGGGGGTCCAAACCAACCCGTCATATCAGTCACAGTCGTGTGGCAGACCCTGTCACTGAAATGATGGGTTGGTTAAAGTGTGCATGTCCTGTTTTGTTTATACAACATAAGGGTGGGTGGGAGGGCCCAAGGATAATTCCATCTTGCACCTCTTTTTTTTCTTTTCTTTTTCTTTGCATCATGTGCTGATTGGGGAGGGTTTTTTGGAAGGGACATCCTGCGTGACACTGCAGTGCCACTCCTAAATGGGCCCGGTGTTTGTGTCGGCCACTAGGGTCGCTAATCTTACTCACACAGTCAGCTACCTCATTGCGCCTCTTTTTTTCTTTGCGTCATGTGCTGTTTGGGGAGGGTTTTTTGGAAGGGACATCCTGCGTGACACTGCAGTGCCACTCCTAGATGGGCCCGGTGTTTGTGTCGGCCACTAGGGTCGCTAATCTTACTCACACAGCTACCTCATTGCGCCTCTTTTTTTCTTTGCGTCATGTGCTGTTTGGGGAGGGTTTTTTGGAAGGGACATCCTGCGTGACACTGCAGTGCCACTCCTAGATGGGCCCGGTGTTTGTGTCGGCCACTAGGGTCGCTAATCTTACTCACACAGTCAGCTACCTCATTGCGCCTCTTTTTTTCTTTGCGTCATGTGCTGTTTGGGGAGGGTTTTTTGGAAGGGCCATCCTGCGTGACACTGCAGTGCCACTCCTAGATGGGCCCGGTGTTTGTGTCGGCCACTAGGGTCGCTAATCTTACTCACACAGTCAGCTACCTCATTGCGCCTCTTTTTTTCTTTGCGTCATGTGCTGTTTGGGGAGGGTTTTTTGGAAGGGCCATCCTGCGTGACACTGCAGTGCCACTCCTAGATGGGCCCGGTGTTTGTGTCGGCCACTAGGGTCGCTAATCTTACTCACACAGCTACCTCATTGCGCCTCTTTTTTTCTTTGCGTCATGTGCTGTTTGGGGAGGGTTTTTTGGAAGGGACATCCTGCGTGACACTGCAGTGCCACTCCTAGATGGGCCCGGTGTTTGTGTCGGCCACTAGGGTCGCTTATCTTACTCACACAGCGACCTCGGTGCAAATTTTAGGACTAAAAATAATATTGTGAGGTGTGAGGTATTCAGAATAGACTGAAAATGAGTGTAAATTATGGTTTTTGAGGTTAATAATACTTTGGGATCAAAATGACCCCCAAATTCTATGATTTAAGCTGTTTTTTAGTGTTTTTGGAAAAAAACACCCGAATCCAAAACACACCCGAATCCGACAAAAATAATTCGGTGAGGTTTTGCCAAAACGCGTTCGAACCCAAAACACGGCCGCGGAACCGAACCCAAAACCAAAACACAAAACCCGAAAAATTTCAGGCGCTCATCTCTAACCAGAACTAGTTTTGCCTATTACATTGACCATAAATAATTTTAATTGGTCCTGGACCAACAACCCAAGGCTCCCCTGCAAGTGTCCTGAGACACCCCAGGGAGCCACGGCACACAGTAAAAGAACCACTGGAGAGGGCAAGTCAATTAAATATATTGTGGTAATATAACTCACAATCTGCCTATGGTAATAATCTAAGGAGGTTATAATTACATTATCAATACATTTACAAAGTTTCATGTTAAGACCTACCCTGTCTTATCTATATAGAAATTACTCCTAATAGTACATACATCTATTTAGTCTAAAACCCTTAACCTGTATATGATTATTGGGGAGATTACTGTATATTTATGGCTACTCAGTACTAACTGAGCCTTGGTGAATGAAATAAATGAAAGTCCCTATAACCTGGACCCACAGCCCATAAATACAAAAATATTCTTTGTGGGTAATAATTAGTGAGTATGAGGTGACACCAATACAGCTATATTTGGCTCAACTTTATTGGATATACAATCAATTAGGAATATTATCTCCTCCATGAGGCAATGGGTGTGGATCATTAGATCGTCAGTGTCTGGGTCGACATTGTTTAGGTCAACCACTATAGGTCAACAGTCACTAGGTCGACAGGGTTTAAAGGTCGACAGGGTTTCTAGGTCGACATGTTCTAGGTTGACAGGTCAAAAGATCGACATGAGTTTTTCATGGGTTTTTTTGGTGTCGTTTTCTCCGTACAGTGACTTGGAAGCCCAATTAGTGCACCATATTCCTTCACATGGCTCGCTTCGCTCCCCATCCTTCGGGCAAGGTGCCTCGCTGCGCTCGGCACAGGTTACTATTCCCAATCGTAGTCCGCGTGGATCGTTAAGTATGAAAAAGTTCAAAAAAAGAAAAAATTTGAAAAACTCATGTCAACCTTTTGACCTGTCGACCTAGAACATGTCAACCTAGAAACCCTTTCGACCTTGAAAACATGTCGACCTAGTGACTGTCGACCTATAGTGGTCAACCTAAACATTGTCGACCTAGGCACTGTCGATCTTCAGACCGGATCCCGAGGCAATTGTGAGTTTGGACTTCGTACATCTCAACAATTTTTGGATAGGAGCATGACAAGACAACTAATATACTATAACATATGTGAATTAGGAACTAAAAGTCGTCTACTGATGATACACAGAGCCAGCCCTAGGCATGGGCAAACTAGGCAAATGCCTAGGGTTTTTGGAATGCATAGGGGCACAAGCAGCTTATGCTGATTAAAATGATATGCAGCATGCCTATATTCTGTGTATGACTGCAGCTCTATCTGCATACAAAATGCATTACTAATGTGCGGCAAATGTGTAAGAGACATTATGCGTAGAAAGACATTAATAATGTGTGTCATGTGTAAGGGGCATTACTGTGTGGTATTATGTGTAGTGTGTGTATAAAGGCATTACTAATGTGTAGCATTATGTGTTTAAGGTGTAATGCTTTGTGGTGTAACATATAGAAAGGGCACTACTGTGTGGTCTAATGTGAATAAAGAGTAATATGGTGTGGTGTAATGTGAATAAGGGGCACTACTGGGAGGAGTAACGTGTTACTACTGTGTGATGTAACGTGCATAAAAGACACTATTGCATGATATAATGTGAATAAAGTTATCTTGCCTAGGGCATCATATTGGTTAGGGCCGGCTCTGATGGTACGTCTATATATAGTTATTTCACAAGTGGATCGATTAATAATTATTCCATATTCAATTAGCATACTAAGCAACGAATAATAAGACACCATTTGGATGATAACATGTGGACACCAATTTTAAACTTTATTACACAATCTTTATTTTTAATTTTCACTTTCATGTATGTTAAGTCTTTTGC
Source organism: Pseudophryne corroboree (assembly GCF_028390025.1). NCBI lineage: Eukaryota > Metazoa > Chordata > Amphibia > Anura > Myobatrachidae > Pseudophryne > Pseudophryne corroboree. The sequence goes on from NC_086451.1 coordinate 71,706,654, forward strand.
ACTGTAATATTTCACAAAGACATAAATAAAAATCTAAATTTTTTATTGAGCAATAAAGTAAAAGCGAATTCTTAATAATTATTCCGGGAAAATGAAAGGCGCAGGGAGCAAAAGACTCTACATGTATGACCATAATTACAGGGGCGACCTTTATTACATGGATGCTACATTTATTCTATAAATAAACATTATATACAAAAGTTATAGAGATGCCCAATACACATATAATCTAATAATACCACTATGACAGTGATAGTTGTGTGCAGGCTGCAGCCCTGGTCAGGGACAAGTAGTGTCTGTGATGTCACAATGCAGCCCTGGTCAGGGACAAGTAGTGTCTGTGATGTCACAATGCAGCCCTGGTCAGGGACAAGTAGTGTCTGTGATGTCACAATGCAGCCCTGGTCAGGGACTAGTGTCTATGATGTCACAATGCAGCCCTGGTCAGGGACAAGTAGTGTCTGTGATGTCACAATGCAGCCCTGGTCAGGGACAAGTAGTGTCTGTGATGTCACAATGCAGCCCTGGTCAGGGACTAGTAGTGTCTGTGATGTCACAATGCAGCCCTGGTCAGGGACAAGTAGTGTCTGTGATGTCACAATGCAGAGGGACTAGTGTCTATGATGTCACAATTGTGTCATAACCTCATATCCACGTGGATGTTACTCAAACAGAGCAGTTGCTTTGCTGACATCAGTGGAGGAGGTTCATCACTGCTGTTAAGCTCATAGTTTAGTTGTTAAGTTTATAGTTTAGTTGTTTTAATTATTTTAGTAATAAGTTTTAATATTAGTAATTAGTATTATATAAGTGTTAAGACAGAGGCCTAGCCCCTGTACAGGGACCGGAGATGTCCGGATTTTCATGGAAGAAGCTGTTTTCCACCATTTCCTGCAAACCGTTGGCGAACTGGATCACCTCCAAAGTGGCCTTTCACCCTCCAGAGCCAACGTACACGCTGCAGGAGACTGAGGCCTCTCAGGCCCATGACCTTCCTCCTGTATGCAAACTACACCTGTCAGAGAGTGCTAACTGGCCATACTCCCAGCAGATACTGGATGAGATGGAGACTTTCTACTGTACCACCAAGCATGGTAACAGCCTGAGCTGCATGTACATCCGCTGCGCCCCTGGGAGCCGGTACACCATACTTTACTCCCATGCCAATGCTTGTGACCTAGGCGAGATGTGCAGCAGCTACTACGACCTCGGCTCAAAGATCGGATGCAATATCTTCTCGTATGATTACTCAGGCTACGGGGCGAGCAGCGGCAAGCCGAGCGAGGAGAACTTATACGCTGACATCGAGGCAGCCTGGCACGCCCTGAGGACCCGGTATGTATGTTTGGGGTATATGGGTGTCCTGGGTCACATATATGTATATTTACTACATAGGGGAGTGTATATGCTGTGTATTGTGCTCCTGATAGTCTGTATACTCCACTCATCACATGTACTGAGTATATAAATGTAATTGGTGTATTGGGGGTTGCCTATATAGGGACAGTGGGTATACTATTGCTGGTATTATACTGTATTAGCCAGAGGATATAACCACTGTAGAAGCAGGGAGTGACATTGTCCTCTGCTCTCCTGCCTAATGTGATGCATTGCTATGTGTATTGTGCTGTAAGATCCTGTTGCATCATTGGGCTCCCCCTTCTATCTAGCAGCATAGAGGGGTTACTGCTGAAATCCCCATGGTGCAAGGATCCGGGTTGTGAGTGGGTTGTGCCCAGCCCTGATATAAGGTAAATACAGTCACAACAGGAGCACAATTTGCAGTAACACAATGTGTACAAGCACTGGAAATATACCACAATATGTGCTTTGCTAGACTATTGTAATAAGATGTGTAGGTTACTTAGGATCTGACACCGATTTAGGGTCTCAGACAAACATACAATATTTTTTTCTCGCAAGTGTGACCAACGCTCCACTTATATGAATAATACGGGGGTGGCAGCAGTACGTGTGAGAGGCTAAACCCAAATGCCTCCAATAAATGGCATATATCAAAGAAATTACACAACTGCGCCTGCATGCATATAGGATGAAATGAATCAGTGGTTTGAGAAAGAATGGGGATCACACAGTGGTGTTTGTTAAAAATAAACTGACATTTATTTGTATATATGTTTATAAGAAATAATAAAAAAAATTTAAAAAATGAAAATGCAAAAGCCAAAAACACCTTTATGATACAGGCAAAATATGTCAAATATTTATATATTATCAGGTCAGACTAATCTTTCTGCACCTGTGTAATATGAGAAAAACTTAGAAAAAAGAAAAATAAAAACATGAAAAAATTGAAAAAAATGAAAAAATGGGGTTCCAAATGTCTGGTGTGAATAGAGTGTGGCGTCCCACCTCTTTTCCACCGTGTTGTGGCTGGTTAGATATTACACTGCAGATAAGTTGGATTTATCCGGATATTCTGGAATGTTCAAGTTCCAAGTGTAGCACAATGGTTTTATATTTGTAATTCCCAATGGGGGCAAGTTCTTGTTATCAACGGATGTGTCGCTGCGGGGTACCCCAACGTGGGTATGGGTGGGATAAGGTGATCAGGGAAAAAGGTAATGAAATGAGCCCCGGACTCCCCGCTATTTCGCTCCGTTTTACACAGTCGGAGGCGCCTGCACACACAGGCGTCTGCCGACCGTCAGTAACGGAGAGACGCGGTCCTGCCACTGGGGGGAAGGTATCACCGACTTCGGGACCCACAGGGGGACTGTCCGTCGTGAACCCTCCCTCCTGCGGGGTCAGTTACCTTTTTCTCCTGCGCTTGATCCCAACGTATACTGTCACTCTTCTCCTCTTTCTTCCTTTCAGCCTGTGTGTTCGGTGTTCCACTCGTAGGTCTGTCCCCTCTCAGCCGCGCGGCTCCGTTCTTCCTTCAAGGGATTACTTGTCTGTGCGGTTTGTCCCGTCCAGATTTCCTTATAGATCTTGCAGTGTTGCGTAGTAGTATAATATGGAAATAGTGGTATGGTGATCTGCTCCTTCTCCAACGCGTATCGACCCGTCTGGGTCTTCCTCAGGGAGACGGACTATAAACATATATACAAATAAATGTCAGTTTATTTTTAACAAACACCACTGTGTGATCCCCATTCTTTCTCAAACCACTGATTCATTTCATCCTATATGCATGCAGGCGCAGTTGTGTAATTTCTTTGATATAAAACATACAATATTGTTTTCCTCAGTGTACACACATTTGTCATTAATATCCCTTTCAGACAGCCTGAGGCGGGTCGTACCCGGGAGCCTGACGTGGGAGCTCCCAGTATGTGACCCATCTCGGGCTCCCCGGCGGGGGAAGCGGCACATGGAGATTACATGATCTCCAAGCACCGCCTGTACACTCACAGTGAACGGGTGCCAGGTCACATCGACCCGGCTCCCGTTCACACCGCACAGTGAGCTGGGTTGCACATGTGTTCAACCCTGCTCACGAACAGGGTTGAAAAACCGGGTCACTCGACCCAGTATTTCAACCCTAGCACCTTTCAGACCGCACATGAAGAACACGGGTTATGTGCGTTCATGTGCCAATAACCCGTGGTCAGAGGTGATGGTCTGAAAGGGTTATAACTGAAAAATATGTCCAAAAGTAGCTGTAGGTGGGTTGTTGTTTCTGCTGAGACCTGTATTTCTGCCATATTTTCCTCTCCTCACTTGCCATGTTATATTACTATTCATTCAGTCTCACAGGAAACACTAAAGCTTCCTACCACCTGATCACACATAGACCCTGCCCCATTTTGTTTCTGTGTTCCATGTTGTTGGTTACTAAGCTGGGCTGGACAAATCCCAGGGACCAGGTAAAACCACCTGTATATAACACAGTGCTCCTGGCGCCAAAAGTTTAGGGTGTTTCCTCCTGATGTGACTGGACGCACCCCTACCCTAGCTCCTTAGTGGTCCTAGTTGGCTGTAACTAGGTAAATGTGCATGACCTATGTAGTCCTGTTCCACGTGTACACTGTCTATCACCCATATAAGGAATCAGTGTGTTTATCTAGTTCAGGTATAATGCCGTTATATAGAAGTTATTCATAAGGAACTACACTAGAAGTGATGTCATTAGATTTTATTACATTTTCCTGCTTTATCTCTACAGATATGGAGTCCCGGCTGAGAAGATCATCCTGTATGGGCAGAGCATTGGGACGGCAGCTGCAGTGGACCTTGCCACCCGCTACAAATGCGCTGCAGTAATCCTGCACTCACCGCTCATGTCAGGGTTACGGGTCTTTTCTCCTAACATACGGAGGACCTGCTGCTGTGACCCCTTTCCCAGGTAAGACAATGCTATGCTTTTATACTAAGCTGTTTGTTACCTGTGGAGTTTAGTATGTGCTGGGAGTAAGCAGGCCGGGGCAGCTCATGTATAATTCAGTCGGCCCCTATGTATACTTTGTCAGGCATCACCAGCTACAGTATATTGGTCCAATCTGCATGTATTGAAATGGGCTCCGGCCACTATCTGAGGACATGTGTGACATCACATAGTATAACTCAGGCTTTCCATTCTAGGCCAGGGAATAATGTGTTTCCCGCTTGTCACCAACTAGACTGCAGATACAGAAGGTCTCTGCTTACACTAATTATTACTGTTTATCTGAGCTATGGCCACATTTTCAGGACTCCGTGTCAGAGGGCTGAGAGCACAATGCTGCTGCTGTCTGAGGAAGTAAACCCCAATATCTGCGCAGGGCCGTCTTAAAAGCAGTGTAGGTCCCTGGGCAAAGCAATGCACTGGGGCCCCTGCCCATCGGTAGGGGTGGGGGGTGCTATCAGCGGCAGCTTTGATGTCCCTCAGGTGGTAGGGGGTGTTCTATCTTCCGCTCAGCATGTAGGACCTGGAGCAGTAATTTCTGCTGATTACTCCTTTATTACTCAGGTGGTGGGTGATGGGGTCGGAGGGAGAACACTAAACTGTAGAACTTGGCATTGGGCTGAATGAAGGGGCCCATAACATTACTTGCAGGGTGGTAGGGGGTGTTTAATACACAGGGCATGGGTGGATAGTGGAGTGGGCTTAATATATTCATCATTTTCGGGTGGGGGGGGGGGGGCAGCTTGGTTGACTGCAGATATCTCCAGTTCCTGGAAATAGATTTCTTAGCTTTCAATTGGATAAAGAACTAGAGTCTCCCACCTTTCGGGAAGTTCTGGGGACTTGGGGGTCAGAGTTCAGGAGCCATAGCAATCCATCAACGAAAATATAAAACTGCATACCAGGCGTGTGGAACTGGAGCAAGTGCTGGAAGGCTGATATCTCTGGGGGAAGCAGTCAGGATCCCGGCAGTCAGAATCCCGATACCGGAATCCTGACACACTTCTGATTGCAGACACCAGCATCCAGAATGGGTGTACCATCCCAGCACCGTAATCCCGACAGCTGGGATGCTGAATGAACAGACATTGCGGTGCCAGAGTGATCAGCTGCGGGAGTGGTTAGGTTTAGGCTGCATTTCAGGGTCTTAGGGTTAGGCTGCGTCCCAGGAGTTAGGGTTAGGCACCCCCCTCAGAGGGTTAGGCTATAGGGGGAGGGTTAGGTTTAGGCAGCGGGGATGGGCGCTTAGGTTTATGCACCTCCAGGAGTGGTTAGAATTAGGCACTAAGGGGGAGGTTAGGGTTAGACAGGTGTATAGATAGGAAGGGTTAGGGGGGTGGGGAGAGGGGAGAACACCCCTTTCTCACCCCTGTCAGCTTCATACTGATCCCATCTCTGTTTCTGGGCATAGTAGAGACAAGCTGTCAGTGTCCTGTGTCTGTGCACTTGACTCGCTACTACTGCCCCAATGTATTATCTGACATGCCGCAAGGTGACGGTCCGCAGGAGCCGGAGTAGCGGCAGTGTGTATGAGGGCTACTTAAACATTGGACCCCAGAAAAGTCACCTCTGGGGCTGGGTTTTATTCCCAATATGGCATGGCTATTTATAAATGGGAAATATTGCAACATCCCTCTTGTCCTATCTGTACTCTATAATAGAAACAAGTAGTATTGTGTGTGACTTTGGCCAACAGATTGCTCTCTGCTCATTACCAACAGTAGATTAGATGTCCAACATAAGTTCTGCCACAGTATGTGACCTTCTTCTACATGGGCAGCTTTCATGTTGCACGATGCAGGTTTTGCATTTTTCCAGACTATATATTTAGTGGCCCTTTTATGGAATACATATGTAATGCCGGCTGACGGGATACCTGCTGTCAGGATCCCAACAGCGACATCGCGCCAGGCAGAATCCCGGCACTCACCACAAGATCTGTTCCCACTCAGGTGGTGGCGTGGACCCGGCCACCACCCGAGTGGAAATAGTTGGCTGTGGTAGGGATTCTGACTGGTGGGATGCCGCTGTCGGGACCCTCTGAACGCCGGGATCCTGACAGCTGGTATATTAACTGCATCATCCTTTTACATGTGTGATTGCTCCATGCTGTTTCTGTTGTATAATTCCATTGTACTTTGTCCTTTGCAGCATCAACAAAATCTCTAAGGTGACCTGTCCGGTGCTCATCATTCATGGCACAGAAGATGAGATTGTGGACTTTAGCCACGGGCTGGGATTGTATGAGCGTTGCCCAAACACAGTGAAGCCACTCTGGGTGAAAGGAGGAGGGCACAATGATTTAGACACATTCAAGCAATATATAAAGAGACTCCAGTATTTCTTCTACAAGGAGCTGCCCACATTCTGAAGCTCCCACCATCGAGCACACCACTCTCTGCAGGATTTAAAGGGCCAGCACGCCAAAAATGTGACGTCACATTGACACCATAAGTTAAACACCTATAAAAGGACGTCCCTGGGAGTACTCCTGTGCCAGAGAGCTCCCAATTGTCATCATGGAGTTTGTATATTCTCCACATCAGGGCCGGATTAAGGCTCCAGGGGGCCCGGGGGGTACTTTAGACAAGGTGGGCCCCGGAGGACTAAATATAGTGTATATAGGAAGGGGAGGTTCCTTACATGTGTCTGTCTATCTATCTATCTATCTATCTATCTATCTATCTATCTATCTAACTAACATAGATAAAAGTATAAGCAGAAAGCTGTTGGAGGCAGTAACAAAATATAGCACATATTATTGAATAGAAAATTAGCATATATATATATATATATATATACACTGTAGAAAAACATTATCACACTGTAGAAATCCCCCCCTGCTGCCGATACATCGCCGTAGGTGATAGGCACAGATTTAAGAGGGGAACGATCAGGGCACTCGCCTACCCTAGCACACTGCTGCTTTTCAGTGTGATGAAACACACTGTCTCGGAGATGGAGGAGCAGCAGGAGATGGTGTGGCTGCGGGTCCCGGCCTTCCTGTCCCTGGACGATGTGTTCAGCATAGCGAAGAGCCCTGGCTCCGAGCTACAGGACCTGACCAAGCAGTGCGGCCCTTAGTCAGTGTCCAGGGTAGTCCCGCAAGTGGCGCGGGTTCTTGAGCTGCTAGAGAGCTTTGTGGCAGCGGGTGGAAGGGAGGGAGCATGAGCTGCTGATTAGGATGATGTAGAGGATGCATATGGCCCAGGAGGAGGGAACCACATCGGCGAGTCTCACCCCTTGGTGCCGGTACCTGGCAAACGGAGTGGAACTCCAAGTCAAGCATTCTGACACTTGTAGTTTCGCAGTCAGCAGCAGCTCGTTGCCTACAGCAGTCAGCAGATGTGTAGGCTCTACATATATTGGATGTGTCTGGTTGTCTATAGATGCAAAAATTTCACACATCCCTACTGCACTGTGTTGGCAGGATTATAATAACAGGAGCTCTTGTATTTAATTACGTTTGCCCCTTTATAATAATAATAATAATAATAATAATAATAATAATTTTGTATTATTATTATTATTATTATTATTAACAGCTTCTTCAAAGTTGTACAATAAAGAATAAATACAATCAGGTAGCTGTCTTAGGCCATGGGTAGGTATTCAGGTGAATAAGAGTGTAGGCATTTATTATATGCTAGGATCCAATGCGATCGCCCCCCTTCCGATGAGGAGAGCTGGCTGCTGGCTGGGGCTAGGGGGTAGCTGGAGAGGTAGTGCACAGATCATCCGCCAGGTAATGTAGTTTCTATGGGGCTGGATAGCTGGCTGGGTGACACACTGTCTCCCTCCCGAGTCCCAAACGTCCCCCTCTTACCACCACCACCAGATACTGCTGCTGGCTATCTATCTATCGCCTCCTTAGACTTTTACCATATATATACATATATATATATATCTATCTGCTCCCTTATGCTTGCCTTCACCCCCTCTTTGGAACCCCCCCTTTACAAAACATGCGTTTGCCCCTGTACAGCATACCTACATCCACACAGCATACATACAAACATACACACACACATACATATACCCTCCAACATTTTACACATAAAACCCGGTACAAATTAGAAAAGTGGGCGTGGTCATGAGTAAAGGGGGCGTGGTCACACCCCGTTTACAATACTTTCATTGTAAAGTAGAGTCAAAAACTGGTACAAATCCTTTTTGGCAGGTACAGTTGCAAGGTATGATAGATAGCATACACATTACACACACACACACACACACACACACACACACACACACACACACACACACACACACACACACACACACACACACACACACACACACACATAGCATGCATACATCACACACACACTACACACCTACAAACAAACAGCATACCTACAAAAACACACACACACACACACACACACACACACACACACACACACCACTAACCAATTTAAGAGAAGAGGAGGAGATTCTGCCGGAGTCCATGTGAGTTGAGCACAGGAGCTGCTACTGCACATGCTCAGCAGCTCCTTCCACGGTGAGTTATGTCTCCAGTACAGAGAGCTCTGCTGATCAGAGCTCTGTGTGAGGAGCATTCACAGCTGCTCGTTAGTGCCTGTGGGTGGCCCTTTCGGGTGCAGAGATGGAGACCAGGCTGTCTCCGTCTCTGAAACACAATTCGTCTGCAAGGGGGGAGTTTGCTGAACTTCATAAAAGAAAAAAAAAACATGCAAAACTGCCATTGCTTGACGCAGGCACAGGGGGCCCTTAGATTTGGGGGGCCCAGGGTAAAGTGTCCCCTGGGCTCCCCCCTTAATCCGGCTCTGCTCCGCGTGCTGGCGTGGGTTTCCTCCGGGTACTCCGGTTTCCTCCCACAATTCCAAAATATACCGTTGGGTTATTGTTCCCAACTAAAAATTAAACAACAATTAACCCTAATGTGTGTGTTCATTTACATTTGTTTAGGGCAGCCTAGATGGGCCAAGTGGTTCTTTTTTTTTTGTATGTATTTATTGGGATTTTCAAGAAAAAACATAAATAGCAAGAGATCCATAAGTATTTGCCATCAATATCAGCAGCATTTCGTAAGCAACAGAAACATAAATACAAAGACAATTAGAGTCCGAGGATCAGTCAGTGTCACACGTCTTCTTTATATGGGTGGAAGTGATAAACAATTAGCATTGGGGGTTATTCAGAGATGGACGCAGATCTTCCTTCCGCAGCAAGATCTACATCCATCTACTCACATGCTGGGGGCCACCAAGCACAGGGTAAGGCCGGCCAGCATGTGTGTGGTGCCACCCCGCTATGCATTCTTAATTAAATTGTGAATGCATCGATTTGAGGTTCACCCATGCCTGCGCAGCCTGGCTGCTCTGGCAGGTGGTCCGGCACCATTTTTTTTCTCAGAGCGGCTGTGTGGGATGTCATGCTGACACCCCCAAAATGGTATGGACACACCTGCATTGTCCATACTGCCCCCATTAAATGCCACATCAATTCCCCTGACAGCCAATGGTGTCAATCACCTTGCGACTGCATGCGTCTGGACTGTGGCCACATGGTGAAGGGTCGCACATGTGCACTGCGGCCAGTGCATGTGTGCAGAACCTCTGGATACAGCTGCTGTGTACAGACACACGGCTGCACCTGGGTCTGAATAACAGGGGCGCATCTACCTATTGGCCAGGACAGCACTCGCCATATGGGGGTGGGGAGGGGGGTATATTGAGGAGAGGGCATAGAAGGGGATAGTCTGCTGAGGTGTAAAAGGGATGATCCATTTAATAATAATGTATATCTATATGTTTATGTTGGCCTATATGTTTATGAATTGAATACTGTTATTTTATCTAACATTATTAAAGAAAATACTTTTTTAACAGCTATTTTAATTGTCTGTCTGTCTTGTTTCTGAAAATATAGTGTAGAGTATTCCCCTTGTTGGACGACAGCTGCTAATAGAGTGTAAAAATGATCTGTAAGCACCAAGCTTTATGTTTTTTTTGTGGCATATGGGTGAGCTGGCCTGTTCAGGAGAAGAGCTAAGTGGGGGTGTTGGCCTATTGAGGAAAAGGGATATATTGGGGGAGGTGGCTTATTGAGAAGGGGTATATGAAGGGGGAGTTGTCAGACACTGTTTCTCTCTCCTTGTATTTACATAACATTGGGAGTGAGGGTGAAGATGGAAGACAAAGGCCAAAGTAGATAAGATGGTGATCACAGAGAGGAAAAACAGATGTCACAACAGTGGGAGAAGACTAGGACAAGTGAGTGATGGCGGAAGTGGGACGGGGAGTTGCACGGTCGTAACCTGGTGTGTGCGGAGTGTGCTCTGCATATAGCACATCACAGCCCATTACACTATGCCCAGCTCTGTCTGCAATAACACACACACACACACACCCCACTACAGAACTAGAGAACTGCACAGCGCCTTTGATATAGAGTATTAACAAAGCTGATGTGTAACTTCAATTCATTTGAATACACTGAGCGCAATTAGTGATAATTAATAGTAGTTAATTTCTTATAGAGTGAAGATATATCTCTGCCTGATTCATACGCTGCACAGCCAGACCAGGCAGACATATAAATTCATTTGGACGGCCACATCCAGGAGTATGCAGGCTTTCCCAATATCTTTAGATTTCAAGGTAAAAACTAAAGATATTGGACATCGTTAACATGGTGCCAGGGTCCGAAACCGCAGGAGTGCACATCATTAACTATATAGTGCATACACACTGGATGATGTGACCGATAGATCATCCGATCTATCGGATCGGAAGATATGTCGGCTGCATATCGTCAAGTGTGTACACAGCCTAAGGAAGATTAAACTTAATTGTGATACAGATATTGTTACATTATATAACCTTTTCATATCATTATAGTTCAGTGTACAGTAGCTGCAAGGAAAACCAAAACAAATTGTGACATGAACACTGCTACACCATATACCATATAACTATTCAATGTAACTACAGTAAGTGAGATGGAGCAGGTGGGGGAAGCAAGGGGGGGTAAGGGGGGCGGAGCAGTCATGTGTAGCATAAAAATGTATAGGGGGCCCCCACAAGTTTGTTGCACAGGGGCTCCCACAGCCCTTAATCCGGCCCTGCTTGCAGCCATATGTGAGTGCACATTAGTATCTTAGAATGAAGTAGCATGAAGTATATCATAACTGACACTAATTGATCAATATCTCTCATAGAAATACATTTTTGTGATCTGCCATTCCCAATCGGAGTAGGCCATTGGTTCCCAAACTTTTTTGAATCACTGCGCCCTAGAGTATCGGATGTTTTATCATGGCCCCCCAAGGACAAAAGTGTCTTATTGAGATATTTAGAAAGAAATATTAATTGTGCTTATATGTCATCCTTAGGTTTAATTGTGTGGTGAGAGACAGGAATCACTTCTGTTTGTCCACAGTTTATGATTGGCAGCCACCAGAACTAGTTTTGCCTATTGCATTGACCATAAATAATTTGAATTGGTCCTGGACCAACAATCCAAGGCTCCCGTGCAAGTGTCCTGAGACACCCCAGGGAGCCACGGCACACAGTTAAAGAACCACTGGAGAGGGCAAGTCAATTAAATATATTGTGGTAATGTAACTCACAATCTGCCTATGGTAATAATCTAAGGAGGTTATCATTACATTATCAATACATTTACAAAGTTTCATGTTAAGACATACCCTGTCTTATCTATATAGAAATTACTCCTAATAGTACATACATCTATTTAGTCTAAAACCCTTAACCTGTATATGGTTATTGGGGAGATTACCTTTATATTTATGGCTACTCAGTACTAACTGAGCCTTGGTGAATGAAATAAATGAAAGTCCCTATAACCTGTACCCACAGCCCATAAATACAAAAATATTCTTTGTGGGTAATAATTAGTGAGTATGAGGTGACACCAATACAGCTATATTTGGCTCAACTTTATTGGATATACAATCAATTAGGAATATTATCTCCTCCATGAGGCAATGGGTGTGGATCATTAGATCGTCAGTGTCTGGGTCGACATTGTTTAGGTCAACCACTATAGGTCAACAGTCACTAGGTCGACAGGGTTTAAAGGTCGACAGGGTTTCTAGGTCGACATGTTCTAGGTTGACAGGTCAAAAGATCGCAAGAGTTTTTCATGGGTTTTTTTGGTGTCGTTTTCTCCGTACAGTGACCGGGAAGCCCAATTAGTGCACCATATTCCTTCACATGGCTCGCTTCGCTCCCCATCCTTCAGGCAAGGTGCCTCGCTGCGCTCGGCACAGGTTACTATTCCCAATCGTAGTCCGCGTGGATCGTTAAGTATGAAAAAGTTCAAAAAAAGAAAAAATTTGAAAAACTCATGTCAACCTTTTGACCTGTCGACCTAGAACATGTCAACCTAGAAACCCTTTCGACCTTGAAAACATGTCGACCTAGTGACTGTCGACCTATAGTGGTCAACCTAAACATTGTCGACCTAGGCACTGTCGATCTTCAGACCGGATCCCGAGGCAATTGTGAGTTTGGACTTCGTACATCTCAACAATTTTTGGATAGGAGCATGACAAGACAACTAATATACTATAACATATGTGAATTAGGAACTAAAAGTCGTCTACTGATGATACACAGAGCCAGCCCTAGGCATGGGCAAACTAGGCAAATGCCTAGGGTATTTGGAATGCATATGGGCACAAGCAGCTTATGCTGATTAAAATGATATGCAGCATGCCTATATTCTGTGTATGACTGCAGCTCTATCTGCATACAAAATGCATTACTAATGTGCGGCAAATGTGTAAGAGACATTATGCGTAGAAAGACATTAATAATGTGTGTCATGTGTAAGGGGCATTACTGTGTGGTATTATGTGTAGTGTGTGTATAAAGGCATTACTAATGTGTAGCATTATGTGTTTAAGGTGTAATGCTTTGTGGTGTAACATATAGAAAGGGCACTACTGTGTGGTCTAATGTTAATAAAGAGCAATATGGTGTGGTGTAATGTGAATAAGGGGCACTACTGGGAGGAGTAACGTGGTACTACTGTGTGATGTAACGTGCATAAAAGACACTATTGCATGATATAATGTGAATAAAGTTATCTTGCCTAGGGCATCATATTGGTTAGGGCCGGCTCTGATGGTACGTCTATATATAGTTATTTCACAAGTGGATCGATTAATAATTATTCCATATTCAATTAGCATACTAAGCAACGAATAATAAGACACCATTTGGATGATAACATGTGGACACCAATTTTAAACTTTATTACACAATCTTTATTTTTAATTTTCACTTTCATGTATGTTAAGTCTTTTGCACTGTAATATTTCACAAAGACATAAATAAAAATCTAAATTTTTTATTGAGCAATAAAGTAAAAGCGAATTCTTAATAATTATTCCGGGAAAATGAAAGGCGCAGGGAGCAAAAGACTCTACATGTATGACCATAATTACAGGGGCGACCTTTATTACATGGATGCTACATTTATTCTATAAATAAACATTATATACAAAAGTTATAGAGATGCCCAATACACATATAATCTAATAATACCACTATGACAATGATAGTTGTGTGCAGGCTGCAGCCCTGGTCAGGGACAAGTAGTGTCTGTGATGTCACAATGCAGCCCTGGTCAGGGACAAGTAGTGTCTGTGATGTCACAATGCAGCCCTGGTCAGGGACAAGTAGTGTCTGTGATGTCACAATGCAGCCCTGGTCAGGGACAAGTAGTGTCTGTGATGTCACAATGCAGCCCTGGTCAGGGACAAGTAGTGTCTGTGATGTCACAATGCAGCCCTGGTCAGGGACAAGTAGTGTCTGTGATGTCACAATGCAGTCCTGGTCAGGGACTAGTGTCTATGATGTCACAATTGTGTCATAACCTCATATCCACGTGGATGTTACTCAGACAGAGCAGTTGCTTTGCTGACATCAGTGGAGGAGGTTCATCACTGCTGTTAAGCTCATCGTTTAGTTGTTAAGTTTATAGTTTAGTTGTTTTCATTATTTTAGTAATAAGTTTTAATATTAGTAATTAGTATTATATAAGTGTTAAGACAGGGGCCTAGCCCCTGTACAGTGACCGGAGATGTCCGGATTTTCATGGAAGAAGCTGTTTTCCACCATTTCCTGCAAACCGTTGGCGAACTGGATCACCTCCAAAGTGGCCTTTCACCCTCCAGAGCCAACGTACACGCTGCAGGAGACTGAGGCCTCTCAGGCCCATGACCTTCCTCCTGTGTGCAAACTACACCTGTCAGAGAGTGCTAACTGGCCATACTCCCAGCAGATACTGGATGAGATGGAGACATTCTACTGTACCACCAAGCATGGTAACAGCCTGAGCTGCATGTACATCCGCTGCGCCCCTGGGAGCCGGTACACCATACTTTACTCCCATGCCAATGCTTGTGACCTAGGCGAGATGTGCAGCAGCTACTATGACCTCGGCTCAAAGATCGGATGCAATATTTTCTCGTATGATTACTCAGGCTACGGGGCGAGCAGCGGCAAGCCGAGCGAGGAAAACTTATACGCTGACATCGAGGCAGCCTGGCACGCCCTGAGGACCCGGTATGTATGTTTGGGGTATATGGGTGTCCTGGGTCACATATATGTATATTTACTACATAGGGGAGTGTATATGCTGTGTATTGTGCTCCTGATAGTCTGTATACTCCACTCATCACATGTACTGAGTATATAAATGTAATTGGTGTATTGGGGTTTGCCTATATAGGGACAGTGGGTATACTATTGCTGGTATTATACTGTATTAGCCAGAGGATATAACCACTGTAGAAGCAGGGAGTGACATTGTCCTCTGCTCTCCTGCCTAATGTGATGCATTGCTATGTGTATTGTGCTGTAAGATCCTGTTGCATCATTGGGCTCCCCCTTCTATCTAGCAGCATAGAGGGGTTACTGCTGAAATCCCCATGGTGCAAGGATCTGGGTTGTGAGTGGGTTTTGCCCAGCCCTGATATAAGGTAAATACAGTCACACCAGGAGCACAATTTGCAGTAACACAATGTGTACAAGCACTGGAAATATACCACAATATGTGCTTTGCTAGACTATTGTAATAAGATGTGTAGGTTACTTAGGATCTGACACCGATTTAGGGTCTCAGACAAACATACAATATTGTTTTCCTCAGTGTACACACATTTGTCATTAATATCCCTTTCAGACAGCCTGAGGCGGGTCGTACCCGGGAGCCTGACGTGGGAGCTCCCAGTATGTGACCCGTCTCAGGCTCCCCGGCGGGGGAAGCGGCACATGGAGATTACATGATCTCCAAGCACCGCCTGTACACTCACAGTGAACGGGTGCCAGGTCACATCGACCCGGCTCCCGTTCACACCGCACAGTGAGCTGGGTTGCACATGTGTTCAACCCTGCTCACGAACAGGGTTGAAAAACCGGGTCACTCGACCCAGTATTTCAACCCTAGCACCTTTCAGACCGCACATGAAGAACACGGGTTATGTGCGTTCATGTGCCAATAACCCGTGGTCAGAGGTGATGGTCTGAAAGGGTTATAACTGAAAAATATGTCCAAAAGTAGCTGTAGGTGGGTTGTTGTTTCTGCTGAGACCTGTATTTCTGCCATATTTTCCTCTCCTCACTTGCCATGTTATATTACTATTCATTCAGTCTCACAGGAAACACTAAAGCTTCCTACCACCTGATCACACATAGACCCTGCCCCATTTTGTTTCTGTGTTCCATGTTGTTGGTTACTAAGCTGGGCTGGACAAATCCCAGGGACCAGGTAAAACCACCTGTATATAACACAGTGCTCCTGGCGCCAAAAGTTTAGGGTGTTTCCTCCTGATGTGACTGGACGCACCCCTACCCTAGCTCCTTAGTGGTCCTAGTTGGCTGTAACTAGGTAAATGTGCATGACCTATGTAGTCCTGTTCCACGTGTACACTGTCTATCACCCATATAAGGAATCAGTGTGTTTATCTAGTTCAGGTATAATGCCGTTATATAGAAGTTATTCATAAGGAACTACACTAGAAGTGATGTCATTAGATTTTATTACATTTTCCTGCTTTATCTCTACAGATATGGAGTCCCGGCTGAGAAGATCATCCTGTATGGGCAGAGCATTGGGACGGCAGCTGCAGTGGACCTTGCCACCCGCTACAAATGCGCTGCAGTAATCCTGCACTCACCGCTCATGTCAGGGTTATGGGTCTTTTCTCCTAACATACGGAGGACCTGCTGCTGTGACCCCTTTCCCAGGTAAGACAATGCTATGCTTTTATACTAAGCTGTTTGTTACCTGTGGAGTTTAGTATGTGCTGGGAGTAAGCAGGCCGGGGCAGCTCATGTATAATTCAGTCGGCCCCTATGTATACTTTGTCAGGCATCACCAGCTACAGTATATTGGTCCAATCTGCCTGTATTGAAATGGGCTCCGGCCACTATCTGAGGACATGTGTGACATCACATAGTATAACTCAGGCTTTCCATTCTAGGCCAGGGAATAATGTGTTTCCCGCTTGTCACCAACTAGACTGCAGATACAGAAGGTCTCTGCTTACACTAATTATTACTGTTTATCTGAGCTATGGCCACATTTTCAGGACTCCGTGTCAGAGGGCTGAGAGCACAATGCTGCTGCTGTCTGAGGAAGTAAACCCCAATATCTGCGCAGGGCCGTCTTAAAAGCAGTGTAGGCCCCTGGGCAAAGCAATGCACTGGGGCCCCTGCCCATCGGTAGGGGTGGGGGGTGCTATCAGCGGCAGCTTTGATGTCCCTCAGGTGGTAGGGGGTGTTCTATCTTCCGCTCAGCATGTAGGACCTGGAGCAGTAATTTCTGCTGATTACTCCTTTATTACTCAGGTGGTGGGTGATGGGGTCGGAGGGAGAACACTAAACTGTAGAACTTGGCATTGGGCTGAATGAAGGGGCCCATAACATTACTTGCAGGGTGGTAGGGGGTGTTTAATACACAGGGCATGGGTGGATAGTGGAGTGGGCTTAATATATTCATCATTTTCGGGTGGGGGGGGGGGGGCCAGCTTGGTTGACTGCAGATATCTCCAGTTCCTGGAAATAGATTTCTTAGCTTTCAATTGGATAAAGAACTAGAGTCTCCCACCTTTCGGGAAGTTCTGGGGACTTGGGGGTCAGAGTTCAGGAGCCATAGCAATCCATCAACGAAAATATAAAACTGCATACCAGGCGTGTGGAACTGGAGCAAGTGCTGGAAGGCTGATATCTCTGGGGGAAGCAGTCAGGATCCCGGCAGTCAGAATCCCGATACCGGAATCCTGACACACTTCTGATTGCAGACACCAGCATCCAGAATGGGTGTACCATCCCAGCACCGTAATCCCGACAGCTGGGATGCTGAATGAACAGACATTGCGGTGCCAGAGTGATCAGCTGCGGGAGTGGTTAGGTTTAGGCTGCATTTCAGGGTCTTAGGGTTAGGCTGCGTCCCAGGAGTTAGGGTTAGGCACCCCCCTCAGAGGGTTAGGCTATAGGGGGAGGGTTAGGTTTAGGCAGCGGGGATGGGCGCTTAGGTTTATGCACCTCCAGGAGTGGTTAGAATTAGGCACTAAGGGGGAGGTTAGGGTTAGACAGGTGTATAGATAGGAAGGGTTAGGGGGGTGGGGAGAGGGGAGAACACCCCTTTCTCACCCCTGTCAGCTTCATACTGATCCCATCTCTGTTTCTGGGCATAGTAGAGACAAGCTGTCAGTGTCCTGTGTCTGTGCACTTGACTCGCTACTACTGCCCCAATGTATTATCTGACATGCCGCAAGGTGACGGTCCGCAGGAGCCGGAGTAGCGGCAGTGTGTATGAGGGCTACTTAAACATTGGACCCCAGAAAAGTCACCTCTGGGGCTGGGTTTTATTCCCAATATGGCATGGCTATTTATAAATGGGAAATATTGCAATATCCCTCTTGTCCTATCTGTACTCTATAATAGAAACAAGTAGTATTGTGTGTGACTTTGGCCAACAGATTGCTCTCTGCTCATTACCAACAGTAGATTAGATGTCCAACATAAGTTCTGCCACAGTATGTGACCTTCTTCTACATGGGCAGCTTTCATGTTGCACGATGCAGGTTTTGCATTTTTCCAGACTATATATTTAGTGGCCCTTTTACGGAATACATATGTAATGCCGGCTGACGGGATACCTGCTGTCAGGATCCCAACAGCGACATCGCGCCAGGCAGAATCCCGGCACTCACCACAAGATCTGTTCCCACTCAGGTGGTGTCGTGGACCCGGCCACCACCCGAGTGGAAATAGTTGGCTGTGGTAGGGATTCTGACTGGTGGGATGCCGCTGTCGGGACCCTCTGAACGCCGGGATCCTGACAGCTGGTATATTAACTGCATCATCCTTTTACATGTGTGATTGCTCCATGCTGTTTCTGTTGTATAATTCCATTGTACTTTGTCCTTTGCAGTATCAACAAAATCTCTAAGGTGACCTGTCCGCTGCTCATCATTCATGGCACAGAAGATGAGATTGTGGACTTTAGCCTAGAGATGAGCGCCTGAAATTTTTCGGGTTTTGTGTTTTGGTTTTGGGTTCGGTTCCGCGGCCGTGTTTTGGGTTCGACCGCGTTTTGGCAAAACCTCACCGAATTTTTTTTGTCGGATTCGGGTGTGTTTTGGATTCGGGTGTTTTTTAAAAAAAACACTAAAAAACAGCTTAAATCATAGAATTTGGGGGTCATTTTGATCCCATATTATTATTAACCTCAAAAACCATAATTTCCACTCATTTTCAGTCTATTCTGAATACCTTACACCTCACAATATTATTTTTAGTCCTAAAATTTGCACCAAGGTCGCTGGATGACTAAGCTAAGCGACACTAGTGGCCGACACAAACACCTGGCCCATCTAGGAGTGGCACTGCAGTGTCACGCAGGATGTCCCTTCCAAAAAACCCTCCCCAATCAGCACATGACGCAAAGAAAAAAAGAGGCGCAATGAGGTAGCTGACTGTGTGAGTAAGATAAGCGACCCTAGTGGCCGACACAAACACCGGGCCCATTTAGGAGTGGCACTGCAGTGTCACGCAGGATGTCCCTTCCAAAAAACCCTCCCCAATCAGCACATGACGCAAAGAAAAAAAGAGGCGCAATGAGGTAGCTGACTGTGTGAGTAAGATTAGCGACCCTAGTGGCCGACACAAACACCGGGCCCATTTAGGAGTGGCACTGCAGTGTCACGCAGGATGTCCCTTCCAAAAAACCCTCCCCAATCAGCACATGACGCAAAGAAAAAAAGAGGCGCAATGAGGTAGCTGACTGTGTGAGTAAGATTAGCGACCCTAGTGGCCGACACAAACACCGGGCCCATTTAGGAGTGGCACTGCAGTGTCACGCAGGATGTCCCTTCCAAAAAACCCTCCCCAATCAGCACATGACGCAAAGAAAAAAAGAGGCGCAATGAGGTAGCTGACTGTGTGAGTAAGATTAGCGACCCTAGTGGCCGACACAAACACCGGGCCCATTTAGGAGTGGCACTGCAGTGTCACGCAGGATGTCCCTTCCAAAAAACCCTCCCCAATCAGCACATGACGCAAAGAAAAAAAGAGGCGCAATGAGGTAGCTGACTGTGTGAGTAAGATTAGCGACCCTAGTGGCCGACACAAACACCGGGCCCATTTAGGAGTGGCACTGCAGTGTCACGCAGGATGTCCCTTCCAAAAAACCCTCCCCAATCAGCACATGACGCAAAGAAAAAAAGAGGCGCAATGAGGTAGCTGACTGTGTGAGTAAGATTAGCGACCCTAGTGGCCGACACAAACACCGGGCCCATTTAGGAGTGGCACTGCAGTGTCACGCAGGATGTCCCTTCCAAAAAACCCTCCCCAATCAGCACATGACGCAAAGAAAAAAAGAGGCGCAATGAGGTAGCTGACTGTGTGAGTAAGATTAGCGACCCTAGTGGCCGACACAAACACCGGGCCCATTTAGGAGTGGCACTGCAGTGTCACGCAGGATGTCCCTTCCAAAAAAACCTCCCCAAACAGCACATGACGCAAAGAAAAATAAAAGAAAAAAGAGGTGCAAGATGGAATTGTCCTTGGGCCCTCCCACCCACCCTTATGTTGTATAAACAAAACAGGACATGCACACTTTAACCAACCCATCATTTCAGTGACAGGGTCTGCCACACGACTGTGACTGATATGACGGGTTGGTTTGGACCCCCCCCAAAAAAGAAGCAATTAATCTCTCCTTGCACAAACTGGCTCTACAGAGGCAAGATGTCCACCTCATCATCACCCTCCGATATATCACCGTGTACATCCCCCTCCTCACAGATTATCAATTCGTCCCCACTGGAATCCACCATCTCAGCTCCCTGTGTACTTTGTGGAGGCAATTGCTGCTGGTCAATGTCTCCGCGGAGGAATTGATTATAATTCATTTTAATGAACATCATCTTCTCCACATTTTCTGGAAGTAACCTCGTACGCCGATTGCTGACAAGGTGAGCGGCGGCACTAAACACTCTTTCGGAGTACACACTTGTGGGAGGGCAACTTAGGTAGAATAAAGCCAGTTTGTGCAATGGCCTCCAAATTGCCTCTTTTTCCTGCCAGTATAAGTATGGACTGTGTGACGTGCCTACTTGGATGCGGTCACTCATATAATCCTCCACCATTCTTTCAATGGTGAGAGAATCATATGCAGTGACAGTAGACGACATGTCCGTAATCGTTGTCAGGTCCTTCAGTCCGGACCAGATGTCAGCATCAGCAGTCGCTCCAGACTGCCCTGCATCACCGCCAGCGGGTGGGCTCGGAATTCTGAGCCTTTTCCTCGCACCCCCAGTTGCGGGAGAATGTGAAGGAGGAGATGTTGACAGGTCGCGTTCCGCTTGACTTGACAATTTTCTCACCAGCAGGTCTTTCAACCCCAGCAGACTTGTGTCTGCCGGAAAGAGAGATCCAAGGTAGGCTTTAAATCTAGGATCGAGCACGGTGGCCAAAATGTAGTGCTCTGATTTCAACAGATTGACCACCCGTGAATCCTTGTTAAGCGAATTAAGGGCTCCATCCACAAGTCCCACATGCCTAGCGGAATCGCTCCGTGTTAGCTCCTCCTTCAATGTCTCCAGCTTCTTCTGCAAAAGCCTGATGAGGGGAATGACCTGACTCAGGCTGGCAGTGTCTGAACTGACTTCACGTGTGGCAAGTTCAAAGGGCATCAGAACCTTGCACAACGTTGAAATCATTCTCCACTGCGCTTGAGACAGGTGCATTCCACCTCCTATATCGTGCTCAATTGTATAGGCTTGAATGGCCTTTTGCTGCTCCTCCAACCTCTGAAGCATATAGAGGGTTGAATTCCACCTCGTTACCACTTCTTGCTTCAGATGATGGCAGGGCAGGTTCAGTAGTTTTTGGTGGTGCTCCAGTCTTCTGTACGTGGTGCCTGTACGCCGAAAGTGTCCCGCAATTTTTCTGGCCACCGACAGCATCTCTTGCACGCCCCTGTCGTTTTTTAAATAATTCTGCACCACCAAATTCAAGGTATGTGCAAAACATGGGACGTGCTGGAATTTGCCCATATTTAATGCACACACAATATTGCTGGCGTTGTCCGATGCCACAAATCCACAGGAGAGTCCAATTGGGGTAAGCCATTCCGCGATGATCTTCCTCAGTTGCCGTAAGAGGTTTTCAGCTGTGTGCGTATTCTGGAAAGCGGTGATACAAAGCGTAGCCTGCCTAGGAAAGAGTTGGCGTTTGCGAGATGCTGCTACTGGTGCCGCCGCTGCTGTTCTTGCGGCGGGAGTCCATACATCTACCCAGTGGGCTGTCACAGTCATATAGTCCTGACCCTGCCCTGCTCCACTTGTCCACATGTCCGTGGTTAAGTGGACATTGGGTACAACTGCATTTTTTAGGAGACTGGTGAGTCTTTTTCTGACGTCCGTGTACATTCTCGGTATCGCCTGCCTAGAGAAGTGGAACCTAGATGGTATTTGGTAACGGGGGCACACTGCCTCAATAAATTGTCTAGTTCCCTGTGAACTAACGGCGGATACCGGACGCACGTCTAACACCAACATAGTTGTCAAGGCCTCAGTTATCCGCTTTGCAGCAGGATGACTGCTGTGATATTTCATCTTCCTCGCAAAGGACTGTTGAACAGTCAATTGCTTACTGGAAGTAGTACAAGTGGGCTTACGACTTCCCCTCTGGGATGACCATCGACTCCCAGCAGCAACAACAGCAGCGCCAGCAGCAGTAGGCGTTACACGCAAGGATGCATCGGAGGAATGCCAGGCAGGAGAGGACTCGTCAGAATTGCCAGTGACATTGCCTGCAGGACTATTGGCATTCCTGGGGAAGGAGGAAATTGACACTGAGGGAGTTGGTGGGGTGGTTTGCGTGAGCTTGGTTACAAGAGGAAGGGATTTACTGGTCAGTGGACTGCTTCCGCTGTCACCCAAAGTTTTTGAACTTGTCACTGACTTATTATGAATGCGCTGCAGGTGACGTATAAGGGAGGATGTTCCGAGGTGGTTAACGTCCTTACCCCTACTTATTACAGCTTGACAAAGGGAACACACGGCTTGACACCTGTTGTCCGCATTTCTGTTGAAATAGTTCCATACCGAAGAGCTGATTTTTTTGGTATTTTCACCAGGCATGTCAACGGCCATATTCCTCCCACGGACAACAGGTGTCTCCCCGGGTGCCTGACTTAAACAAACCACCTCACCATCAGAATCCTCCTGGTCAATTTCCTCCCCAGCGCCAGCAACACCCATATCCTCCTCATCCTGGTGTACTTCAACACTGACATCTTCAATCTGACTATCAGGAACTGGACTGCGGGTGCTCCTTCCAGCACTTGCAGGGGGCGTGCAAATGGTGGAAGGCGCATGCTCTTCACGTCCAGTGTTGGGAAGGTCAGGCATCGCAACCGACACAATTGGACTCTCCTTGTGGATTTGGGATTTCGAAGAACGCACAGTTCTTTGCGGTGCTACTGCTTTTGCCAGCTTGAGTCTTTTCATTTTTCTAGCGAGAGGCTGAGTGCCTCCATCCTCATGTGAAGCTGAACCACTAGCCATGAACATAGGCCAGGGCCTCAGCCGTTCCTTGCCACTCCGTGTGGTAAATGGCATATTGGCAAGTTTACGCTTCTCCTCCGACAATTTTATTTTAGGTTTTGGAGTCCTTTTTTTACTGATATTTGGTGTTTTGGATTTGACATGCTCTGTACTATGACATTGGACATCGGCCTTGGCAGACGACGTTGCTGGCATTTCATCGTCTCGGCCATGACTAGTGGCAGCAGCTTCAGCACGAGGTGGAAGTGGATCTTGATCTTTCCCTAATTTTGGAACCTCAACATTTTTGTTCTCCATATTTTAATAGGCACAACTAAAAGGCACCTCAGGTAAACAATGGAGATGGATGGATACTAGTATACAATTATGGACGGACTGCCGAGTGCCGACACAGAGGTAGCTACAGCCGTGAACTACCGTACTGTGTCTGCTGCTAATATAGACTGGTTGATAAAGAGATGTCGTAGTATGTATGTATGAAGAAGAAAGAAAAAAAAACCACGGTTAGGTGGTATACAATTGTGGACGGACTGCCGAGTGCCGACACAGAGGTAGCCACAGCCGTGAACTACCGTACTGTACTGTGTCTG
Organism: Pseudophryne corroboree; assembly: GCF_028390025.1. Taxonomy (NCBI): domain Eukaryota; kingdom Metazoa; phylum Chordata; class Amphibia; order Anura; family Myobatrachidae; genus Pseudophryne; species Pseudophryne corroboree. The sequence goes on from NC_086451.1 coordinate 71,730,676, forward strand.
CTGCTAATATAGACTGGTTGATAAAGAGATGTCGTAGTATGTATGTATGAAGAAGAAAGAAAAAAAAACCACGGTTAGGTGGTATACAATTATGGACGGACTGCCGAGTGCCGACACAGAGGTAGCCACAGCCGTGAACTACCGTACTGTACTGTGTCTGCTGCTAATATAGACTGGTTGATAAAGAGATGTAGTAGTATGTATGTATAAAGAAGAAAGAAAAAAAAACCACGGGTAGGTGGTATACAATTATGGACGGACTGCCGAGTGCCGACACAGAGGTAGCCACAGCCGTGAACTACCGTACTGTACTGTGTCTGCTGCTAATATAGACTGGTTGATAAAGAGATGTCGTAGTATGTATGTATGAAGAAGAAAGAAAAAAAAACCACGGTTAGGTGGTATACAATTATGGACGGACTGCCGAGTGCCGACACAGAGGTAGCCACAGCCGTGAACTACCGTACTGTACTGTGTCTGCTGCTAATATAGACTGGTTGATAAAGAGATGTCGTAGTATGTATGTATAAAGAAGAAAGAAAAAAAAACCACGGGTAGGTGGTATACAATTATGGACGGACTGCCGAGTGCCGACACAGAGGTAGCCACAGCCGTGAACTACCGTACTGTACTGTGTCTGCTGCTAATATAGACTGGTTGATAAAGAGATGTCGTAGTATGTATGTATGAAGAAGAAAGAAAAAAAAAACCACGGTTAGGTGGTATACAATTATGGACGGACTGCCGAGTGCCGACACAGAGGTAGCCACAGCCGTGAACTACCGTACTGTACTGTGTCTGCTGCTAATATAGACTGGTTGATAAAGAGATGTCGTAGTATGTATGTATAAAGAAGAAAGAAAAAAAAACCACGGTTAGGTGGTATACAATTATGGACGGACTGCCGAGTGCCGACACAGAGGTAGCCACAGCCGTGAACTACCATACTGTACTGTGTCTGCTGCTAATATAGACTGGTTGATAAAGAGATGTAGTAGTATGTATGTATGTATAAAGAAGAAAGAAAAAAAAAACACGGGTAGGTGGTATACAATTATGGATGGACTGCCGAGTGCCGACACAGAGGTAGCTACAGCGTGAACTACCGTACTGTGTCTGCTGCGACTGGATGATAAATAATCATATAAAAAATATATATATATCACTACTGCAGCCGGACAGGTATATATATTATATAATGACGGACCTGCTGGACACTGTCTGTCAGCAGAATGAGTTTTTTATAGAATAAAAAAAAAAAACACCACACAAGTGAAGTCACACGACGAGTGTTTAACTTTTTCAGGCAATCACAATATAGTATACTACTAACTATACTGGTGGTCAGTGTGGTCAGGTCACTGGTCAGTCACACTGGCAGTGGCACTCCTGCAGCAAAAGTGTGCAGTGCACTGTTTAATTTTAATATAATATGTACTCCTGGCTCCTGCTATAACCTATAACTGGCACTGCAGTGCTCCCCAGTCTCCCCCACAATTATAAGCTGTGTGAGCTGAGCACAGTCAGATATATAATATATACATAGATGATGCAGCACACTGGGCTGAGCAGTGCACACAGATATGGTATGTGACTGTCTTGTACTCCTGGCTCCTGCTATAACCTATAACTGGCACTGCAGTGCTCCCCAGTCTCCCCCACAATTATAAGCTGTGTGAGCTGAGCACAGTCAGATATATAATATATACATAGATGATGCAGGCATGCAGCACACTGGGCTGAGCAGTGCACACAGATATGGTATGTGACTGAGTCACTGTGTGTACCGTTTTTTTCAGGCAGAGAACGGATATATTAAATAAAACAACTGCACTGCTGGTGGTCACTGTGGTCAGTCACTAAACTCTGCACTCTCTTCTACAGTATCAGCCTCAGGTCAATCTCTCTCTCTCTCTCCTAATCTAAATGGAGAGGACGCCAGCCACGTCCTCTCCCTATCAATCTCAATGCACGTGTGAAAATGGCGGCGACGCGCGGCTCCTTATATAGAATCCGAGTCTCGCGAGAATCCGACAGCGTCATGATGACGTTCGGGCGCGCTCGGGTTAACCGAGCAAGGCGGGAAGATCCGAGTCGCTCGGACCCGTGAAAAAAAAACATGAAGTTCGTGCGGGTTCGGATTCAGAGAAACCGAACCCGCTCATCTCTACTTTAGCCATGGGCTGGGATTGTATGAGCGTTGCCCAAACACAGTGAAGCCACTCTGGGTGAAAGGAGGAGGGCACAATGATTTAGACACATTCAAGCAATATATAAAGAGACTCCAGTATTTCTTCTACAAGGAGCTGCCCACATTCTGAAGCTCCCACCATCGAGCACACCACTCTCTGCAGGATTTAAAGGGCCAGCACGCCAAAAATGTGACGTCACATTGACACCATAAGTTAAACACCTATAAAAGGACGTCCCTGGGAGCACTCCTGTGCCAGAGAGCTCCCAATTGTCATCATGGAGTTTGTATATTCTCCAGTCCGCGTGCTGGCGTGGGTTTCCTCCGGGTACTCCGGTTTCCTCCCACAATTCCAAAATATACCGTTGGGTTATTGTTCCCAACTAAAAATTAAACAACAATTAACCCTAATGTGTGTGTTCATTTACATTTGTTTAGGGCAGCCTAGATGGGCCAAGTGGTTCTTTTTTTTTTGTATGTATTTATTGGGATTTTCAAAAAAAAACATAAATAGCAAGAGATCCATAAGTATTTGCCATCAATATCAGCAGCATTTCGTAAGCAACAGAAACATAAATACAAAGACAATTAGAGTCCGAGGATCAGTCAGTGTCACACGTCTTCTTTATATGGGTGGAAGTGATAAACAATTAGCATTGGGGGTTATTCAGAGATGGACGCAGATCTTCCTTCCGCAGCAAGATCTACATCCATCTACTCACATGCTGGGGGCCACCAAGCACAGGGTAAGGCCGGCCAGCATGTGTGTGGTGCCACCCCGCTATGCATTCTTAATTAAATTGTGAATGCATCGATTTGAGGTTCACCCATGCCTGCGCAGCCTGGCTGCTCTGGCAGGTGGTCCGGCACCATTTTTTTTCTCAGAGCGGCTGTGTGGGATGTCATGCTGACACCCCCAAAATGGTATGGACACAACTGCATTGTCCATACTGCCCCCATTAAATGCCACATCAATTCCCCTGACAGCCAATGGTGTCAATCACCTTGCGACTGCATGCGTCTGGACTGTGGCCACATGGTGAAGGGTCGCACATGTGCACTGCGGCCAGCGCATGTGTGCAGAACCTCTGGATACAGCTGCTGTGTACAGACACACGGCTGCACCTGGGTCTGAATAACAGGGGCGCATCTACCTATTGGCCAGGACAGCACTCGCCAGGGGCGCCAGCCAAGGAGGGGCGCTGCCCGGCGGTGCCACCCGCGGGCAGTAGGTAGATTCAATTTTAATGGCAAACAGCTGTCTACACCCGAACACCCCCTCCCCTCCACACCCACCGGTAGTTCATCACCCACACTAACGCACTGGAATGACCATTGCAGGCAGCAGCGGCAGCCACTGTAATTGGCGCCAGGGTCCGGCACCGCTCTACAATCCAGAAACTACATAAGCTACACCTCCCAGCAGCCCTTGCTGCCGGGAGCTCACTGCAGCAAGGGCTGCTGGGAAGTGTAGTTCATGTAGTTTCTTGATTGTAGCGCTGTGCCTGACCCCGCTGCCAATTACAGTGGCTGCTGCTACTACCTGCTATGGTCATTCCAACAGGTGAGGAACTAACCTGCCTGCTATGCTATGGTCGTCAGTGACAGGAGCACAGTGGGGGAGACATTTAGCAGGTGGGTGACAATAAGCAGATCATAGAACTTCAATATGCAGTCCCCCAATATGCCATAAAGGAAGATCAGAGGAGGCATATGGGGGTGGGGGGGGGGGGTATATTGAGGAGAGGGCATAGAAGGGAATAGTCTGCTGAGGTGTAAAAGGGATGATCCATTTAATAATAATGTATATCTATATGTTTATGTTGGCCTATATGTTTATGAATTGAATACTGTTATTTTATCTAACATTATTAAAGAAAATACTTTTTTAACAGCTATTTTAATTGTCTGTCTGTCTTGTTTCTGAAAAAATAGTGTAGAGTATTCCCCTTGTTGGACGACAGCTGCTAATAGAGTGTAAAAATGATCTGTAAGCACCAAGCTTTATGTTTTTTTTGTGGCATATGGGTGAGCTGGCCTGTTCAGGAGAAGAGCTAAGTGGGGGTGTTGGCCTATTGAGGAAAAGGGATAAATTGGGGGAGGTGGCTTATTGAGAAGGGGTATATGAAGGGGGAGTTGTCAGACACTGTTTCTCTCTCCTTGTATTTACATAACATTGGGAGTGAGGGTGAAGATGGAAGACAAAGGCCAAAGTAGATAAGATGGTGATCACAGAGAGGAAAAACAGATGTCACAACAGTGGGAGAAGACTAGGACAAGTGAGTGATGGTGGAAGTGGGACGGGGAGTTGCACGGTCGTAACCTGGTGTGTGCGGAGTGTGCTCTGCATATAGCACATCACAGCCCATTACACTATGCCCAGCTCTGTCTGCAATAACACACACACACACACCCCACTACAGAACTAGAGAACTGCACAGCGCCTTTGATATAGAGTATTAACAAATCTGATGTGTAACTTCAATTCATTTGAATACACTGAGCGCAATTAGTGATAATTAATAGTAGTTAATTTCTTATAGAGTGAAGATATATCTCTGCCTGATCCATACGCTGCACAGCCAGACCAGGCAGACATATAAATTCATTTGGACGGCCACATCCAGGAGTATGCAGGCTTTCCCAATATCTTTAGATTTCAAGGTAAAAACTAAAGATATTGGACATCGTTAACATGGTGCCAGGGTCCGAAACCGCAGGAGTGCACATCATTAACTATATAGTGCATACACACTGGATGATGTGACCGATAGATCATCCGATCTATCGGATCGGAAGATATGTCGGCTGCATATCGTCAAGTGTGTACACAGCCTAAGGAAGATTAAACTTAATTGTGATACAGATATTGTTACATTATATAACCTTTTCATATCATTATAGTTCAGTGTACAGTAGCTGCAAGGAAAACCAAAACAAATTGTGACATGAACACTGCTACACCATATACCATATAACTATTCAATGTAACTACAGTAAGTGAGATGGAGCAGGTGGGGGAAGCAAGGGGGGGTAAGGGGGGCGGAGCAGTCATGTGTAGCATAAAAATGTATAGGGGGCCCCCACAAGTTTGTTGCACAGGGGCTCCCACAGCCCTTAATCCGGCCCTGCTTGCAGCCATATGTGAGTGCACATTAGTATCTTAGAATGAAGTAGCATGAAGTATATCATAACTGACACTAATTGATCAATATCTCTCATAGAAATACATTTTTGTGATCTGCCATTCCCAATCGGAGTAGGCCATTGGTTCCCAAACTTTTTTGAATCACTGCGCCCTAGAGTATCAGATGTTTTATCATGGCCCCCCAAGGACAAAAGTGTCTTATTGAGATATTTAGAAAGAAATATTAATTGTGCTTATATGTCATCCTTAGGTTTAATTGTGTGGTGAGAGACAGGAATCACTTCTGTTTGTCCACAGTTTATGATTGGCAGCCACCAGAACTAGTTTTGCCTATTGCATTGACCATAAATAATTTGAATTGGTCCTGGACCAACAATCCAAGGCTCCCGTGCAAGTGTCCTGAGACACCCCAGGGAGCCACGGCACACAGTTAAAGAACCACTGGAGAGGGCAAGTCAATTAAATATATTGTGGTAATGTAACTCACAATCTGCCTATGGTAATAATCTAAGGAGGTTATCATTACATTATCAATACATTTACAAAGTTTCATGTTAAGACCTACCCTGTCTTATCTATATAGAAATTACTCCTAATAGTACATACATCTATTTAGTCTAAAACCCTTAACCTGTATATGGTTATTGGGGAGATTACCTTATATTTATGGCTACTCAGTACTAACTGAGCCTTGGTGAATGAAATAAATGAAAGTCCCTATAACCTGTACCCACAGCCCATAAATACAAAAATATTCTTTGTGGGTAATAATTAGTGAGTATGAGGTGACACCAATACAGCTATATTTGGCTCAACTTTATTGGATATACAATCAATTAGGAATATTATCTCCTCCATGAGGCAATGGGTGTGGATCATTAGATCGTCAGTGTCTGGGTCGACATTGTTTAGGTCAACCACTATAGGTCAACAGTCACTAGGTCGACAGGGTTTAAAGGTCGACAGGGTTTCTAGGTCGACATGTTCTAGGTTGACAGGTCAAAAGATCGACATGAGTTTTTCATGGGTTTTTTTGGTGTCGTTTTCTCCGTACAGTGACCGGGAAGCCCAATTAGTGCACCATATTCCTTCACATGGCTCGCTTCGCTCCCCATCCTTCGGGCAAGGTGCCTCGCTGCGCTCGGCACAGGTTACTATTCCCAATCGTAGTCCGCGTGGATCATTAAGTATGAAAAAGTTCAAAAAAAGAAAAAATTTGAAAAACTCATGTCAACCTTTTGACCCGTCGACCTAGAACATGTCAACCTAGAAACCCTTTCGACCTTGAAAACATGTCGACCTAGTGACTGTCGACCTATAGTGGTCAACCTAAACATTGTTGACCTAGGCACTGTCGATCTTCAGACCGGATCCCGAGGCAATTGTGGGTTTGGACTTCGTACATCTCAACAATTTTTGGATAGGAGCATGACAAGACAACTAATAATCTATAACATATGTCAATTAGGAACTAAAAGTCGTCTACTGATGATACACAGAGCCAGCCCTAGGCATGGGCAAACTAGGCAAATGCCTAGGGTATTTGGAATGCATAGGGGCACAAGCAGCTTATGCTGATTAAAATGATATGCAGCATGCCTATATTCTGTGTATGACTGCAGCTCTATCTGCATACAAAATGCATTACTAATGTGCGGCAAATGTGTAAGAGACATTATGCGTAGAAAGACATTAATAATGTGTGTCATGTGTAAGGGGCATTACTGTGTGGTATTATGTGTAGTGTGTGTATAAAGGCATTACTAATGTGTAGCATTATGTGTTTAAGGTGTAATGCTTTGTGGTGTAACATATAGAAAGGGCACTACTGTGTGGTCTAATGTGAATAAAGAGCAATATGGTGTGGTGTAATGTGAATAAGGGGCACTACTGGGAGGAGTAACGTGGTACTACTGTGTGATGTAACGTGCATAAAAGACACTATTGCATGATATAATGTGAATAAAGTTATCTTGCCTAGGGCATCATATTGGTTAGGGCCGGCTCTGATGGTACGTCTATATATAGTTATTTCACAAGTGGATCGATTAATAATTATTCCATATTCAATTAGCATACTAAGCAACGAATAATAAGACACCATTTGGATGATAACATGTGGACACCAATTTTAAACTTTATTACACAATCTTTATTTTTAATTTTCACTTTCATGTATGTTAAGTCTTTTGCACTGTAATATTTCACAAAGACATAAATAAAAATCTAAATTTTTTATTGAGCAATAAAGTAAAAGCGAATTCTTAATAATTATTCCGGGAAAATGAAAGGCGCAGGGAGCAAAAGACTCTACATGTATGACCATAATTACAGGGGCGACCTTTATTACATGGATGCTACATTTATTCTATAAATAAACATTATATACAAAAGTTATAGAGATGCCCAATACACATATAATCTAATAATACCACTATGAGAATGATAGTTGTGTGCAGGCTGCAGTCCTGGTCAGGGACAAGTAGTGTGTGTGATGTCACAATGCAGCCCTGGTCAGGGACTAGTAGTGTCTGTGATGTCACAATGCAGCCCTGGTCAGGGACAAGTAGTGTCTGTGATGTCACAATGCAGCCCTGGTCAGGGACAAGTAGTGTCTGTGATGTCACAATGCAGCCCTGGTCAGGGACAAGTAGTGTCTGTGATGTCACAATGCAGCCCTGGTCAGGGACAAGTAGTGTCTGTGATGTCACAATGCAGCCCTGGTCAGGGACTAGTGTCTATGATGTCACAATTGTGTCATAACCTCATATCCACGTGGATGTTACTCAGACAGAGCAGTTGCTTTGCTGACATCAGTGGAGGAGGTTCATCACTGCTGTTAAGCTCATCGTTTAGTTGTTAAGTTTATAGTTTAGTTGTTTTCATTATTTTAGTAATAAGTTTTAATATTAGTAATTAGTATTATATAAGTGTTAAGACAGGGGCCTAGCCCCTGTGCTGTGACCGGAGATGTCCGGTTTTTCATGGAAGAAGCTGTTTTCCACCATTTCCTGCAAACCGTTGGCGAACTGGATCACCTCCAAAGTGGCCTTTCACCCTCCAGAGCCAACGTACACGCTGCAGGAGACTGAGGCCTCTCAGGCCCATGACCTTCCTCCTGTATGCAAACTACACCTGTCAGAGAGTGCTAACTGGCCATACTCCCAGCAGATACTGGATGAGATGGAGACATTCTACTGTACCACCAAGCATGGTAACAGACTGAGCTGCATGTACATCCGCTGCGCCCCTGGGAGCCGGTACACCATACTTTACTCCCATGCCAATGCTTGTGACCTAGGCGAGATGTGCAGCAGCTACTATGACCTCGGCTCAAAGATCGGATGCAATATTTTCTCGTATGATTACTCAGGCTACGGGGCGAGCAGCGGCAAGCCGAGCGAGGAGAACTTATACGCTGACATCGAGGCAGCCTGGCACGCCCTGAGGACCCGGTATGTATGGTTGGGGTATATGGGTGTCCTGCGGCCCATTAATGTATATTTACTACATAGGGAAGTGTATATGTTGTGTATTGTGCTCCTGATAGTCTGTATACTCCACTCATCACATGAACTGAGTATATAAAATAAGAATTTACTTACCGATAATTCTATTTCTCGGAGTCCGTAGTGGATGCTGGGGTTCCTGAAAGGACCATGGGGAATAGCGGCTCCGCAGGAGACAGGGCACAAAAAGTAAAGCCTTAGGATCAGGTGGTGTGCACTGGCTCCTCCCCCTATGACCCTCCTCCAAGCCTCAGTTAGGATACTGTGCCCGGACGAGCGTACACAATAAGGAAGGATTTATGAATCCCGGGTAAGACTCATACCAGCCACACCAATCACACTGTACAACCTGTGATCTGAACCCAGTTAACAGTATGATAACAGCGGAGCCTCTGAAAAGATGGCTCACAACAAATAATAACCCGATTTTTGTAACTATGTACAAGTAATGCAGATAATCCGCACTTGGGATGGGCGCCCAGCATCCACTACGGACTCCGAGAAATAGAATTATCGGTAAGTAAATTCTTATTTTCTCTATCGTCCTAGTGGATGCTGGGGTTCCTGAAAGGACCATGGGGATTATACCAAAGCTCCAAAACGGGCGGGAGAGTGCGGATGACTCTGCAGCACCGAATGAGAGAACTCCAGGTCCTCCTTAGCCAGGGTATCAAATTTGTAGGATTTTACAAACGTGTTTGCCCCTGACTAAATAGCCGCTCGGCAAAGTTGTAAAGCCGAGACCCCTCGGGCAGCCGCCCAAGATGAGCCCACCTTCCTTGTGGAATGGGCATTTACATATTTTGGCTGTGGCAGGCCTGCCACAGAATGTGCAAGCTGAATTGTATTACACATCCAACTAGCAAAAGTCTGCTTAGAAGCAAGAGCACCCAGTTTGTTGGGTGCATACAGGATAACAGCAAGTCAGTTTTCCTGACTCCAGTCGTCCTGGAACCTATATTTTCAGGGCCCTGACCACATCTAGCAACTTGGAGTCCTCCAAGTCCCTAGTAGGCGCAAGACACCACAATAAGCTGGTTCAGGTGAAACACTGACACCACCTTAGGGAGAGAACTGGGAACGAGTCCGCAGCTCTGCCCTGTCCGAATGGACAAACAGATATGGGCTTTTTTGAGAAAAAAACCACCAATTTGACACTCGCCTGGTCCAGGCCAGGTCCAAGAGCATGTTCACTTTTCATGTGAGATGCTTCAAATCCACAGATTTGACTGGTTTTAAACCAATGTGTTTTGAGGAATCCCAGAACTACGTTGAGATCCCACAGTGCCACTGGAGGCACAAAAGGGGGTTGTATATGCAATACTCCCTTGACAAACTTCTGGACTTCAGGAACTGAAGCCAATTCTTTCTGGAAGAAAAATCGACAGGGCCGAAATTTGAACCTTAATGGACCCCAATTTGAGGCCCATAGACACTCCTGTTTGCAGGAAATGCAGGAATCAACCGAATTGAAATTTCTTCGTGGGGCCTTCCTGGCTTCACACCACGCAACATATTTTCGCCACATGTGGTGATAATGTTGTGCGGTCACCTCCTTTCTGGCTTTGACCAGGGTAGGAATGACCTCTTCCTGAATGCCTTTTCCCTTAGGATCCGGCGTTCCACCGCCATGCCGTCAAACGCAGCTGCGGTAAGTCTTGGAACAGACATGGTACTTGCTGAAACAAGTCCCTTCTTAGCGGCAGAGGCCATAAGTCCTCTGTGAGCATCTCTTGAAGTTCCGGGTACCAAGTCCTTCTTGGCCAATCCGGAGCCATGAGTATAGTTCTTACTCCTCTACGTCTTATAATTCTCAGTACCTTAGGTATGAAAAGCAGAGGATGGAACACATACACCGACTGGTACACCCACGGTGTTACCAGAACGTCCACAGCTATTGCCTGAGGGTCTCTTAACCTGGCGCAATACCTGTCCCGTTTTTTGTTCAGACGGGACGCCATCATGTCCACCTTTGGTAATTCCCAACGGTTTACAATCATGTGGAAAACTTCCCCATGAAGTTCCCACTCTGCCGGGTGGAGGTCGTGCCTACTGAGGAAGTCTGCTTCCCAGTTTCCATTCCCGGAATGAAACACTGCTGACAGTGCTATCACATGATTTTCCGCCCAGCGAAAAGTCCTTGCAGTTTTTGCCACTGCCCTCCTGCTTCTTGTGCCGCCCTGTCTATTTACGTGGGCGACTGCCGTGATGTTTTATCCCACTGGATCAATACCGGCTGACCTTGAAGCAGAGGTCTTGCTAAGCTTAGAGCATTATAAATTTACCCTTAGCTATATTTATGTGGAGAAAAGTCTCCAGACTTGATCACACTCCCTGGAAATTTTTTCCTTGTGTGACTGCTCCCCAGCCTCTCGGGCTGGCCTCCGTGGTCACCAACATCCAAAACTGAATGCCGAATCTGCGGCCCTCTAGAAGATGAGCACTCTGTAACCACCACAGGAGAGACACCCTTGTCCTTGGATATAGGGTTATCCGCTGATGCATCTGAAGATGCGATCCGGACCATTTGTCCAGCAGATCCCACTGAAAAGTTCTTGCATGAAATCTGCCGACTGGAATTGCTTCGAAGGAAGTCACCATTTTTTTACCATGGCCCTTGTGCAATGATGCACTGATTTTAGGAGGTTCCTGACTAGCTCGGATAACTCCCTGGCTTTCTCTTCCGGGAGAAACACCTTTTTCTGGACTGTGTCCAGAATCATCCCTAAGCACAGGAGACTTGTTGTCGGGATCAGCTGCGATTTTGGAATATTTAGAATCCACCCCTGCTGTTGTAACAGTATCCGAGATAGTGCTACTCCGACCTCCAACTGTTCCCTGGACTTTGCCCTTATCAGGAGATCGTCCAAGTAAGGGATAATTAAGACGCCTTTTCTTCGAAGAAGAACCATCATTTCGGCCATTACCTTGGTAAAGACCCGGGGTGCCGTGGACAATCCAAACGGCAGCGTCTGAAACTGATAGTGACAGTTCTGTACCACGAACCTGAGGTACCCTTAGTGATAAGGGCAAATTTGGGACATGGAGGTAAGCATCCCTGATGTCTCGGGACACCATATAGTCCCCTTCTTCCCGGTTCGTTATCACTGCTCTGAGTGACTCCATCTTGATTTGAACCTTTGGAAGTGTTCAAATTTTTTTAGATTTAGAATAGGTCTCACCTAGCCTTCTGGCTTCAGTACCACAATATAGTGTGGAATAATACCCCTTTTCTTGTTGTAGGAGGGGTAATTTAATTATCACCTGCTGGGAATACAGCTCGTGAATTGTTTCCCATACTGCCTCCTTGTCGGAGGGAGACCTTGGTAAAGCAGACTTCAGGAGCCTGCGCAGGGGAAACGTCTCGACATTCCAATCTGTACCCCTGGGATACTACTTGTAGGATCCAGGGGTCCTGTACGGTCTCAGCGTCATGCTGAGAGCTTGGCAGAAGCGGTGGAACGCTTCTGTTCCTGGGAATGGGCTGCCTGCTGCAGTCTTCTTCCCTTTCCTCTATCCCTGGGCAGATATGACTCTTATAGGGACGAAAGGACTGAAACTGAAAAGACGGTGTCTTTTTCTGCAGAGATGTGACTTAGGGTAAAAACGGTGGATTTTCCAGCAGTTGCCGTGGCCACCAGGTCCGATGGACCGACCCCAAATAACTCCTCTTCCTTTATACGGCAATACACCTTTGTGCCGTTTGGAATCTGCATCACCTGACCACTGTCGTGTCCATAAACATCTTCTGGCAGATATGGACATCGCATTTACTCTTGATGCCAGAGTGCAAATATCCCTCTGTGCATCTCGCATATATAGAAATGCATCCTTTAAATGCTCTATAGTCAATAAAATACTGTCCCTGTCAAGGGTATCAATATTTTTAGTCAGGGAATCCGACCAAGCCACCCCAGCTCTGCACATCCAGGCTGAGGCGATCGCTGGTCGCAGTATAACACCAGTATGTGTGTATATACTTTTTATGATATTTTTCCAGCCTCCTGTCAGCTGGCTCCTTGAGGACGGCCCTATCTATAGACGGTACCGCCACTTGTTCTGATAAGCATGTGAGCGCCTTATCCACCCTAAGGGGTGTTTCCCAACGCGCCCTAACTTCTGGCGGGAAAGGGTATACCGCCCATATTTTCTATCGGGGGGAACCCACGCATCATCACACACTTCATTTAATTTATCTGATTCAGGAAAAACTACGGTAGTTTTTTTCACATCCCACATAATACCCTCTTTTGTGGTACTTGTAGTATCAGAAATATGTAACACCTCCTTCATTGCCCTTAACGTGTGGCCCTAATAAGGAATACGTTTGTTTATTCACCGTCGACACTGGATTCAGTGTCCCTGTCTGTGTCTGTGTCGACCGACTAAAGTAAACGGGCGTTTTAAAACCCCTGACGGTGTTTTTGAGACGTCTGGACCGGTACTATATGTCGGCCGTCTCATGTCGTCAACCGACCTTGGCGCGTGTTGACATTATCACGTAATTCCCTAAATAAGCCATCCATTCCGGTGTCGACTCCCTAGAGAGTGACATCACCATTACAGGCAATTGCTCCGCCTCCTCACCAACATCGTCCTCATACATGTCGACACACACGTACCGACACAGCACACACACAGGGAATGCTCTGATAGAGGACAGGACCTACTAGCCCTTTGGAGAGACAGAGGGAGAGTTTGCCAGCACACACCAAAAACGCTATAATTATATAGGGACAACCTTATATAAGTGTTTTCCCTTATAGCATCTTTTTTATATATTTCTAACGCCAAATTAGTGCCCCCCCTCTCTGTTTTAACCCTGTTTCTGTAGTGCAGTGCAGGGGAGAGCCTGGGAGCCTTCCCTCCAGCCTTTCTGTGAGGGAAAATGGCGCTGTGTGCTGAGGAGATAGGCCCCGCCCCTTTATCGGCGGCCTCGTCTCCCGCTCTTAACGGATTCTGGCAGGGGTTAAATATCTCCATATAGCCCCCGGAGGCTATATGTGAGGTATTTTTAGCCAAAAATAGGTTTTCATTGCCTCCCAGGGCGCCCCCCTCCCAGCGCCCTGCACCCTCAGTGACTGCCGTGTGAAGTGTGCTGAGAGGAAATGGCGCACAGCTGCAGTGCTGTGCGCTACCTTAAGAAGACTGAGGAGTCTTCATGCCGCCGATTTCGGACCTTCTTCTTGTTTCAGCATCTGCAAGGGGGCCGGCGGCGAGGCTCCGGTGACCATCCAGGCTGTACCTGTGATCGTCCCTCTGGAGCTAATGTCCAGTAGCCAAAGAAGCCAATCCATCCTGCACGCAGGTGAGTTCACTTCTTCTCCCCTAAGTCCCTCGTTGCAGTGATCCTGTTGCCAGCAGGACTCACTGTAAAATAAAAAACCTAAGCTAAACTTTTCTAAGCAGCTCTTTAGGAGAGCTACCTAGATTGCACCCTTCTCGGCCGGGCACAAAAATCTAACTGAGGCTTGGAGGAGGGTCATAGGGGGAGGAGCCAGTGCACACCACCTGATCCTAAGGCTTTACTTTTTGTGCCCTGTCTCCTGCGGAGCCGCTATTCCCCATGGTCCTTTCAGGAACCCCAGCATCCACTAGGACGATAGAGAAATGTAATTGGTGTATTGGGGGTTGCCTATGTAGGTCAGTGGGTATACTATTGCTGGTATTATAGTGTATTAGCCAGAGGATGTAACCACTGTAGAAGCAGGGAGTGACATTGTCCTCTGCTCTCCTGCCTAATGTGATGCATTACTATGTGTATTGTGCTGTAAGATCCTGTTGCATCATTGGGCTCCCCCTTCTATCTAGCAGCATAGAGGGGTTACTGCTGAAATCCCCATGGTGCAAGGATCCGGGGTGTGAGTGGGTTGTGCCCAGCCCTGATATAAGGTAAATACAGTCACACCAGGAGCACAATTTGCAGTAACACAATGTGTACAAGCACTGGAAATATACCACAATATGTGCTTTGCTAGACTATTGTAATAAGATGTGTAGGTTTCTTAGGATCTGACACCGGTTTAGAGTCTCAGACAAATATACAATATTGTTTTCCTCAGTGTACACATGTAACAGGTCACTAATAATAGTCGGGTAACGGTGGAGGATGTGTGAATAGTACTTATTCTCCCTTACGGCACTGTATATCTCAGTATTTTAGGATGTCCGGACTTCGTTCCTCTCGAAGCACGGCAGAGGGATTAGGGGCCCCCGGAACCCCCCCCCCCCCCCCCTCCTCCGAACAATACCAGTGTCTACACTTGTGAACAGTGACTAACTATTTATTTACAGGAGGTTGTGGTCACTGTGAGGGGATTCAAACGGTTAACTTCATGAAAAGTTGCACATTTACATGCAGTAACAACAAACATAGCACTCCACACATTAGGCACAGAGCATGAATTACAGTTCATTACAAATGCATCATATGCGTCGCAATTGGCAAAAGTCTCAAGATGTCAAACATACAACATAAAGTACAATTCCCTGTAAGAGAGCAACTTGTATGAGAACGTAGCATAGAACGCTAAAACATCAAATGCTCCCTTTTTTTATATGTTACTCCCACAAGGTGGCAAGAGGATACTAAAATATAACTCCTAGTCTCAGGGCGATTCTTTACAAATTCGGTCTCTAGCTAACTAGGCACCGTGACTGTTCCTTTGGAGTAGCACACTGAAGGGTTACCTCTTCTGTCTTTGTACATATTACTTTTAATATGATCAGTTTCCTTATAATAATTACAGTGTAAAAGTGAATATTTCTATTTCCCTAGTGAAGGGTTAAAACATGCTTTATGAACTCTTATGTGTTTGCAATGGATGCTGCTGCCCTGTGTTAGATGCCTTTGTCTCTCATACAGATACCAGGCTTGTGTGGGTCTGGCATCCAAGGTCAGCTCTCTACTAGATGAAACCTGCTTTTTCTACTTCTGTGTGTTACTAAAAGATCCTTTGTTAAGTTTCGCCTGATGCAACATATATAACATCTGCCTGGCAACTGCTATATCCAATTATGTTATGTCAAGTATTAACCACCCCTACGTACCCCACCCAGGCACCTACCCCTAAGCCAATGAGCCCTTTTACACTTGTCAGTTCCACCCATATGCATTGTCTTATATACTCTTGTTAACTTTATAATAAACAGTGTGAATTTTAACTGCTTGTGTGTGCATGTACCTAGTGGTTAAAAGTTTACACTCCAGACGTCTGTAAGGCCATCACATCGAGGGTTAAAGAAAATAAGGTCAAATCCTTTCAGCTGGGGGTTATGTCCGGGATTCAGTGATCGTCCCCGAATAATAAAGATAGAAGATTTATTGTCTGTCTTTGCTATGCGGGATTGCGGTCATACACTGAAGCTGAATCCGTGTCAGTGTTCCGGGAACACGTGACAAGGTAATATTTAAGTCCGGGACTTAATATTACGAAGTTTTTAAAACAGGTATCAGGGATACCATAGAATCTTTAATGTCTGGGACTTAAAGATACGTCTGAGAAGGGACCAGGGGTCCGAGCGCACTTCTCCAAAGACGTTAGTATCTGGGATACTTAAAATAGACCTGGGAGTCTATACGTAACGTAGAGAATACCCCGATTTGATCGCCTATATATTTCTGTATGTTTGTAGTGAGATAAGTTCTTATATTTGGTCCAGACGGCTGGTAAGTTTTCGTCTGCCAGATATCTTTACTCAAACACTTTTCTTGCTTCCTGTCTAAAACGCTGTATTTTTTCTGACATCTTGTACGAAGGTAAGCGTACCCGTCAAAAGATTTCATGTTCTCATTATACAGATAATATTGTGATATTGTCAATGACTAATTAACTGGTGTTAGCTAATGCATGCATAGAAAGTTTTTGTAAATTGCATTTTTTTTGTTGTGAAATTTCATAGAAAGTCTTTTTGTTGTGAAATTGCATAGAAGGTTTTTTTTTTGTAAACTGCATTTTTGTTGTGATATTGCATAGACAGTTGTTGTGGGTTGTTGTGGAAATTGCGTAGAAAGCTGGTGTAGATTGCATTTTTACTATGGGAGGGACCTATGTATAAGTAGAGTGTCGTATATTTTAGATAATTTTCTTTTAAAAAGTTGTACTGTTGATTTATATTACTGTCTGACAATGGGCTCTAGTCAGAGTAAAAAAAACTGCATATCCCCCGCCCCTCCCTGGTGAGACATGCAGGATGTATGTTGCCCGTAACTCTACCTCAGAGTATTATTTAGTTAACCCATGGGTGGATAATTTAGCGGGATGGACAGAGAAAGCAGGACGGGACCCATTCCTACGGGAAGGCAGTAATTACCTTTTCTATATGGAGATTTAAGAAAAAATGTCAGTTTCCAATAGCACAGAAGCGAAGCTGCAGAGGAATTGTAAGTCTTTGAAATCCCTCTCGCCCCCCCCCCCCCCCCCCTTTTTTGCATTCCAATGTATCCTGCGCTCAGAGACACAAATCTCTTGGCAGCAGTAACCCTTTCACACTAGATGGGATCGCTTCCAACTTCACTGCTGGAGGGTGCGTCCACTAGCTCTATCCCTAACGCACCAATAACCCAGAGTTTAGATAATAGTAAAACACTGTCCCAAGCCCACCATTACCCTCGATGGCTGTATATCTTATTTACGCAAAACTTGCAAAGGACGCAGCTATACACATATGAAGGAAGTTTTTTTTGCCTGTGTTTTTTTTTGCCTGTCGCTGTAGCTTGTAAAAAGAAACCTGCGCCCACTCATAACTATCAGAGCTCCAGACGCTTTGACAGACAGAACCAACCCCGCAGTCAGGGAACATTCCAAAGACCCCGCGCACTGACGGGGCCCGGAGGAGGGTATCCCAGCCTTTATTCAACTCTCCCGTCATAGTGAGATTCACCTCTGCTGCCACTTATTATAAATGGAAGTAAAATTCCCTTTTTAGTGGACAGCGGTGCAGCAGCCAGTGTTTTGTGTTCTGACTTATGCAATACCCCCTCTCACCAGAAAAGATAGAAGGTCTCCGCCCCATGATACAGCAATTCTTACAACAGGGTATCTCAGACATATTGTATCACCATACTGTACTCCTGTGAACCCTGTTGCCAAAGCTGATGGTAGTATGGGATTTGTACAGGATCTCAGAGCGATCAATCAGTTAATTGTCCCAATTGCACCAATTGTTCCAGATGTAAACTCACTCATTTCTGCAATCCCTGCAGATGCTGCGTTCTTCTCTTACAGATTTTCTGAGTGTTGAAGAATGCCTTTTTTTTTCAGCATACCTGTAGATTCACAGACACAATTACTTTTTGCCTTTTCTTTTGAGGGTAAACAACTTACCTGGTGCAGATTATTGACGCACCTGTTGTCTCCAGGCCACATTGAGGCCCTGGCAACCTCACCATGGTTCAGTCCTGCTACAGTATGCAGATGATCTGCTGCTCTGTAGTAAAACTGAGGAGGCCTGCCGAGAGGATGGTGTTTCATTACTAAACTGGCTTTGTGAATGTGGACACAAGGTGTCCAAAATAAAAATGCAATGGTGTAAAAAGCATGTTGATTACTTAGGTTTTGTGCTCACTCAGGGAGAGAGAAAAGTCAGTCCACAATGCATACAGTCTGTATTGGGCCTGGTCACCCCAACTACCCAGAAGGAACTACTGTCCTTCCTGGGTATGGTAAATTACTGCAGACAGTGGATATCTGATTGCTCTTATTGTGATAACATTTTGAGACAAGCCACACTGAAGGACAAACCTAAAACTGTACAATGGTCACAAGAAATGTTAACTGCATATGAAAGTTTAAAATGTATGTTGATGAAAAGTCCGGCACTTGGCCTCCCCAGTTATGTACTACCTTTCCATCTATATGCAAGGGACAATTGTAAAACCATGGCGGGGGTGCTCACACAGTTTCATGGAGGGAAGTTGCGCCCCGTGGCATTTTTTTTCCAAAGTCATGCCAGTGTCTGTGCAAGGTATGCCTGCCTGCCTCAGGGCTTTGGCAGCCTGTGCAATGGTTGCAGAAATGGCCACTACCCTCACTTTAGGCCACATCACAGTACTCCACACCACACATGATGTCCTGGCAATACTTAAAGGCTTACACACAGCACATGTCAGCACAACGCCTTAGTGGATATGAAGTACTCCTTTTGAGTAACCCTACCCTTACCATCAAGTACACTGCTAGTTCTTCTGGCCCTGCACCCATTCTCAATGCCCTTTTAGGCTTGAAAGGTCCCGAGGATGAACCACCCGACCTACATGACTGTGCTGCTTCCATTGAAGCTGAAACTTCTCCCAGACTTGACATGTCTCCCGTTCCCATACCAGGCGCAGACATTGTTTTTGTTGACGACTCCTGTAGTAGGCCCAATGACAATACATACCAGGCTAGCTATGCCATTGTCACCCTCCCTGATACTGTGTTGGAAACCCTACCAATACCTTATCAGTCCGCGCAAGCTGCAGAACTCATTGCACTCACTAGAGCATGTCCCTCCCTTGACAACGTCCATCTGCTCACTCAACTTCAAGCTGCTGCGACTAATACTGATCTCTCCGACTGGACTTACCCAATTCTGCAGAAAAAATCCTAAATCAGGATTAATCTGCAAAGAGGGGAAACCCTGTATACCCCAGTCCAGTGCCCCTTTGCTCGTTGCCCAGTGCCGTGGTGTTGGTCACCGTGGTGAAGCCACAACACTCCTCCTACTAACCAGTGATTTTTATGTTACTAATGCCAAATCACTTGTGGACCAGTATGTTAGCAGATGCATCACTTGCCTCAGGAACAACCCTAATAAAGCTAAACACCAGCATCTTGAATACCCCACAGAAAACTCTAGGTTACTCCCCATTTAAAATACTAATGGGCAGGCCTTTTCCCACACCTTGGGCTAAGAAACCATTAGTAATACAGGAGGGAGATCTAGAACTTATCAGAGAAGAGTATGTCAGGTCCCTGATAACAAAACTGAATGAAATTGAACATGAGGTTGTTTGTAAAAACCCTTTTGAATCCACAGGAACCTACACACTCCTTTAAAGTCGGAGACAGAGTCGTGGTGAAGGTGCTCCCCAGGAACAAGAGCCCAGGAGACTTCACCTATGGTCCAGAGACAGAGGTCGTAGCAGTTACCCGAACAGCAGTCCTGACAGAGGAAAGTCCTACCTGGATCCATGCATCCCGAGTAAAAAAAAAGGTTCCTAGACCAGACCTAGAGAGGGAAGCAAGTGATTCCAGTGAGGTACGAACCGGGGCAGACAGCCCTGACCTCCCACCTAGCGAAGAAAGAAGAACAGAAGAAGATGAGGAACCTGTCCCCTATCTTTATCCTGGGGACTACCTTGATAGCCCTACTGGCCCTCACTCACCACACAATATGTGAGGTTGATATTACACAGACTAATGGGATCCCCACCTTGTGGTACAATTCCTCCAATACACACGTAGCCACATATATCCTTGACTATTTTATGTTCCCCAAAATTGCTGATGACAAATATTATATACAACAAAGGAGGAAATCAGGAATGTCTGAGACAGTATATATTTGTGTTACTGACGAATGGTACTATGACAATAGATATTATGGATCTAATTGTAATTCCTGGGAAGCTGTGGGGTGGAATACAGGAGTAGATTGGAAATATGGCCCATCGTTTGCAAAGAATAGATGGAGCAAATATGGAGTACCCCTACTTTCTAGACTATCCATTCATAAGATGGATGAAGGCCCAAATTCATACAGGTTTAGACTAAACATAGTGAATCCTAGCAGAAGCGACAATGAGACTTATGTACTTGGTATATGGTGGCAAGCAGGGTATTATAGTGCAAGGCAAATGTTTTATTTATGGGATATGTATAAAAACCCAAAATACCAGCCTAAAATTGCTCCCCAAAACAAACCTTTAAAGCCCCATATTGCCACTTTTAAAGATATGGTGGCTATTACTAACCCTACCTTTGAAGACACCCTAGCTATTGAAACTGGTTTCTCTGACATTAATTTTTGGTTGGAATGGATGAAGTATAGTGCTAACAAACACAATAAAAGCAACTGTTATGTCTGTGGCAAATCTAGGCCCCACCTAGGTACAGTGCCCCTTAATATACCCCTAGAACAAGAAAATTGTTTTTTTCAGCCTTTTTAATGACACCAAAACAAATGACAGTCAGTGCGAAATGTGGAAAAGGGAATATCCCATATTGTCAAAAAATCCCAACCCAGGAAGCACCATAACCATATATCCTGGAAACTATACCTGTTATACATCTAACATCACCCCAGGGAGAAATTTAAAAACCTTCCCACCAGGGTATTGTGCAAATAAAAGAACAACTGTTTTAGTCAACCAAACTAGATCATTAGGCGACATTTATTACATATGTGGGAAACTGTAAATAAAAACGTAGCCTGGATTAATTATATATATTATAATCAACAAAGATTTGTTAATGATACCAAAGATGCTCTTAAAGGTATAGCTGAACAGCTAGAAGCCACTTCCCAAATGACATCCCAAAATAGAATGGCCCTTGACATGATCCTAGCAGAAAAAGGCGGTACATGTGTTTACATTAGTAAGGTGGAAGGCTGTTGTACATATATTCCTGACAACACTGGTCCCAATGGTAAGGTTACTTTAGCCATAAACAAGTTAGAAACCTTATCCATAGAACTTAAGAAAAATTCAGGTATTGATAACCCATGGAGCCAATATTTTGGGTGGTTTGAAAATTGGAAACAGGCTCTTGTGCAAATAAGCATATTTAAACTCATAACTTTAATTCTTTTAGGCATTATAGTTTATTGTGTAATTCCCTGTGGAAAGAAACTTACCTCCAAAGGCATTGATAAGGCCCTGATGTATTATGACATAACCACCAGTCCTGTCACCTCCTCTGATAGTAAGGGACCCGACGATTATGTCCAATATCTCAAGAACTGGAGGAACAAGAAAGGAGCCTCACTCAAGAATCATGTCATATAATAATCATGATTCTAAGAGGGGATTGAAGGGTTACCTCTTCTGTCTTTGTACATATTACTTTTAATATGATCAGTTTCCTTATAATAATTACAGTGTAAAAGTGAATATTTCTATTTCCCTAGTGAAGGGTTAAAACATGCTTTATGAACTCTTATGTGTTTGCAATGGATGCTGCTGCCCTGTGTTAGATGCCTTTGTCTCTCATACAGATACCAGGCTTGTGTGGGTCTGGCATCCAAGGTCAGCTCTCTACTAGATGAAACCTGCTTTTTCTACTTCTGTGTGTTACTAAAAGATCCTTTGTTAAGTTTCGCCTGATGCAACATATATAACATCTGCCTGGCAACTGCTATATCCAATTATGTTATGTCAAGTATTAACCACCCCTACGTACCCCACCCAGGCACCTACCCCTAAGCCAATGAGCCCTTTTACACTTGTCAGTTCCACCCATATGCATTGTCTTATATACTCTTGTTAACTTTATAATAAACAGTGTGAATTTTAACTGCTTGTGTGTGCATGTACCTAGTGGTTAAAAGTTTACACTCCAGACGTCTGTAAGGCCATCACATCGAGGGTTAAAGAAAATAAGGTCAAATCCTTTCACACACTAGCAGAAGGGATAGTTTCCTGTTAAGTTAATGTTGGCAGAAGCAGAAAGTCCTCCTAGCAGTGCACAGTAGCCAGCCAAGCAGTAAACATAGTAGCAGGTATTGTCCTCAGGTAGTCAGTCCCTTTTATTGAACAGCCTGGCTGACTGAATCACTGGGCTGTGGTTGACTGCTCCCTAGGGAATGGTCTGGTGAAATGCTGGCTAGCAGGCTCAAGCTTCTCTTACTGTTAGTTGCCAGCTCTAAAGGTGGGTACACACTAATAGATATATCTGCAGATCAATTGATCTGCAGATATATCTATGGACGGATTGGGCAGTGTGCTGTGCATACACACTGCCCGATCCGTCGGGGACTGACGTCATGAACTGGGCGGGCGTGTACACACCCCCGCCCAGTTCAGCTGTCAATTACCGCCGGCCACCGCAGCATGTGTACGGGCGGTCGGCCGACCGCCCCGTACACACACAGCGACGCGCCAATATATCGGTAGATATATTGGCCGTCGGCTGTGCTGCGCGGCCGACGCGATACATCTGTGAACGACAGAGTACACAGACGTATCGGCCGTACACACTGGCCGACGGTCCAGCGATATATTGGCCATTCAAGAGAACGGCCGATATATCGACCAGTGTGTACGGGCCTTAACACTGGCTGGCAGGTATCTCTCCCTCACAGACAGCTGTCTACTTCCTAAATCCTGGGTTTGCTAAGGGTTCAGTAACTGTTAATGAATCTTAATATCTGTCTGGTTCCTGAGACAACTTAAAGCCTAGATGTCTTATGGATATCAAAGTCCACTTGGCTTTCTCTTTATAAATATTGTGCTGCAGTTTCCACATAAAGGACAGCCCTTTAAGTCGTAGGATTTGTTAAGGTATAGTTAGTAACTAGGACTGTGTAAATAAGCCTGTTTTTATTACTTTGGGCAGTTCATTGCTCAGCTTTCCCCAATGTCACAGTTGCAGCCTCTTTCTCTGTAATAGCCTTGTGAGGTGTGTGGTCAGATGTGCAGAGATACAGACCTCTCTCCAGGCGCTTATGTCCGGTTCTGAGCTGGTTACTTGAAACTGGGCAGATGATGCACTTTTATTCAGCAGCCTCTGTGAATTGGGTACCTCCTCTCTGTATCTACCGACAGTCTGTCCATGAGAAGACCCCTCTTAATCTGCCTCTATGGGGTGTGCGGGTGCTGCGTCACTGCCCCTCTGGCTGCATGTTGGCAAAGAGACAGTCTACTACTCTGCCTCCGGTGGGAATCACTAATGTCCAGACACTGGTGCTGGTGTCATTTTGCAGCTTCATAGCACTCCTATCCTCCTAAAATGGCTGCTACTCAACTGCTCCTCACTCTCAACTGTCACTGGTCATGTGACCGGCTCCTGACCTTCAGAGCTGCTGATGAGGCTGGTGGGGATTATCTGCCTGTGTAATCAAATGTACATATTGCACACGTAATGCCTAATATGGCAGGGTATTACACACACATTTGTCATTAATACCCCTTTAATACCCGGGAGCCTGACGTGGGAGCTCCCAGTATGGCTAATTAATATTAGTAATTAGTATTATATAAGTGTTAAGACAGGGGCCTAGCCCCTGTGCTGTGATCGGAGATGTCCGGATTTTCATGGAAGAAGCTGTTTTCCACCATTTCCTGCAAACCGTTGGTGAACTGGATCACCTCCAAAGTGGCCTTTCACCCTCCAGAGCCAACGTACACGCTGCAGGAGACTGAGGCCTCTCAGGCCCATGACCTTCCTCCTGTATGCAAACTACACCTGTCAGAGAGTGCTAACTGGCCATACTCCCAGCAGATACTGGATGAGATGGAGACATTCTACTGTACCACCAAGCATGGTAACAGCCTGAGCTGCATGTACATCCGCTGCGTCCCTGGGAGCCGGTACACCATACTTTACTCCCATGCCAATGCTTGTGACCTAGGCGAGATGTGCAGCAGCTACTATGACCTCGGCTCAAAGATCGGATGCAATATTTTCTCGTATGATTACTCAGGCTACGGGGCGAGCAGCGACAAGCCGAGCGAGGAGAACTTATACGCTGACATCGAGGCAGCCTGGCACGCCCTGAGGACCCGGTATGTATGTTTGGGGTATATGGGTGTCCTGCGGCACATTTATGTATATTTACTACATAGGGAAGTGTATATGCTGTGTATTGTGCTCCTGTTAGTCTGTATACTCCACGCATCACATGTACTGAGTATATAAATGTAATTGGTGTATTGGGGGTTGCCTATGTAGGTCAGTGGGTATACTATTGCTGGTACTATAGTGTATTAGCCAGAGGATGTAACCACTGTAGAAGCAGGGAGTGACATTGTCCTCTGCTCTCCTGCCTAATGTGATGCATTGCTGCTATGTGTATTGTGCTGTAAGATCCTGTTGCATCATTGGGCTCCCCGCTTCTATCTAGCAGCATAGAGGGGTTACTGCTGAAATCCCCATGGTGCAAGGATCCGGGTTGTGAGTGGGTTGTGCCCAGCCCTGATATAAGGTAAATACAGTCACAGCAGGAGCACAATTTGCAGTAACACAATGTGTACAAGCACTGGAAATATACCACAATATGTGCTTTGCTAGACTATTGTAATAAGATGTGTAGGTTACTTAGGATCTCCTAAAATGGCTGCTGCTCAACTGCTCCTCACTCTCAACTGTCACTGGTCATGTGACCTGCTCCTGACCTTCAGAGCTGCTGATGAGGCTGCTGGGGATTATCTGCCTGTGCAATCAAATGTACATATTGCACACGTAATGCCTAATATGGCAGGTCATTAATACCCCTTTAATACCCGGGAGCCTGACGTGGGAGCTCCCAGTATGGGACCCGCCTCAGGCTCCCCGGCGGGGGACGGCACTTGGATATTACATGACCTCCAAGCGCCATCTGTATGCCCACAGTGAACGGGTCCCGGGTTGCATCGACTTGGCTCCCATTCACACCGCACAGTGGCCCTCATTCCGAGTTGATCGCTCGCTAGCTGTTTTTAGCAGCCGTGCAAATGCTAAGCCGCCGCCCTCTGGGAGTGTATTTTAGCTTAGCAGAAGTGCAAACGAAAGGATCGCAGAGTGACTCCGAAAAAAAATTGTGCAGTTTCAGAGTAGCTCCATACCTACTCAGCGCTTGCAATCACTTCCGACTGTTCAGTTCCTGTTTTGACGTCACAAACACGCCCTGCGTTCGCCCAGCCACGCATGCGTTTTTCTTGGCACGCCTGCGTTTTTCGAACACTCCCTGAAAATGGTCAGTTGACACCCAGAAACGCCCACTTCCTGTCAATCACTCTGCGGCCAGCAGTGCGACTGAAAAGCTTCGCTAGACCTTGTGTGAAACCACATCGGCTGTTATGAAAGTACGTTGCGCATGCGCTTTGCGCCACATATGCATGCGCAGAAGTGCCTTTTTTGCATCATCACTGCACAGCGAACATTTTCAGCTAGCGATCAACTCGGAATGACCCCCTGTGAGCTGGGGTGAACACGTGTTCAACCCTGCTCACGAACAGGGTTGAATTACTGGGTCACTCAACCCGGTATTTCAACCCTGGCACCTTTCAGACCGCACATGAACACGGGTTATGTGCATTCATGTGCCAATCGAGTTGATCGCAGCCAGCCAACTAGTACACGCCTATGGGGGAATGTATTTTAGCTTAGCAGGGCTGCGATCGCTTGTGCAGCCCTGCTAAGCTAAAAAAATTTCAAGCATTTTCAATGCTTCACCAGCCCTATATCTACTTACTCTGTGTGACGATCCCTGCGATGCTGAAGCCGCCTTTGACGTCAGACATCCGCCCTCCGTTCTTCTGGACACGCCTGCGTTTTCCTTACCACTCCCCGAAAACAGCAGCCAATGGTCCGGAACGTCTTCTTCCTGTCAATCTTCTTTGCAGTCGGCTCTGCGACCGCTTCCTTCGGTAGACGTGACGTAGCCCGGTGACCCCTGTCGCCGGGCAATGCCGTGCACGCGCACTGCGGCCGCCGTGCATGCGCATTCCATACCCGTTCGCACCGCAGAGATAAACCGCTGCGTGCGTATGGGTTGGAATGACCCCCAATAACCCGTGTTCAGAGGTGGCAGTCTCAAAGCGGTATAACTGAAAAATATGTCCAAAAACAGGATTTTGATACCTAATCGTAAATCCTTTTCTCCTAGTCCGTAGAGGATGCTGGGGTCCACTTCATGACCATGGGGGTATAGACGGTTCCGCAGGAGCCATGGGCACTCTTAAGACTTTTCAATGGGTGTGAACTGGCTCCTCCCTCTATGCTCCTCCTCCAGACCTCAGTTATAGGAACTGTGCCCAGGGAGACGGACATTTCGAGGAAAGGATTTACTTTAATACTAATGGTGAGATACATACCAGCTCGCACCTCAACCATGCCGCATAACCTGGCATTCAACATAACACACGCCAACAGGCATGAACCAATTACAGCAAACATGCTGAAACTAATAAAACACAACATGTGTAACTCTAATAAACAAAACTGCAGTAAAGTACGCACTGGGACGGGCGCCCAGCATCCTCTACGGACTAGGAGAAAAGGATTTACCGGTATATATCAAAATCCTGTTTTCTCATACGTCCTAGCGGATGCTGGGGTCCACTTCATGACCATGGGGTTTATACCAAAGCTCCAGTATGGGTGGGAGAGTGCGGATGACCCTGCAGCACCGATTGACCGAACTTGAGGTCTTCATTGGCCAAGGTGTCAAACTTGTAGAATTTTGCAAATGTGTTTGACCCCGACCAAGTAGCTGCTCGGCAAAGTTGCAATGCTGAGACCCCCCGGGCAGCCGCCCAGGATGAGCCAACCTTCCTAGTGGAATGGGCCTTCACTGACGTCGGTAACGGCAATCCAGCCATAGTATGAGCGTGCTGAATCGTACTTCTGATCCAACGCGCAATAGTCTGCTTCGAAGCAGGACACCCAATCTTGTTGGGAGCATACAGGACAAACAAAGACTCTGTTTTCCGTATTCGAGCTGTTCTAGCGACATAAATCTTCAAAGCTCTAACCACATCTAGAGACTATGACTCAGTGAACGTGTCAGTAACTACTGGCACCACAATAGGTTGGTTTATGTGGAAAGATGAAACCACCTTTGGAAGAAAATGTTGACGAGTTCTCAACTCTGCCCTATCTTCATGGAAGATCAGGTAAGGGCTCTTGTGAGACAAGGCCCCCAACTCAGACACCCGCTGTGCGGATGCCAATGCCAAAAGCATCACCACTTTCCAAGTGAGAAACTTCAACTCTATCTCTTGTAGAGGCTCAAACCAATCCGATTGAAGAAACTGCAACACCACATTAAGGTCCCATGGTGCCACTGGAGGCACAAATGGAGGCTGGATGTGCAGAACCCCTTTCACGAAGGTCTGAACTTCTGGAAGAGAGGCTAATTGTTTTTGGAAGGCCACTGACTAGGCCGAAATCTGGACCTTGATTGACCCCAATCGGAGGCCCGCCTCCACACCAGCCTGCAGAAAATGGATAAAACGGCCCAACTGAAACTCTTCCGTAGGAGCCTTCTTGGATTCACACCAAGACACATATTTTCTCCAAATACGGTGGTAATGTTTCGACGTTACTCCTTTCCTGGCCTGAATAAGGGCGGGGATGACTTTCTTGGGAATACCCTTATGGGCTAGGATCCGACGCTCAACAGCCATGCCGTCAAACGCCGCGGTAAGTCTTGATACACGCACGGCCCCTGCTGCAGCAGGTCCTCATGAAGAGGAAGAGGCAGAGGATCTTCTATGAGCAACTCCTGAAGATCTGGGTACCAAGCCCTCCTTGGCCAGTGTGGGGCAATGAAGATTGGTCGAACTCTTGATCTCCTTATGATCCTGAGCAACTTTGGGATCAGCGGAAGTGGAGGGAAGACATACACCGACCGGAAACACCCACTGGGCCACTAGCGCATCCACTGCTATTGCTTGAGGGCCTCTCGACCTGGAACAATATTTCTGAAGCTTCTTGTTGAGACGAGATGCCATCATGTCTACTTGAGGAACTCCCCAAAGACTTGTCACCTCTGCGAAGACTTCTTGGTGGAGGCCCCACTCTCCTGGATGGAGATCGTGTCTGCTGAGGAAGTCTGCTTCCCAGTTGTCTACTCCCGGAATGAAAATTGCCGACAGAGCCTTTACATGTCTTTCTGCCCAGAGGAGGATCTTTGTCACCTCTGCCATTGCCGCTCTGCTTTTCGTTCCGCCCTGCCTGTTTATGTACGCGACTGCTGTTACATTGTCCGACTGGATCTACACGGAATGATCTTGAAGAAGATGTACCGCTTGTTGAAGGCCGTTGTAAATGGCTCTCAATTCCAGCACGTTTATGTGAAGGCAGGCTTCCTGACGTGACCATTTTCCTTGGAAGCTTTCCCCCTGAGTGACAGCTCCCCAGCCTCGGAGACTTGCATCCGTGGGTACCAGGACCCAGTCCTGAATCCCGAACCTGCGTCCCTCTAGTAGGTGAGAACTGTGTAGCCACCACAGGAGCGAAATCCTGGCTTTTGACGACAGGATTATCTTCCGGTGCATGTGTAGGTGGGATCCCGACCACTTGTCCAACAGGTCCCACTGGAATACCCTGGCATGGAACCTGCCAAACTGTATGGCCTCGTAGGTCGCCACTATTTTCCCCAACAACCGAATGCACTGATGGATCGACACACTCGATGATTTCAATATCTGTTTTACCATTTTCTGGATTTCCAGAGCATTTTCCACCGGAAGAAATACTCTGAACTTCTGTGTCCAGAATCATCCCAAGAAAAGACAATCTTGTCGTCGGTTCCAACTGTGACTTTGGATAATTTATGATCCAACTGTGTTGTTGGAGTATTGACAGGGAGAGTGTAATGTTTTGTAACAACTGCTCCCTGGATCTCGCCTTTATCAGGAGATCGTCTAGATAAGGAATTATATTGACTCCTTTTTGACGCAGGAGAACCATCATCTCCGCCATCACCTTGGTGAATACTCTTGGCACCGTGAAGAGACCAAAAGGTAACGTCTGGAATTGGTAATGGCAATCCTGAACCGCGAATCTCAGATAAGCCTGGTGAGGAGGATAAATGGGAACATGCAGGTAAGCATCTTTTATGTCTACAGACACCATGTAGTCCCCCTCCTCCAGACTGGAAATCACTGCCCTCAGTGATTCCATTTTGAACTTGAATCGTTTCAAGTAGAGATTCAGATTTTTCAGGTTTAGGATCGGTCTGACCGAGCCGTCCGGCTTCGGAACTACAAAAAGGCTTGAATAAAACCCCTCCCCTTGTTGTGACAAAGGTACCAGGACTATGACCTGATCCTGACATCATTTTTGGATTGCCGCTGTTACTGCTTCCCTTTCTGGAAGAGAAGCTGGCACGGTCGATTTGAAAAATCGGCATGGGGGAACGTCTTGAAACTCCAGCTTGTATCCCTGGGACACTATTTGCAACACCCAGGGATCCAGGCCAGACAAAATCCAACCTTGGCTGAACAGTTTGAGACGTGCCCCCACCCGAGCGGCCTCCCGCAAAGGTGCCCAAGCGTCATGCTGAAGATTTGGCAGAAGTAGGGGTAGACTTCTGCTCCTGGGAACCTGAAGCCACTGTGGACTTCTTTCCCTTTCCCCTTCCCCTACCCGCAAAGAAGGGGGAACCTCTCGCTTTTTTGTATTTATTGGGCTGAAAGGACTACATGTGCGGGTGATATGTCTTTTTTGCCGGTGCGAGTGCAGAGGGCAAAAATGTCGCCTTACCTGCGGTAGCCGCCGAGACTAACGCATCCAGTCCATCACCAAATAAGGCCTCACCTTTATATGGGAGAGCCTCCATATTTCTTTTGGAAACTGCATCCGCATTCCACTGGCGAATCCACAACGCCCGCCGAGCCGATACTGCCATGGTAGCGGCTTGTGAACTCAAGAGTCCAATATCTTTCATCGCTTCTAGCATGTATGCGGCAGCATCTTTGATATTCCCTAACTTAAGGAGTATCTCATCTTTATCAATCGTGTCAATTTCTGATGACATGCTTTCTGACCATTTTTCAATAGCACGACTCACCCACGCGCAAGCAATTGTGGGCCTGAGCAGCATACCATTGGCAACATAAATGGATTTCAATGTAGTTTCCATCTTTCGGTCTGCCGGCTCTTTTAGTGAAGCCGTGCCAGGTGCAGGGAGAATTACCTTCTTTGTCAACCTGGACAGTGCACTGTCTAACACAGGGGGTGACTCCCATTTGTTCCTGTCCTCCACCGGGAAAGGATAAGCTATCTGAATTCTCTTGGGAATATGAAATTTATTTTCGGGATTCACCCACATCCCTTCAAAGAGTGTATTAAGCTCGTGGGAAGGAGGGAAAGTGACCTTAGATTTCTTTTCTTTATAGAAATAAGCCTTCTCCTGAGGTACAGGAGTGGCTTCCGTGACTTCCAGAACTTCCCTTATAGCCACAATCATATATTGTATATTTTTTGCCAATTTATGATCTATTTCTCTGGAGTCACTGTCGTAGACACAAGAATCGGTGTCCGTGTCGGTATCAGTATTCACAAATGGTCTCTTATGTGACCCAGAGGGGTCGCCTGCGGATGGAAGAACAGACCCCTGAAAAATCACATCCTCCACAGATTTTCTCCAGCACTCAGCATGAGATTCAGACTTATCTAATCTCCTATTGATATGATGCATACTATCACGTATTTCTTTCACCCATGCAGGTTGTTGGTGTGCCGGCAGCGCCACCACATTACACTTCTGTGTCCCTAAAATGGTTTCCTCCGGGGAGGGACTCCCTGCCTCTGACATGTCTTACACACATGTACAACAACACAGACACACTGGGATTTATAGGGGACAGACCCACGGTAAAATCTGTCAGAGGGACACAGTTTAGGAGCAGCCAGTTCACACAACCCCAGCACCAGTATCTAATGCCTGTAAACCATACTTACCTACTCTCCCGGAAGCTGCGGGAGGCTCCTGTTTTTTGGGGTAGCCCCCCGCACCCCCGGAAGAGTGGGCAGGTCTCCCGCATCCTGCTCGCATCTTAGTGATGCGAGCAGGACGGAGATAACCTCCCGCATTCGCGGGTCCGTCGGGTGGAGAAGGGGTTAAAATGATGCAAATCGCGTAATTTTTGCCCCGCCCCTTCCCACGGACCCGTGAATCGTGGCATTTCCCGATGCATGGGCGGGGCTTAGTGATGTCACAGTCCTGCCCCACCCCCCGAAGACACCTGCTGCGTCTCCTCTCTGGGCTTCTCCCGGAGAGGAGACATACAATGTAGGTAAGTATGCTGTAAACACAGAATGCCCACTGACATGCAGCGCTTTTTACACAGTAAAACACCAAATTCACTTGTGCCCCCTCCTGTTTTGCACCCTGATACTTGTAGTCAGAAGTGAAGGAGGACCAGCGATGTCTCTGCAGCCTGAGGAGAGAGAAAATGGCACTGAGCAGTGTGCTGGCTGCCTGAGGAAGAAGCTCCGCCCTTTTTACCTCAGAAACTTTTCATAATATTTATACTGGCGGGGGTAGGGCTGTGTCTGGGCATTTTATGCCCCCTTTTTTCCAGTTTCAAGAGGTGTTTTTGCTGCCCCCCCCCTGCGCCCTGCACCCTGCACTGCCTGTGTGTGTAGGCAGCAATGGCGCGCTGTGCTCCCGCCAGCCGCGCTGTACCTCAGCCATCAGTTTTCTTGATAGAAGATCTGTCTTCTTCTACTCACCTGTCTTCTGACTTCTGGCTCTGTTAGGGGGGTGACGGCATGCTGTGGGAGTGAGCATCTAGACACGGCTAGCGTTCAGTACCCTTCAGGAGCTAATGGTGTCCTGTCAGCCAGAAGCAGAGCCATGAAACTCTTCAGGAAGTTGGTTCCTACTTCTGCCCCCTCAGTCCCACGAAGCAGGGAGACTGTTGCCAGCAGTTCTCCCTGAAAACAAAAAACCTAACATATGTCTTTTCAGAGAAGCTCAGTAGAGCTCCCCTAGAGTGCATCCAGTCTGCCTGGGCACATTTCTAAAACGGAGGTCTGGAGGAGGGGCATAGAGGGAGGAGCCAGTTCACACCCATTGAAGAGTCTTAAGAGTGCCCATGGCTCCTGCGGAACCGTCTATACCCCCATGGTCATGAAGTGGACCCCAGCATCCTCTAGGACGTATGAGAAAGTAACTGTAGGTGGGTTGTTGTTTCTGCTGAGACCTGTATTGCTGCCATATTTTCCTCCCCTCACTTGCCACTGTCACAACTGAGGGTTGGTGCTGACCAGGGGAAGCCTCAATTGTAGGGGCTGAGGCATATGTGAACCTGGGAGGCAGTACAGGGTTCTTAGACATACAGGGAACCTTTACCACAGATGCCCGAAGGCGTGACCACGACAACAAAGGATCAAAGGTTTTATTGAAACTCAGCTCGCAAGCATATGTCGCAGTTAGCAATATTAAGAACAGCATATAAGTCACAGTTCCCAGGAGTGCATATAGGCAGTCTCTAGGTGGGGTATAATTAAGCACAGTCTTGAAGGACTTGGAGATGATATGTCCTTACCAACACTGATGCACTGGGTAGCTGATGGGAAACAGAAGCTGATGACTTAACTGCCGAGTTGTGCCAGATGGGACTGGTCCAATGGTAGAGCTGAGTTGATAGTGCAGGAACGCACTAATGTAGCTCGAGTGCGAGGAATATACGGGAGATGCTTGTGAGCGCAGATACAGGAGATGCTTGTGAGCGCAGATACAGGAGATGCTTGTGAGCGCAGATACAGGAGATGCTTGTGAGCGCAGATACAGGAGATGCTTGTGAGCGCAGATTACCAGAATACAGGAAGAGGGCACCGCTGGAAGCTGGAATGCTGGAAGCCGGTGTTATAGTAATCTGCCAGATGCAGGGTGCAATGGGAGATCGATGGTGACTGGAGATCGATGGCAGAACACCGATGGTGACTGGAGATCGATGGCGGAACACCGATGGTGACCGGCAGGGCAGAGCACCGTTGGAAGCTGGAAGCCGGTGTCAGGTAACTGCCAGTCACAGGATGCAATGATGAGACACTGCAGAGTCAGGCTTAACCATGGAGAGTGGAACTGGTGTGAGTCTCTAGTGGAGCTTGCAGACGGTGATCACCACAATCAGAAGAGACTGCTAGCAGTAGGATGACAATTGAAGCACTGACAACTTTCCAGCCCAGGAACAAGATATTTATACCAGCTGGGAAACAGGGATTGGATGGCTGATTAAGCGGAGTCTAGAGTGCAGCTGCTGGATAATTAGGTAGAAACCAGAGTACAGCTGATAGGCTGAAAAGTAACGTGATGAAAACAAACATGGCTGCGCCCATGTTTGAACTTGGAGGGAAAGACTGTTTGTAACGTGCATGTGAGTTTTACCCGTGAAGCTGCCAGAATCACAGTGAAGAGATTTGAGACAATGAGATGCAGCGTGCTGCATGCAGACAGTGCAGATGGAATCCAGGCTTGGAACGCTGGGACCGTCTCAGGAGGCATTTGGAAGGTAAATACTGCAGTGGCGCAAGTTCGTCCCAGTAGCCCGGAGGCAAGATAAATATTGGTGCCCCTCCCCCCCCCCCCATATTTAGATAAGTGTGTGTGTCAGTGGCGTAAGTTCGTCCCAGTAGCCTGGAGGCGAGATAAATATTGGTGCCCCCCCCCCCCCCTATATTTAGATAAGTGTGTGTGTGTAGTGTTCTGAAAAAAAAAATATATACTGTATATATACATTTCCTTGTCTTTTATTTTAAATCACACATTTCTTAGCAGTCATACCCAGGATTAGAACCCATGACCTGTTACACTGACAGCAGGCACTTTACTAATGGAGCTATTTGCTCCTGTATAGGAAGCAGGAGAATTCTTACTATACGAAGTTACGTGCAATTGTGAGAGAAGTAACTTCATGTAGTTAGAATTCTCATATTTCCTATACAGGAGCAAATAGCTTCATCAGTAAGGTGTCTACTTCCAGTGTAATAGGTCATGGTTTCTAATCCCGGGTATGACACTTGTAAAATGTGTATCTAAAGTATAATAAAAAGGGCATGATTTGTAAGGTACAGGGACCAGTGAGGCAATTGGCTACTGATAAGAGAGTAGCAGCTATCAACTTAATTTAATGGTGTCACAGAATGGGAGGAGAGGTGCCCCCTTCAGAGCAGGAGCCCGGCAGCAGATGACTCCGTTGCCTCCCAGAGTTCTGCCTCTGATTACTAGTCATTCAGTCTCACAGGAAACATAATAGCTTCCTACCACCTCATCACAAGTAGACCCTGCCCCATTTTGTTTCTGTGCTCCATGTTGTTGTTTACTAAGCTGGGCTGGACAAATCCCAGGGGCCAGGTAACCACCTGTATGAAACACATTGCTGCTGGCGCCCAAAGTTTAGGAGGTTTCCTACTGATGTGACTAGATGCACCCCTACCCTATCTCCTTAGTGGTCTTAGCTGGCTGTAACTAGGTAAATGTGCATAACCAATGTAGTCCTGTTCCACGCGTATACTGTCTATCACTCATATAAGTGATCCATGTGTTTATCTAGTTCAGGTATAACACCTTTATATAGAAGTTATTCATAAGGAACTACACTAGAAGTGATGTCATTAGATTTTATTACATTTCCTGCTTAGGGGTATATGCAATTGCGGTCAAATTCCGGCTGGAATTCAACCGTTTTTGGATTCGACACAATTCGACAGTCGAATCCTTGCCGCCGGGACCCGACTTTGACATATTCAATAAAAAACAGATTCGACAGTCCCGCTGTCGAAAAACGGACCAATTGACGATAGTGTGCGTCCTGGATTCGACTTCATGGATGGCACAAAAGTGTTAAAAGAAACCCTGAATAAAATTGCGTGGGGTCCCTCCTCCTAAGCATAACCAGCCTCGGGCTCTTTAAGCCGGTCCTGGTTGTAAAAATACGGGAAAAAATGTCATGGGATCCCCCGTATTTTAACAACCAGCACCGGGCTCTGCGTCCGGTCCTGGTGCCAAAAATACGGGGGACAAAACATGTAGGGGTCCCCAGTATTTTTAACACCAGCACCGGGCTCCACTAGTCAGAGAGATAATGCCACCGCCGGGGGACACTTTTATATCGGTCCCTGCAGCCCTGGCATTAAATCACTAACTAGTCACCCCTGGCCGTGGTACCCTGGAGGAGTGGGGACCCCTTAAATCAAGGGGTCCCCCCTCCAGCCACCCAAGGGCCAGGGGTGAAGCCCGAGGTTGTCCCCCCCCCCCCATCCAAGGGCGGCAGATGGGAGGCTGATAGCCAAGTGTAAAAAAAAAAGAATATTGTTTTTGTAGCAGAATTACAAGTCCCAGCAAGCCTCCCCCACAAGCTGATACTTGGAGAACCATAAGTACCAGCATGCGGGGGGGAAATGGGCCCGCTGGTACCTGTAGTTCTACTACAAAAAAAATACCCAAATAAAAACAGTACACACACACCGTGACAGTATAACTTTATTACATACATGCACACCAACATACACACATACTTACCTATGTTGACATGAAGGCTCAGTCCCCTTCTCCACGTAGAATCCACGTGGTACCTGTAAATAAAATTATACTCACAACAATCTGGGGTAGATCGGTCCTCTTCTTAGTTTGTAATCCACGTACTTGGCAAAATAAAAAACCGCAAAACACGATCCACGCAATGAAAGGGGTCCCATGTTTACACATGGGACCCCTTTCCCCAACTGCTGGGACCCCCCGTGACTGCTGTCAAAGAGGGTCCCTTCAGCCAATCAGGGAGCGCCACGACGTGGCACTCTCCTGATTGGCTGTGTGCGTCTGAGCTGTCAGGCGGCGCACTCGAGATACACTGTAGCGCATAGGATCCCAACAGCGACATCCCGCCAGGCAGAATCCCGGCACTCGTTACAAGATCTATTCCCACTCAGGTGGTGGCGTGGACACACCACCCGAGTGGAAATAGCGGGCTGTGGTAGGGATTCTGACTGGCGGGATGCCGCTGTCGGGATCCTCTGAACGCTAGGATCCTGACAGCTGGTATATTAACTGCATCATCCTTTTACATGTGTGATTGCTCCATGCTGTTTCTGTTGTATAATTCCATTGTACTTTGTCCTTTGCAGCATCAACAAAATCTCTAAGGTGACCTGTCCGGTGCTCATCATTCATGGCACAGAAGATGAGATTGTGGACTTTAGCCATGGGCTGGGATTGTATGAGCGTTGCCCAAACACAGTGAATCCACTCTGGGTGAAAGGAGGTGGGCACAATGATTTAGACACTTTCAAGGAATATATAAAGAGACTCCAGTATTTCTTCTACAAGGAGCTGCCCACATTCTGAAGCTCCCACCATCGAGAACACCACTCTCTGCAGGATATAAAGGGCCAGCGCGTCAAAAATGTGACGTCACATTGACATTGACACCATGAGTTAAACACCTATAAAAGGACGTCCCTGGGAGCACTCCTGTGCCAGAGTGCAAGCTCCCAGTTCTCATCATGGAGTTTGTATATTCTCTGCGTGCTGGCGTGGGTTTCCTCCGGGTACTCCGGTTTCCTCCCGCAATTCAAAAATATACCGTTGGGTTATTGATCCCAACTAAAAATTAAACAACAATTAACCCTAATGTGTGTGTTCATTTACTTTTGTTTAGGGCAGCCTAGATGGGCCAAGTGTTGTTGTTTTTTATGTATTTATTGGGATTTTCAAGAAAAAACATAAATAGCAAGAGATCCGTAAGTATTTGTCATCAATATCAGCAGCATTTTGTAAGCAACATAAACATAAATACAAAGACAATTAGGGTCCGAGGATCAGTCAGTGTCACACGTCTTCTTTATATGGGTGAAAGTGATAAACAATGAGCATTGGGGGTTATTCAGAGATGGACGCAGATCTACCTTCCGCAGCAAGATCTGCATCCATCTACTCACATGCTGGGGGCCACCATGCACAGGGCAAGGCTGCCCAGCATGTGTGTGGTGCCACCCAGCTATGCATTCTTAATTAAATTGTGAATGCATCGATTTGAGGTTCACCCATGCCTGCGCAGCCTGGCTGCGCAGGCAGGTGGTCCGGCATAATTTTTTTTCTCTAACGTCCTAGTGGATGCTGGGGACTCCGTCAGGACCATGGGGAATAGCGGCTCCGCAGGAGACAGGGCACAAAAAGTAAGCTTTTAGGATCACATGGTGTGTACTGGCTCCTCCCCCTATGACCCTCCTCCAAGCCTCAGTTAGGTTTTTGTGCCCGTCCGAGCAGGGTGCAATCTAGGTGGCTCTCATAAAGAGCTGCTTAGAAAAAGTTTTTTAGGTTTCTTATTTTCAGTGAGTCCTGCTGGCAACAGGCTCACTGCTACGAGGGACTTAGGGGAGAGAAGTGAACTCACCTGCGTGCAGGATGGATTTGCTTCTTAGGCTACTGGACACCATTAGCTCCAGAGGGATCGAACACAGGCCCAGCCATGGAGTCCGGTCCCGGAGCCGTGCCGCCGACCCCCCTTGCAGATGCCGAAGTTGAAGAGGTCCAGAGGTCCGGAAACAGGCGGCAGAAGACTTTCAGTCTTCATAAGGTAGCGCACAGCACTGCAGCTGTGCGCCATTGTTGTCGGCACACTTCACACCAGCGGTCACTGAGGGTGCAGGGCGCTGGGGGGGGGCGCCCTGGGCAGCAATGTATAATACCTTTTTCTATGGCTAAAATACATCACATATAGCCCTTGAGGCTATATGGATGTATTTAACCCCTGCCATATATCGCAAACTCCGGGAGAAGAGCCCGCCGTTTTAGGGGGCGGGGCCTATTCTCCTCAGCACACAGCGCCATTTTCCTGCTCAGCTCCGCTGTGAGGAAGGCTCCCAGGACTCTCCCCTGCACTGCACTACAGAAACAGGGTAAAACAGAGAAGGGGGGCATATTTTGGCGATATTTTTATATATTAAGCGCATATAACAGAAACAACACCTTTTAGGGTTGTTTATATACATTTTTATAGCGCTTTGGTGTGTGCTGGCAAACTCTCCCTCTGTCTCCCCAAAGGGCTAGTGGGGTCCTGTCTTCGATAAGAGCATTCCCTGTGTGTCTGCTGTGTGTCGGTACGTGTGTGTCGACATGTATGAGGACGATGTTGGTGTGGAGGCGGAGCAATTGCCGGTAATGGTGATGTCACCCCCTAGGGAGTCGACACCGGAATGGATGGCTTTAATTATGGAATTACGTGATAATGTTAGCACGCTGCAAAAGTCAGTTGACGACATGAGACGGCCGGAAAACCAGTTAGTACCTGTCCAGGCGTCTCAGGCACCGTCAGGGGCTGTAAAACGTCCCTTACCTCAGTCAGTCGACACAGGTACCGACACAGATGAATCTAGTGTCGACGGTGAAGAAAGAAACGTATTTTCCAATAGGGCCACACGTTATATGATCACGGCAA